>NC_140931.1:100841640-101269140 GCF_014529385.1 Adiantum capillus-veneris | reverse complement strand
AAGTGGACATTAATTTATTGCAGAATCCAGATGCTCAGATTTTAGACACAATTATCTATGCTTGTCTTAAGTAAGTGTTACTATCTTGCTAGCTTTGAAAACTCAGATAATAGGTTTGCTAACTCAGGTAGAGTTTCTGCAGCCTGATCAAAAGTCAACTCCCACTGCACACCCACACAGAGGTGTTTCTTCTTGATCCACAAATGTCAGTGATTATTAGACAAAAGAACAGTCCATCTGGGACCTTTGAGAGTTGGTTTCTCCACTGTGCTATGCTGGAAGTTACTGTCATCATCTTTCCATATGAGAACAACCATCAATGGAGTCTCATATGTCTTGATGTTGACCAACCAGTAGTGTGGGTGTTCAATTCAATAAAAGGAACCCACCCTGAAATTAGGCTGTAAGTGTTTTGTATCAGAAAGTGTTTCTTATAGATATCCATGTAAATTTGAAGCCTCATGCTAACATCTTGACATTGCTTTGTGCAGTTGTATAAAGAGGTTGTTGCTTGCCTATGGCAAGCTATGTGGAAGGTATGAACTATACAAGGCCCCAATCAAAGATGTACCTGTCCCAAATCAAACCGATGGAAATTCTTGCGGCTGGAGATGTCTTCTCCATGCAGAATATGTCCTGCAAAGCTACTTTGCATTAAAACCTTTCATGACTAAGGTACCCATTTGGCAATGCATTCAGTTAGTTTTGGTTTAGTCTATAAAAGAATTCTCACCATGTGGTCTTTCAATTTTGCAGAGTGCTTTAAAAAACTACACATATGATTATTTGCAAAGATACAGGGTAAGTTTAATACAACACCTGCTTACTATGTCTAGCCCCAGAGAGCTTGAAGATAGCGGCTTGGATGACCGCACTATTGATCTAACAAAACATGACGTGCCACCACGACAAACCCCTACATCCGATACAGTGGAATCACAACGGGCCGAGGGGGTCATATCAGCAGAAGATGAAAGAGCCGAGGATGAGGAAAGGTCAAATGAGCATATGGAAGGCGCTAGTGTACAACCAGAGGAGACAATGAAAGAGCCAAGTCAGCCAGTGGAGGAGCCAAAAGAGCCTATGGCTGAAACCCAAGATGAGGAAAGCAGGCCTATAGATGAGCAAAAGGATATGGATGAGGAAAGCAGGCCTAGGGATGAGCAAAATGATATGGATCAGGCAAGGATGTATGAGGCAAGCCGATCAACCGAGGGAGAGGAAAAGACCTTGGAGGAAACCTTGAATGAGGCAGAAAGAGCCATGGGGGAGACCCCTGATGAAGATGTGAATGATGACTATGAAGATAAAGCAGAGGAGAGCAACAACGACATGAACACTACAGAGACCCAGTATGGACCCTTGCTACCTGTAGATACGGTTGTTCCGGTAATGTCTATTCAAGTATGGAAAAATATGTTCAGCTTCTAACTACTTATATGTACTTGTCAACTTTTACAGAGGTTGATTATCTTGGACGTCAATGGATTGCTGCTGATGCGGGTGCCTCTCGGTGACAGAAGACCCTTTGAGGATTTGCAAACGTTTCGGATGGGAACTTGTCAAGTCGTGGTTCGTCCAGGAACCAAGGAATTTATTCAGTTTCTTCTTCCGCGCTTCAAAGTTGCCATATGGTCTTCAATGCAAAGGCAAAACTTGTCGCCACTAGTTGCAATAGTTTGCAGTGTATGCCACGCTCACACGTCAGATTTTGCCTTTTTGTATGATCAAAGAAAATGCGTTACCGTTGAGGGCCACTACCACCCTAAAAAACCACACTTACCTCTTTTGTACAAACCGTTTAGCCAAATCGGTGTACCCTTTGATGCAACTAATACACTACTAATTGATGATACTCCTGAAAAGGGAGAACTAAATCCGCTGGGAACAACTGTCTCACCACCTTCTTTCGAGGGGCATTCCTTCGATTTTTACCTTGAAGACATTCTGATTCCATACTTACAGAAATTGTATCTCAGTCCATTGTTCACGGACGAGTTTTTACTTTCTAATGAATTAAGATAACTCTTCTATCATGTCTTTGTCTTGTCTAACATTGAGAGAGAGAGAGAGAGAGAGAGAGAGAGAGAGAGAGAGATTTGACATGGTAAAGAAATGTATTTCAAGCACACTTTTTCACAGGGCACAATTGAAAAATGAGCTCAATAAACTTCATGTCTTGAAAGTCATTTGTATACACTTGGGTTCACAAGAATATCTGTTACATTGACACTACTTCAACCCGACCATCCAACTCTTTGCACAAAATATCTTTTTCCCTTCGCCGCATCACCTTACGGCCAGCTAGGAAAAAGAAAAAATCTGATAGGTCATTGTCCATTGACTCTTCAATTATGTCATGCCGCAAATGCTGAAGACTGCATAGCTCCCTTATTGTAACCACCAACAGTAGGCCATGCTCTTTATCAATCACTTCCACATCCACAACAGGATTATCTTCCAAACCTGTAGAAACCTGGTCCATAGGAATGTACTTACCGTTGAGCATTTGTGATCGCATATACCAAAACGAGAGTAACAGTGATTGGCTTGCAATCATGTACTTGACAACTAGAGTATCAAGCGCGACCTCGCACCGTAAACCAATCTCTTCCTTTGCATACCATCCTTTGTCAAGAAGTTTGTCACAGGATGACTGCTGAAATGACTTGCACATGAACATAGTTTTCGTAACTCGGATGTTGTAGCTATGAAACAGCTCTATGAAGAGTGCAACAGGACAGAAGTTTGCAATTCTAACCAGTTTGGTGGGAATAGAGCTACGTAGAGACCTTTGTATATCCTTGTAGAGCTTACTTCGCATTGCCTCCACCATTGTTTCCTCGGGAACTGGCCAGTCCACAGTGTTCCAATCGGTTGGTAGAGGCACTTTCACCAACATGCCATTCTTATTCCCTGAGCTGAGTTGGTAAAAGTGGTCATAAAAAAATATTCCCTCATCAGCCAGTCTTTTGCTGCCCCTCCCTGAATACTGTAGAGAACCAATGTGGGCATGAACAACATGGAAGAGGCCTATTATGCACTCCACAGGCTCCCATTGCTCATAAGAAGAGGGATAAACATCTGCAATATATATAAGAAGAGTTAAACTAAGAGTATCAATAAGTACAAATGACAAATCTAATGTAATTGAGCCTTGAAGAATGGAGACATTGCTCATAACAAGCGGGAGAAACATTGAAAAATATATAAGAAAAGTTATAATGAGAGTATCAGTAAGTTCACACGTCAAGAGTACTTACAATTGCAACGTGGTTGATGTATATCTGATACATTTCCACCGTTTGCTATCACCTCTGGATGGGTAAACACATGCTGAACAAGAACTTCCTTTATAGATCTTTTGCCGATTTCAACTTTGAAATCCAACACTCTGGCCTTCCATGCTGAGCGGTAAACATTGATACCACTAGACCTCTTGGGTCTTCTTGGTTGCATGAGGACCCATGAACCTTTGTTTATCCTTTGTCCAACCCATTGGTTCTCTGCACTTATTGAAGCTGGTATTGTAATTGAGGATATGCTACTACTTGGCCCTCTAGGCAAAGTGCAGTTGTTGGTTGTTGGTGTGAGAGACAGTAAACACCTGGAGCCTCTTGGGCGAGAAGACGTGGACGCCATAGCTCTCAGAGAAAAGCTTTAGTGGAGGGAGATTCACTTTGAAAGCATTCTAATGGAGGGAAAGTGTTTTAGAATTCCAATATCTTGTGTGGGCTTAATGGTCACTCTCCAGTACGTTAATGACCATAAGAGAATATCAGAAGTGGGACCACATGCAAGCATCTAAAAGCTCGGTAAAAGGAAGGAAATTACGATGCTACAATCCTAGATTCGTGAAAGTTTTATGCTATTTTCCTATTTTTTGAGTCTTTCCACGTACTTTCCTACGTAACGTAGCCTTCGTGCTCATTGGACGCGCTCTATTATTCTCTCTCTTCATATGGCCCTCCAAATGACCTCTGAAATTTCCTAATGACTCGATTGCTCTCTTAGCAAGGATATTGACATAGGAGCTTTCACTTTTAACTCTCTTCGTTGCTCCGCCTTGCGTAAGCTCTCGACTTTCTTTTCCCTCGCTGCAAGGATATATCGCTCAACCTCTTGCACTTCGGCAAGGCTTCTTCCATCGGGTAATATGACCCCGGAGGGAAATAACTCTGAAGAGTCAGGAGGTACAGTGAATGAAGTAATCACGTGCACATTCTCTAATGATATAGGGTCTACGTTTGTCACGAATGGAGAATTTACTTCCCCACCGCCCTCAGTTACATCATTAGCTCCATGTTCGGAGCGAGTGGCTCTACTAAAGGTTTCCTTCAGGCGGCTAAGCACACTCCGCCCGGACCGAGGACCCATGGCATGCATGTCTTGGCTCGAGCTATTGGGATTAGGCATTGGGAAACCCTCCATGGCATCGTAGTCAGAGGAAGAGTCACTAGCCGCTATGTTCGGGTCTTGGTTTGTACTACCGTGGGTCCCCGCCGAGGGTCCAAAACCTAAAGTAGGTGGATATTGAGAACTCGCGTAATTCGAAATTCTCTCTAGTTGTCTCGTCTCTAGCACACGACCAGAGCGCAGATGCATGTGCCTTTGGCACCCTACAAACGTCGGCGAATAATCTCGAAGGTTAACCGCTTACCTATTTTAAGCGTCTGTTTTCACTCATGTTTTTTACGTTTTCAATGTTTTTTTAATGTTTGATTTTTTTAATTAAAGTGTGTGATAGCTCAAAATGAGCGTATCACTTAGAGGTTCGCTGTGTGCTTTACAACACAATTTTCGAGCATCTGACGTTCCGTTGGTCCTCAACTAGTATGCCTTGATTGCCAAGCTTTGGAGGAGAAGGCATAAAGCTGGAGAGTGCCGGAATGAGTTATGATATGTATAGTGGATAAGTTATTGAGAAGCAATAGCAAGGAATACTATTAATTTGTGTTGAAGGGAAGGTGCAACATTTGTACATGTATAAGTTTTTTGTAAAATTTATAAGTTGTTGCTACATGGTTTGTTTCTTATTAGTTGATCATTTTTTGTAGAAGTATTAAACATGGGGTTGATGGAATGGATTATCTATTTCTCTTGATGTTAGTGCAAGACATTTAGGTAATGTGGACATATTAGTATCTTGATCAGTCATTGAGCTGCAGTACATGTAGCGGTTGAATCCTAAAATTTGTAAGTTGAATGATGTTCTTGTAGAGGAAAGTAACAACATTAGCTAAACATAATATAAGTTTAAGAAAAAAATTGTTGAACGTAAGCTAAACAGAATATAACTTAAAAAAAAAAATTACAGAACGTAAGCTAAGCAGAACATAACTTTAAAAAAATTCTCACAGATAATGGCAAGTACTGTATTGACAAGAACGAGGAAATGGAAATTAATAAATTAGTGTATATAAGTAATTTTTTTAAATGACATCAAATATTTGATAAAGCAGTGCAATATGGTTGGTCAAGATCCATGCTCGTAACGTAGGAGGGGCCCTCCACGTACAAGCTAATAGGAAGTGCAATTGTTTCACATTGGATGGCATGCTAAGGGTAATAACTAATGGGAATTTTGCCCCTACAATGGGAAATAACAGTAAGTGGGTCAGTTAGGCACAACGACATGGGGGTCTAAAGTGATAGCCAATGTTGCAGTACGGGATTCGATCTTTGCAGTCGATAGGTTTAAACAATGAAATTCTATAACTAAATGCAACTTTATAGTTTAAAATGGGGTGTGTACAAACGAGTCAATCACCACAGTGTGTCTGGATGGGAGACAATGACATTTGCAATCGAGAGGACGATTGGTGTCGAAGTAATCATGCTTTTGGTGTGAGATAAATTTTACAGTTTAAGACGGGGACATACACAAATGAGAGATGACGACATTTGAAATCGAGAGGACGATTGGTGTCGAAGTAATCTTTTGGTGTGCGATAAATTGTACAGTTTAAGACGGGGACGTACACAAATGAGAGATGACGACATTTGCAATCGATAAGGCAATTGATATCGAAGTGATTAGGCTTTTGAAGTGTCATATAGGTCTCTATATTTATGCCACAACAAAAATAAATTCAATTTTACAGTTTAAGATGGGGGCGTGCATAAATGAGATGATGACTACAGTGTGTGAATGGGAGAGCACGGCATTTACAATCGAGAGGACAATTGATGTCGAAGTGATCACGCTTTTGGAGAGTCATACAGTCCTTCACATCTACCCAACAACAGAAGTAAAATTCAATTTTTTCCTTAACACCCTAAATTGATATGTATACAGAAACCATCTCTAAACTTGGAAGAACGATAAATTGATAATACTAGCTGTCAATTGATCCTTGGATTTTCAACAACATCATCATAGTACTACATAATAGATGAGCAACCTTGATCAGTAAATCACCAAATAATGACAGAGTGTTAAGGAAATATGGTTTCTTAATAACCAAAAAATGACAGAGTGTTAAGGAAATATGGTTTCTTAATAAAAAAGACAATGCAAAAGTTTTGCGTTAATTGACAACATGGAATTAGTTGTTGCAGTAAACCGTACAATATAGCAACATGCACGTGCAAAATGCTAGTGTTTTTTGTGCAAACATCGTGCATAGAATGCTGGTGTGTTGTGGAAAAAAAAACCATATGTAAGTATGGTGTGGAGTTGGCACAATTCTCCACATTTTTTATAATATCGTAAGGAATGTGCCTTTCCCCCGCCACTTTTATCCCCTCCAGTGTTGAAGGGGGACTTATGCTTTTCCTCTATTGTTAGAGGGGCTAGTTTTCTTAGTAAAATAAAAAAATGACAATAGTTTCTTATCTTTGCTTTCTTGCATCTGATCCAAGGAACAAGCATGCATGCAGTACTGTCGATATACAACGTACGACCCAAACATTGGCTTAGACAAAGATTGTAGTGGTTAAGTTCTCTCTCTCTCTCTCTATAAAAAAAAAAGTCTTAGACTAACAATATCATTGTGAATTTTTTTGCCTTAATTATTTTTATGGCTATAATAGCATCTTGCGTACAGCTTAAGATGTACGCGTACATCTCCCCGGCTTGAAGTCAACCAAGATGCACACGTAGGTGAGTATGTCTCTCTCTCTCTCTCTCTCTCTCTCTCTCTCTCCCCCATTAAGCCCATGACCATGCTTTTTCTATAGGTCATGTTTCACCATTTCTATTTTAAATTATCTCCCTCCAATGACGTGCTTCCAAGAGAGGAGAGAGAGAGAGAGAGAGAGAGAGAGAGAGAGATAAGTTACATTCCATCGCGTCTTCTTGACCTAAGCTAAGGCCTCTGTCACACATGGACTGCGGCCATGTGTGACCTGTCAAAGCTTGGGCGTTCACCTTTTTCCTGTGCACAAAGGATTGCCGACCATGCTGTCACACTAAGCGGAGGACAACTATGGGAAAAGAAGTTGCTGTAGGTTGCGCAACCAATCAGCGGGGTTAGGGAAGGACCTTGGGCGGGTGCACAGCAGCTTGGGGGGGTCGCCTGAAAACCAGTGAAGCTTGGACATGAGTTGACTGCCAGGTCAACCAAAGCCATGGAGTCCATCCGCCTTGTGTGACAGCCATCACCAAAGGCAACGCTGCTGATTGGACCACGTGAGACTGGAGGAGTTTCCTCCGCCCTCATTTGACAAGGGCCTAAGAAGAAGCATAGTGCTTTTGTTGTACCTTGCACATAGCAGGACCATCGTGTAGGTGATTATCTCTCTCTCTCTCTCTCTCTCTCTCTCTCTCTCTCTCTCTCTCTCTCTCTCTCTCTCTAAGCCTTAGACTAACAATATCATCGCGAAATTTTTTACCTTCATTATTTTTTGTGTCTACATTAGCATTTTTCGTTCGGTGTAAGGAGTCAGCCAAAATGTACGCATACGCACGATTGGTGCCAAAGAAGGAAGAGCGAAGAGAAATGGATTTGTAAAGTGACATTCTCAGCCCCAACTTGCTTTGCTTGCTTGTATGCACCGTTACACAATGCGCAATGCACGTCCGCTTGTTGTGCAAAGCTGCGATGGTCATCGGCAGGCTAGGTCTTCATGAGCTCATAGGCCGGACCTTCTTGACACGCTTGTGGCCAGTTGCGAGAGGCATCGGCAGGCAAGGCCTTCATGACTTCATAGCCCTTGTCATACTTCTTAATGTAGGCGGCATCGACATGGTGGCCAGCCCGCTCCTGAATTTCATCGCAACTTGCTTGTATTCACCGTCACAGAGTGCGCAATGCACGTCCGCTTGTTGTGCAAACCTGCAAGGGAACCTGCGAGGGTCAACGACAAGCAATGCCTTCTTGAGATCATAGGCCGGACCTCCTTGACGTGCTTGTCGCCGCCCCCCGCCTTTTGCAGCAAGTTAGTGCTAAAAATCATCAGATCACAAGATAGTGGCCTAGAATCGGCTTCAGCACCTCATGCCTAACCCACTTGTGTAGATAGAAATCTTAATAAGAAAGGCATGTTCTCGCTCTCTGAATACTTTGTTGGTTTAGCACGAAGAGAAGTGGCATACCAAGTTGGAGGCCTCCAGAGGGCTGCCTTGAGGGGAAAGGTGTCCCCATCAGGGAATGAAGAGGGCGCTATGCAGGGTTGTAGAGGCCGCGTGGGCTGGTCAGAGGAAAGAAGGGGCTGCAGAGCCACTACAGAAGGAAGGAGAGGAAGAGGGCTGGGCGGCCATATCACAGGAGTGCGCCACTTGAGGGCCATGCAAGAGGGGACGAGCTGGCTGCCCGGGCCGTTTGCATCAGAGGAGGGCCATGCAGGAGGGGACGAGCTGGATGCCCGGACGCGTTTGCATCAGAGGGTCGCCAATTGTGGCTTGAGTAGAGAAGCGCTGCAGTGTGGAGGTGGCATGGTCGAAAGCCTCAGGGCTATTGCTGTGGAGGCTGCTGTGGTTTAGGTGCTGGGGGTGGCATTCCAGGACGAGGAGCACCATACATAGGATGACCTGTAGGTAGGAGGAGGCATACCCGGTCGTTGGGGCACACTGGGAGGCATGGACATGCCTGGCCTTGCAGGTGCTCCCATGGGAGGTGGTATACCCTGCACGACAGTAGCATGGAAAACAATTGCAGCCAGCAATTGAAACGCAGAACGCAGCTCTCTCTCTCTCTCTCTCTCTCTCTCTCTCTCTCTCTCTCCCCCAGTAGCATGCCTCTCTGTCTCTCTCCCCGGCAGTAGCATGGAAAAAAAAAGAATTACTTGTTCTCTTCTCCGCTCTGTCTTCTGCTCTGCGTCATCAATTGCTCTCTCTCTCTCTCTCTCTCTCTCTCTCCCCCCCGTGTCTGCGCGCGCTGTTATAAAAGGTGATGGCCTCTTGCATAAAAGGTGATGGCCTCTTGCTTTTCTGCATATTTTTAGCTTTACGAGTTTTTAGCTTTACTTTAGGAGTTCTTTTTACGGGTTCTTAGCTTTAATTTAGGAGTTAGGAGTTCAACTCATGGATGCCAAGTGGCATACCTCCCCTTCCTGTATGACAGAATTCGTTCTTAGATAATCAAGGTAAAAAATTGATTTTTAGCTACGTGTGAAGCTAAAATTCGTTTTTTTAAAAAGGCGACTGAGGCATAGGCCTGAGCATGAGCTTGGGCTTGAATCTGAGAGATATTTTCGATCCCGGTCTTACTTTTATTTTTTTTAAAATTTTTTATAAAGGATAAGGTCGCCGCGGCCTGCGCGAGAGCACACACACACACTCTATCTACCTACTTCTAACTAATACACCTACTGTTACACACTAACACACTCTATTAGCTCTCATAGATCTACTTCCTACCTACTGTACACAAAAAACTAACAACCTTAATACACACAGAATAAACACAGTACCTTTGAAAACTCCATTAGCAAAAAAAACACACAGTACAACACCAAATCTCTCTTCTCAACACACACACACTCCTTCCCTACCCTTCCTACAATTGAAAAGAAGCACTCTGTGCTTCTTTTGTACCACAAAAGAAGCACAGAGTGCCATTCAAGCTTAGTGTATGGAAATCCCCGGCAGCGGTGCCAAAAATGTGCGCTTATGTTGCACGTGTCAATGCAAGGAACTTACCGATACACCGTGTGCGAGCCACAAATGGCTCCAAGCACACAACAAGCCTAAACTAGTAAGTGAAGGAGTACGAGCGGAAGTGCGACGCGAGAGAGAGTGCGAGAAGAAGAGCACGACGATATGGTGAACTCGCTCTACTGTAATGTGTAGAGCATAGTGAGTTCTTATTAGGTTTTTACAAAAGAATATGTGTACATACCTTGCGGCCCGCCCACTTACCTGAGCCACCACATTGGGCTTTATACCCCAACAACCTCCCACTTAAAGTCCAATGTGGTACTTTAAATGTGAGAGAAGCTACTATACAAGCTAATATACAAGAGATGTAGAGAAGTGATGTACTACCCTACACCTAACTGCTTGCGAAAATGCGCAAAGCTCTCTGAGGGAAGTCCTTTTGTAAGTAGATCAGCAGGATTTTCTGTGGTGTGAACTTTGACAAGATGAAGTTGCTTATCCTCGAGCATTTCCCTGATGAAATGATACTTCACATCCACATGCTTTGTCTTTGAGTGATAAACTGGATTGCGAGCCAATTGTATAGCACTTTGACTATCACAATATAACACAGGCATCTCTTCTTTGATTCCCAAATCTGTTACTAGTCGATTAAGCCAAATTGATTCTTTGCATGCCTCTGATGCTGCAACATATTCAGCCTCTGTAGTAGACTGAGTAACACAATCTTGTAATCTAGAACGCCATGATACTGCTCCACCAACCAATGTAAAGACATACCCTGACGTAGACCTTCGGTTGTCTAAGTCACCTGCATAATCTGAGTCTTTAAAACCCTTCACACTTAGCTCCTGACTCCCATAGCATATACACATACTCTTTGTAGCTTTCAGGTATCTCAATATTCCTTTCACTGCCTCCCAATGTTTCTTGCCTGGGTTTGACATGTATCGACTTACTACTCCCACTGCAAATGCAATGTCTGGGCGAGTAGCAATCATTGCATACATCAAACTACCCACTGCAGACGCATATGGAATCTTATCCATTTCAGCCCGTTCTTCCTCAGACATAGGACAATCTTGTTTGCTAAGTTTCACATATGGTGGCAATGGAACACTCAATGCCTTTCCCTTCTCCATATTGAAACGTTGCAAAACCTTGTCAATATACTCTGTTTGAGATAACCAAATCAACTTCTTTGATCTGTCTCTCTCAATGCGCATACCAAGTATATGACTTGCCTCACCCATGTCTTTCATGTCAAACGATTTTTCCATCTTTGACTTTAAAGCTGAAATTTCTTCCAAGTGCTTGCCAGCAATCAACATGTCATCCACATACAAAATAAGGATCAGCCAACTACCATCCTTAGCCTTCTTTGTATATAGACAGTGATCGAACTCACTGCGTTTGTAGCCTTGAGAAAGCATAAACTTGTGGAATTTATGGTACCATGCCCTCGGTGATTGTTTTAAGCCATAAAGACTCTTTAACAACTGGCATACCCAATCTTCCTTGCCTTTCTCAACAAACCCTTCTGGCTGCTACATGTAAATTTCCACATCTAAATCACCATGCAAGAACGCTGTCTTGACATCCATTTGGTGCAACACCAAATCTAATATGGCAACCAATGCAAGAAAGCATCTCAATGTAGTCATCTTGACCACCGGAGAGAAGACTTCATCAAAGTCAATGCCTTGTTCTTGCTTAAAGCCCTTGGCAACAAGCCTTGCTTTGTACTTTGGCTGACTATCATGAGCGGTGATCTTATACCTGTAAACCCATTTACAAGGTAGAGCCTTTTTGCCCTGTGGTATTTTAACTAGCTTCCATGTTTTGTTTTTATGCAGAGCTGTCATCTCTGACTGCATGGCCAATTGCCAATTCCCGGAGTCCTTCATTTGCACTGCTTCCTTGTAACATGAAGGCTCATTGCAATTAGTCAACATGACATAGTTCAGAGATGGAACAAACCTATTAGGAGGTCGCGTGATACGTCCAGATCGATGCACAATAGGTGGCTCAGGCTCAGCAACAACCTGTGGTTCCACTCTATCCTGTCCTTGCTCCTCTTGAGCCTTGACATTTTGTCTTGCACGTGCAGGTCCATCTTCTTGGAAGACAACTCTTCTAATCTCCTCAACCCTCTCTGGCTTAGAATGATATTTGTATTCATTAAAGTGAACATCATTGCTGCGGACAACCTTTCTCGATTCGGGATCTCAAAGTCTGTACCCCATCTCACCAGAATTACCATAGCCTAGAAAGATGCAGTTTCTACTCTTTGGCTCAAGTTTGTTCCTAAATTCCTTTGGAACGTGAGTATATGCCTCACAGCCAAAGACTCTGAGATGCTTGTATGAGGGCATTTTGCCTGACCATACCATCTTTGGCACTGAATCCTTCTGCAAAACCTTGCTAGGAGATCTATTTACAAGATGAACAGCTGTTGATACAGCTTCAGCCCAAAACCCATTTGGCAGCTGTGCATTAGACAACATACTTCTGACCTTCTCTTGTATGGTCCTATTCATCCTCTCAGCAACACCATTTTGAGGAGGATTGTAAGGAGCAATAAGTTCACGTTTTATACCTTTTGACTCACAAAAGTCCTGAAAGGCCTTTAAAACATACTCTCCACCATTGTCAGTGCGTAAGCATTTAAGCTTCTTGCCACTCTGATTCTCCACAAGTGTCACAAACGTTTTGAAAACACTAAACGCTTCATCCTTGTGCTTGAGAAAGTAAACCCATACTTTCCTCGAGTAATCATCTATAAATGTCATAAAGTAAGAAGCTCCCTCTAGAGATAGGTTAGGCATAGGTCCACACAAATCACTATGAACAAGTGCCAACTGTGTATCTCTTCTACTGCTTCTATGCTTATGTGGCTGCTGTGTTTGCTTACCATACAGACAATGTTCACAGAATTCAAAATCATTAAATGAAAAGCCAGGCAAATAACCAGAACGAGACAAGATTTCCATTCCCTTCTTGGACATATGTCCTAACCGGCTATGCCACAAAGAAACGTTCGGCTGCTCGGTTACATTGATTACATTTTTAGAGACATTTGATACATAAATCATGTAAAGTCCTCCAGACTTTACTCCATGTGCTACTGTCATAGAACCCTTGGATATGTTTCACATGTTCTGTCCAAAAGTGGTGACGTAGCCAGCATCATCAAGTAAACCTGTGCTAATCAAGCTCTTTGTAATTGCGGGAACATGTCTCACATTCTTCAGCGTGAAAGAAGAGCCATTCTGAAACTTCAATTGAACATCTCCAACACCTAAGATCTCACATGTCTGCCCATTGCCTAGCCGAACATGATCTTTAGTGGTCACATAAGAGGTAAACCACTCCTTGTTTGGAGACACATGAAGTGATGCCCCTGAGTCTATAATCCAGTCACTCAGTGCATTTCCATCAGATGCTGTAAGAAGAGCTGAGTCCATTGTATTCTTCAAGAAGTAGATGTCTCCTGACACTAGACTGTCATCCTCTGCAACAGTGTTTGTCACATTTATTTCTTGAATCTTCACTGAGGACTTGTTCTTCTCACCATGGCTTCAGCTTTCTCTTTGCCTTTTTCTGCTTTCCATTCTCTGCAGTCTCTTTTCATGTGACCCTTCTTGCCACAATGGTAGCATCCTATGTCCCTCTTCTCTTTAGCACTGCGGGACTTGCTACGAGACTGATTCCTCTTTCCACCTTTGTACTTTTCTTTGGTCCTTCCCCTGACAACTAAGGCCGTTCCTTTGCCTTTGTCCATTGTCTTTCTATTGGTTTCTTCAGTAAGCAGACTTCCTTCTACACCTGCTATGTTCAAACCATCTGGAGGTGCAGAATTACTCAAAGCTGTGCGAAAAGTGTCCCAACTTTCCGGCAATGTGATCAACAGGAACATAGCTCTAATAGGTTCATCAAACTTGACACCTTGAGCTGACAACTGACTATAGATTGTGTTGAATTCATTCAGATGATTGGACATAGGTGTCCCTTCTTTCATCTTCAAGTCAACAAGCTTCTTAAGCCAGTATACCTGTGAAGCTGCACTCTGCTTCTCATAAAGATCACTCAGCTTTAACCATGCTTGATAAGCCGACATCTCGTCTGCTACATTGAAGTAAACGCTTTCTGCCAAAGTCAGCATAATGGTAGAAAGTGCCAATTCATCCATTTTGCTCCATTCATCTTCTGGTTTTATCCCCTTGAGCTTTATAGGTTTTATTTGCTTCTTTTGTACCAACACGTGCCAAATCTGCTTCTTGCACAATGGGAAATTGGTTCCATCCAGCTTCTTGATATTGTAAAGAGCGGTGTCCTGTGATCCAGCCATAGCTACGCTTCCCAGTTGTTTACTTTTCTGGGAAAAATTCGGTAGAGTTTCCCCTGTAAACTGACCTCTGAACCAATATCAACCTGTCAAATGAACCAAGAAAGCTTCAGATTCTGCAGAAATTTTGGCAGAGTCTCCTTTGTAAAATGGCTCTGGTGTACTTAAAACAGACCAAAAAACAGCTCAAAAAACACTATCTCTCTGACACTGTAAGCTGTGGGTAAACCTATCCTGCACATGTACTGTCTCTGATTGTCCTGTCACTGTCCTGTAAGCATAGACTGCGACAATGCCTCAACGGCAGTAAAGCAAAGATGCAATCCCAACTGTCTAACTCACACTCAATACATCCTAGCTGCCTATCTAAGGGTGCTCGAGGGATCGCTCCAAGACCTGTATCACCGAAAGGATCTCAACATTCGAGAATTCCCCAGCTTAGTAAAACCTCACTCGACCCTCAACAAAGGCTGCACTAAATCTGACAATACATAGACTTCCCACAAAATCATACATCCACAAATTTCCCACTATATGGTGTAACCGCTGCAGCGGTTGTTTGCTGCGTGACTCACAACCAACAATCCCTCAATAGACATACATCATCTATGACAATACATCCCATGTGAAAGTACCTGCAATGTCAGGATGAAATCTAGAATATCAAGCAGCAAACACAAGCTACCTGATGAACTAGTGGATGTGGCCTACAGTTTGTGTGTAGATGCGCCCGTGTCGTATGTGAAACGCCTCCAAGAACTGTGAGCCGTCCTTCGATGTGTAGACAGCCACAAATCAACACTCTGGGAGTGTCGATATCCTCAGCACCTGCAGTCGTAGGCCGAAAAACCCAAATTTGCAGTGTCGGATATGCACCCGTCGAGACCACGTAGTCGAAAATGGCCTGTGCAGACCTTTGTCGAAGCCGAACGGTGGCCGAGGTGACCTCAAAATGAAATTGTGAGAACACCCAGCCCTTCGGCCTCGCACAGGATTTGGGGCTGTGTCTTCGCCTGTCGAATTTCACTCCAATCTGAGCTGGTGACTCTAGCCTCCTGCAATGCTGCCCCGAGCCTCGATCTGAGCTCTGATACCAGTTGAAGGAGTAGGAGCGGAAGTGCGACGCGAGAGAGAGTGCGAGAAGAAGAGCAGGACGATATGGTGAACTCGCTCTACTGTAATGTGTAGAGCATAGTGAGTTCTTATTAGGTTTTTACAAAAGAATATGTGTACATACCTGGCGGCCTGCCCACTTACCTGGGCGACCACATTGGGCTTTATACCCCAACAGTAAGCTCAAAGAAAGTGATGGTGTGCCAGTCACCGCTCTACGCTTGCTTTGTGGAGGATTCCTCCCCGCGAAGAAGAAGGAACCGCCGCTTCGCCGCCGCCGTGCTGTCGTCGCAATGCTCGATCGCACACTCTCTCTCTCTCTCTCACGCATACACACACACACACAAGGAGATGATGAAGAAGAAGATGGAGATGGAGCAAGAGAACTCTTCTATTGCACAAATGAGAGAATGAGTGAATTTTAGGTTTAGTTGACTTTTATATTAGCTCGCCCCATTCACACATGGACACCCATGCTTAGCCAACTAATCCCTTGAATGTTCCAGTTAGAGTGCGTCTCTCATCGGCGATCACTCTTACCCTTTTCCTATTGGACCGACAAGCCCGGTATCTGACTCTACCAAATAAATAATACAATGTCCGCCGTAGGTTACTGTTGGGGTATAAAGCCCAATGTGGCCGCCCAGGTAAGTGGGCGGGCCGCCAGGTATATACACATATTCTTTTGTAAAACCTAATAAGAACTCACTATGCTCTACACATTATAGTAGAGCGAGTTCACCATATCGTCGTGCTCTTCTTCTCGCACTCTATCTCGCGTCACACTTCCGCTCGTACTCCTTCAACTGGTATCAGAGCTCAGATCGAGGCTCGCTGTAGCACTGCAAGAGGCGAGAGTCACCAGCTCAGATTGGAGTGAAATTCGACAGGCGAAGACACGACCCCAAATCTTGTGGGTGAGCCCAAAGGCCTCGGTGTTCTCAGAATTTCATTCTGCGGTCATCTTGGCCACCGCTCGGCTTCGACAAAGTTCTGCGCAGACCATTTTCGACTACATGGTCTCAGCGGGTGCAGATCCGACTCTGCAAATTTGGGGTTTCGGCCTACGACTGCAAGTGCTGAGGATATCGGAACTCCCAGAGTGTTGATTTGTGGCTGTCTACACATCAAAGGACGGCTCACAGTTCTTGGAGGCGTGTCACATACGACACGGGCGCATCTACACACAGACTGTAGGCGACATCCACTAGTTCATCAGGTAGCTTGTGTTTGCTGCTTGATATTCCAGATTTAATCCTGACATTGTAGGTACTTTCACATGGGATGTATTGTCACAGATGATGTATGTCTGTTGAGGGTGTTTGCTGGCTGTGAGTCACGCAGCAAACAACCGCCGCAGCGGTTACAACATATAGTGGGAAATTTGTGGATGTATGATTTTGTGGGAAGTCTATGTATTGTCAGATTTACTGCAGCCTTTGTTGAGGGTCGAGTGAGGTTTTATTAAGCTGGGGAATTCTCGAATGTTGAGATCCTTTCGGTGATACAGGTCTTGGAGCGATCCCTCGAGCACCCTTAGATAGGCAGCTAGGATGTATTGACTGTGAGTTAGACAGTTGGGATTGCATCTTTGCTTTACTGCCGTTGAGGCATTGTCGTAGTCTATGCTTACAGGGCAGTGACAGGACAGTGAGAGACAGTACACGTGTAGGACAGGTTTACCCACAACTTACAATGTTAGAGAGACAGTGGTTTTTTGAGCTGTTTTTTGGTCTGTTTTTGAGTACACCAGAGCCATTTTACAAAGGAGACTCTACCAAAATTTATGCAGAATCTGAAGCTTTCTTGGTTCATTTGATAGGTTGATATTGGTTCAGAGGTCAGTTTACAGGGGAAAATCTGCCGAATTTTTCCCAACAAAGTAAACTACTATGAAGCGTAGCTATGGCTGGATCACAGGACACTGCTCTTTACAATATCAAGAAGCTCGATGGAACCAATTTCCCATTGTGGAAGAAGCAGATTTGGCACGTGTTGGTACAAAAGAAGCAGATAAAACCTATAAAGCTCAAGGGGATAAAACCAGAAGATATGGACGAAGATGAATGGAGCGAAATGGATGAATTGACACTTTCTACCATTATGCTGACTTTGGCAGATAGCGTTTACTTCAATGTAGCAGATGAGATGTCGGCTTATCAAGCATGGACAAAGCTGAGTGATCTTTATGAGAAGCAGAGTGCAGCTTCACAAGTATACTGGCTTAAGAAGCTTGTTGACTTGAAGATAAAAGAAGGGACCCCTATGTCCAATCATCTGAATGAATTCAACACCATCTACAGTCAGTTGTCAGCTCAAGGTGTCAAGTTTGATGAACGTGTTAGAGCTATGTTCCTGTTGATCACATTGCCGGAAAGTTGGGACACTTTTCGCACAGCTTTGAGTAATTCTGCACCTCCAGATGGTTTGAACATAGCAGGTGTAGAAGGAAGTCTGCTTACTGAAGAAACCAATAGAAAGACAATGGACAAAGGCAAAGGAACAGCCTTAGTTGTCAGGGGAAGGACCAAAGAAAAGTACAAAGGTGAAAAGAGGAATCAGTCTCGTAGCAAGTCCCGCAGTGCTAAAGGCAAGAGTGACATAGAATGCTAGCATTGTGGCAAGAAGGGTCACATGAAAAGAGACTGCAGAGAATGGAAAGCAGAAAAAGGCAAAGAGAAAGCTGAAGACCATGGTGAGAAGAACAAGTCCTCAGTGAAGATTCAAGAAATAAATGTGACAAACATTGTTGCAGAGGATGACAGTCTAGTGTCAGGAGACATCTACTTCTTGAAGAATACAATGGACTCAGCTCTTCTTACAACATCTGATGGAAATGCACTGAGTGACTGGATTATAGACTCAGGGGCATCACTTCATGTGTCTCCAAACAAGGAGTGGTTTACCTCTTATGTGACCACTAAAGATCATGTTCAGCTAGGCAATGGGCAGACATGTGAGATCTTAGGTGTTGGAGATGTTCAATTGAAGTTTCAGAATGGCTCTTCTTTCACGCTGAAGAATGTGAGACATGTTCCGCAATTACAAAGAGCTTGATCAGCACAGGTTTACTTGATGATGCTGGCTACGTCACCACTTTTGGACAGAACATGTGGAAGATATCCAAGGGTTCTATGACAGTAGCACATGGAGTAAAGTCTGGAGGACTTTACATGATTTATGTATCAAATGTCTCTAAAAATTTAATCAATGTAACCGAGCAGCCGAACGTTTCTTTGTGGCATAGCCGGTTAGGACATATGTCCAAGAAGGAAATGGAAATCTTGTTTTGTTCTGGTTATTTGCCTGGCTTTTCATTTAATGATTTTGAATTCTATGAACATTGTCTGTATGGTAAGCAAACACAACAGCCGCATAAGCATAGAAGCAGTAGAAGAGATACACAGTTGGCACTTGTTCATAGTGATTTGTGTGGACGTATGCCTCACCTATCTCTAGGGGGAGCTTCTTACTTTATGACATTTATAGATGATTAATCGAGGAAAGTATGGGTTTACTTTCTCAAGCACAAGGATGAAGCGTTTAGTGTTTTCAAAGCGTTTGTGACACTTGTGGAGAATCAGAGTGGCAATAAGCTTAAATGCTTACGCACTGACAATGGTGGAGAGTATGTTTCAAAGGCCTTTCAGGAGTTTTGTGAGTCAAAAGGTATAAAACGTGAACTTACTGCTCCTTACAATCCTCCTCAAAATGGTGTTGCTGAGAGGATGAATAGGACCATACAAGAGAAGGTCAGAAGTATGTTGTCTAATGCACAATTGCCAAATGGGTTTTGGGCTGAAGCTGTATCAACATCTGTTCATCTTGTAAATAGATCTCCTAGCAAGGTTTTGCAGAAGGATTCAGTGCCAGAGATGGTATGGTGAGGAAAAATGCCCTCATACAAGCATCTCAGAGTCTTTGGATGTGAGGCATATACTCACGTTCCAAAGGAATTTAGGAACAAACTTGAGCCAAAGAGTAGAAAGTGCATCTTTCTAGGCTATGGTAATTCTGGTGAGATGGGATACAGACTTTGGGATCCCGAATCCAGAAAGGTTGTCCGTAGCAATGATGTTCACTTTAATGAATCCAAATATCATTTTAAACCAGAGAGGGTTGAGGAGATTAGAAGAGTTGTCTTCCAAGAAGATGGACCTGCACGTGCAAGACAAAATGTTAGGGCTCAAGAGGAGCAAGGACAGGATAGAGTGGAACCACAGGTTGTGGCTGAGCCTGAGCCACCTATTGTGCGTAGATCTGGACGTATCACGCGACCTCCTGATAGGTTTGTTCTATCTATGAACTATGTCATGTTGACTGATTGCAATGAGCCTTCATGTTACAAGGAAGCAGTGCAAATGAAGGACTCCGGGAATTGGCAATTGGCCATGCAGTCAGAGATGACAGCTCTGCATAAAAACAAGACATGGAAGCTAGTTAAATTACCACAGGGCAAAAAGGCTCTACCTTGTAAATGGGTTTACAGGTATAAGATCACCGCTCATGATAGTCAGCCAAAGTACAAAGCAAGGCTTGTTGCCAAGGGCTTTAAGCAAGAACAAGGCATTGACTTTGATGAAGTCTTCTCTCCGGTGGTCAAGATGACTACATTGAGATGCTTTCTTGCATTGTTTGCCATATTAGATTTGGTGTTGCACCAAATGGATGTCAAGACAATGTTCTTGCATGGTGATTTAGATGTGGAAATTTACATGCAGCAGCGAGAAGGGTTTGTTGAGAAAGGCAAGGAAGATTTGGTATGCCAGTTGTTAAAGAGTCTTTATGGCTTAAAACAATCACCGAGGGCATTGTACCATAAGTTCCACAAGTTTATGCTTTCTCAAGGCTACAAACGTAGTGAGTTCGACCACTGTCTATATACAAAGAAGGCTAAGGATGGCAGTTTGTTGATCCTTATATTGTATGTGAATGGCATGTTGATTGCTGGCAAGCACTTGGAAGAAATTTCAGCTTTGAAGTCAAAGATGGAAAAATCGTTTGACATGAAAGACATGGGTGAGGCAAGTCATATACTTGGTATGCACATTGAGAGAGACATATCAAAGAAGTTGAATTGGTTATCTCAAAAAGAGTATATTGACAAGGTTTTGCAATGTTGCAATATGGAGAAGGGAAAGGCATTGAGTGTTCCATTGCCACCATATGTGAAACTTAGCAAACAAGATTGTCCTGTGTCTGAGGAAGAACAGGCTGAAATGGATAATATTCCATATGCGTCTGCAGTAGGTAGTTTAATCTATGCAATGATTGCTACTCGCCCAGACATTGCATTTGTAGTGGGAGTAGTAAGTCGATACATGTCAAACCCAGGCAAGAAACATTGGGAGGCAGTGAAAGGAATATTGAGATACCTGAAAGCTACAAAGAGTATGCGTATATGCTATGGGAGTCAGGAGCTAAGTGTAAAGGGTTTTAAAGACTCAGATTATGCAGGTGACTTAGACAACCAAAGGTCTACGTCAGGGTATGTCTTTACATTGGCTGGTGGAGCAGTATCATGGCGTTCTAGATTACAAGATTGTGTTACTCAGTCTTCTAGAGAGGCTGAATATGTTGCAGCATCAGAGGCATGCAAAGAATCAATTTGGTTTAATCGACTAGTAACAGATTTGGGAATCAAAGAAGAGATGCCAGTGTTATATTGTGATAGTCAAAGTGCTATACAATTGGCTCGCAATCCAGTTTATCACTCAAAGACAAAGCATGTGGATGTGAAGTATCATTTCATCAGGGAAATGCTCGAGGATAAGCAACTTCATCTTGTCAAAGTTCACACCACAGAAAATCCTGCTGATCTACTTACAAAAGGACTTCCCTCAGAGAGCTTTGCGCATTTTTGCAAGCAGCTAGGTGTAGGGTAGTACATCACTTCTCTACATCTCTTGTATATTAGCTTGTATAGTAGCTTCTCTCACACTTAAAATACCACATTGGATTGTGGGCGGGCCGCCAGGTATGTACACATATTCTTTTGTAAACCCTAATAAGAACTCACTATGTTCTACACTTTACAGTAGAGCGAGTTCACCATATCGTCGTGCTCTTCTTTTCGCACTCTCTCTCGCATCACACTTCCGCTCGTCCGTCGTAGGTGATAGGGTGTCCGTGAGCCGTGAGGGTTAACAGACACTTGGACTTTATGTGATTTGCCTCCTAGCAAAAAGGCCATTAGTACGAAGTGGGTTTACAAGTTGAAATGCAAGCCGGATGGTGAGATCGATCGCCATAAGGCTCGACTTGTTGCAAAGGGTTATGCACAACAAAAAGGCATAGATTAGGAAGAGACCTTTGCTCCCACTTGTCGTATGACTAATATACGTTTTCTATGTTCATGGAAAACTCATTTTGGTTGGGATGTACATCAATCAGACATTGCTACTACTTTCTCGAATGGTGACATATTTGAGGAAGTTTATGTAACACAGCTTTGCGGTTTTGTCAAGAAAGGACAAGAGGACAAAGTGTGTAAATGTAACAAGGCTTTGTATGGGTTGAAGCAATCTCCTCGTGCTTGGTATGAGAAAGCTGACACTCATTTGTTCAAACAAGGCTTTCGTAACAATCCAACAGAAAGCACATTGTATGTAAAGCATAAGGGTGATGTACTTCTCATTGTGGTTCTTTATGTAGATGATTTGCTAATCACTAGACCAAATGACAGACATATTGCTGAATTTAAGGCTGATTTGAATGCTACTTTCATGAGGAAAGATTTGGGGCTGTTGCATCATTACTTGGGCATACAATTTAAGCAATGTGATGGTGGTATTGCCTCGTGTCAGAAAACTTACATAGAAACATTACTATGTAAGTTTGGACTTGAGCATTGCAAACCTATTGCCACTCCCATGGAAATAGGTTTGAAGTTGAGTCTACATGATGCTGGCGATCCTGCAGATGTCACTCTTTACCAAAATGCTGTTGGATGCCTCATTTATGTATGCAACACGAGGCCAGATATTCAGTTTGCAGTCTCATAGGTCAACAAATTTATGCATAGCCCAGGGTCTAAGCATTGGCAGGCTGTCAAGAGGATTTTTCGCGACCTTAGTGGCACTCTACATCTTGGCTTGTTTTATCCCAAGGGGGGATCATTGCCGCCAGACTTACATGCTTTTTCGGACTCAGATTGGGCTGGTTGTTTTGACACGTGAGTGTCCACAAGTGGTTTTTATTTCATGCTTGGTAGTTCATGTATATCATGGTTGAGCAAGAAGCAACCTACTGTGGCCACTTCAAGTTGTGAGGCTGAGTACATGGCAGTCTTCACAGCTACGGTTGAGTGTGTATGGCTCAGACGCCTTATGGCTGATTTGGGTGTTGGAAAGGAAACTTCCAACACTATCTACACTAACAGTTAGAGCTCATTGGCAGTTGCAAAGAACCCAATTTTTCATGCTATGTCAAGGAGAGGCTCTCAGCAGGAGAGATCAGCTTGGCTTATGTGCCAACATAGGACAACCTTGCAGATCTTTTCACAAAGGCATTGTCTCGTGAGAAGCTCGAATTTCCGCAAAGCTTTGGGCTTACTCCCCTTTGTGGATTGATCATGTCCTCAGGGCATGGTACTTCCCTTTACTCATGTGCGAGCTCTTGTTCACCGCATCACTCCAGGGGGGATTTGTTACCATATACATGTGGTTGTGATGTGTGTGAACACACTAGGACCGCTGGGGCATTTTTTCCCTCTTTAGGAGGTTTTTTTCCCCGTGCATTGTATATACGCCCATCACTCTAGGGCTAACTATCTTTCCATTGCACACTAAGTAACACACTCTGTATTGTGTGCCTTGAGCTTCCTTCATCTTCTCCAAGCTGTGTGTGTTTCTCTACAACCCTAATTCCAATAGTACGGACATTATTATTGTACACATAGTCTACAAGGGGTAAGTACTTCTCCCATTGTGAGTGTTGATCTAATTCTGTCACATAAGTCTTTAGTAGATCGAGAATTGTAAGATTGGCTATCTCACTTTGGCCATCCGCTTGTGGGTGATAGGCCAAAGAGAAATTCAATCTTATACCTAGATTTTTGAAGAGACCCTTCCAAAAATTACTGGTCATTCTAGAATCCTTATTTGACACGATGGATGTGGGCAATCCATGGTGTTTGAAAATGTGAGATGTGATGGGTGTTGCCATTTGGTTGCCTTAATAGTCTTTTTGATAGGAATAAAGTGTGCTTACTTGCTAAACCTGTCGACTATTATCCATATTCCCGTATTCCTATGGATAGACTTGGGTAATCCAAATATAAAATCCATGGATATACTCTTCGATGGCGAATTAGGGATGGACAATGGCTTGAATAATCCAGGTTGCTTCCCTCTATCATAGTCGGTCTTTTGACGTACCACACATTTTGAAACATACTCTTGTATGTCTACTTTCAAGGTAGGCCAATAGAAGTACGTTTCTACTCCTCGAAGAGTAGGTTGAATGCCTCGATGCCTTGCATAGGGAGGAGAATGGGATTCATACATGAATTTCTCACGAAGGGAGTGAGTAACACATAGCCTATTTCCATGGAGAAGATAACCAACCTACAAGGTGAATGAATCTTCTTTCTTCCCCGAGGCAAAGGCTGACATTATGTCTCTAAAATCCGGGTCAATAGCATACTCATCTATCATAGAAGATAGATCATTGTGAGTTTCTATTGACACCGCATTGAATTTTGGTCATCATGATAGTGCATCAGCCACTTAATTATACTTACCAGCAATGTGAGCAATATGAAAATTAAATTGCGAAAGAAAATTTGCCCACCTAATTTTCTTGTCGGAAAGCTTCATTTGTGTCATGAAGCACTTGAGACTTTGGTGGTCCGTTCGCAAAATAATTGGACTCCCCAAGAGATAGTGCTTCCACGTCTAGGACATGTAGAACAACTAAAAGATCCTTTTTATATATAACTAAGACCCGTTCATCAGCATTGAGCCTTCGGATCTCATATGCTATGGCATGCCCTTCTTGAAGCAAGACTGCTGCTGCAAGGCAATCACCACAAGTATCACATTGGACCTCAGATGGCTTTGAGAGATCCGAAAGCATAAGCAATGGTTGGGAGGTAAGATTCTCTTTGAGATTTTCAAAAGGATTTTGTTTCTTAGCAGTCCATGAGTACTTAACGTTCTTTTTTTGTGAAGTCATATAATGGTCCTGCTATTTGAGAGAATTTCGCTATTAAGCGTCTATAGTATGCTCATGTAGATTCCTTGGATTAGGCCATGCATTTATTACCTCTAACTTAGATGGATCTATATGGATACCATCTTGAGAGACAATATGACATAAGTATTGAATCTCTTGAAGGAAAAATTCACTCTTCTTTTGATTGATAAAAAGCTTGTTCTCCCTCAAAGCTTGAAAAATTACCTGGAGATGGTGCTTGTGCTCCTCCAAAGACTTGGAGTAGATGATGATATCATCAAAGAACACTCCAGTAAACTTGCGGTGGGGTCTACAAATTTTATCCATTAAATGATTGAATGTGGCCGCCACATTAGTCAAGCCAAAAGGCATGGCTAGTTTTTCATAAGACTGAATGTTGTACAAAACATGGTCTTCACGATATCTTCATTCACTATCCTTATTTGATGATAGCTACTTTTAAGGTCAATCCTACTGAAGTAGGTAGAGCCTTGTAGCTTATCAAATAGACCTTCGGCCTGCGGCCCGCAGCATGGAAAATCTGTTCTTGATAGTAACATGGTTTAGTGCCCTATAGTCGACACACATGCGGTAGGTGCCATCTTTCGTTTGCACTAACATAACAAGTGAGAAAAAGGGGGAGGAGCTAGGCCTCACCATCCCTAATTGTCTACCAATTCATGTACTTGCCTCATGATCTCCCCTTGTTGAGCTTGGGAAAGTCGATAAGGAGGCTTGTTAGGTGGTGATCTTCCTAGTAGAATCTCAATTCGATGGTCATCATCCACTCATTTTGGAGGTAACTCCATAAGGATATCATCAATAAAAACATCTTGGAATCCATTTAGAAAATTAGACAAGTCTAATTTGTCTTGATTCCTACCATTTACATTTGATGAAACATTAGGACCTTTTAAGGACTCTTTGACAAAAATCATGTACGCAAAAATTGAGCTTTTCATTGATTTGTCAAAAGCAAGAGAATTTACAAGGGGTATGGTAAAACCAAGCTCATTAGCATCTATGTACATTTTCTTTTCCCTGTGCTTCAAATACAACCTTCTTTCAAGGAACTTTACGTTAACAGCCATACGGTCAAACCATGGTGCAACATGAGAATTTACAATGGGTATGGTACGACTAGGCTCATTAGCATCGATTTACATGTTATTTTCCCTGTGCTTGAAATACAACCTTCTTTCACAGAAATTTACGTTAGCACCCATACGATCAAACGATGGTGCCCCTAGGATGACATCTTCATTCTTGAGAGGAGGGATGAAGAAATCTTCTTTGTCAACATAGCCTTGTACATGAAGCCTCAATTTCCCAATTAAGGGAGTAACTGCGGCTTCTTGCCCCTTGAAGGCTCCATCGGCTACAACAACATCTCCCATCTCATGAGCTTGAATGCCTAACTTGGTGGCCAACTCCATTGATATAAAATTGTGAGTAGAGCAAGGAATCATGCTCCCTTAACTTTCCCCAAGCATAGGAGAGAGGTGATCCTTTGCAATGAGCATCCTCTTTTGGATCTTCGACCATGGAAGCTCTAGGAGTCTCATTGCGGGTATTTATTTTGGGGCAAGAACGCTAGCCATGTCCTTGCTCCCCACACTTGAATCATTTGTGGTCCTTACAAAAAGCTTCTAGCTCTTCAGGAGAGAGTTTATTTTTACCTTTGTAAACTCCCTTTTCCTTGGACCGATTGTTGTTGTTGTTGTTGGAATTGCCTTCGGAAGAGTTTTGGGCATTGTTCTTCCCTCTGGATTCATTTTTGTCTTTGTTTTCCATGGGCTTGGCATTCCTTTTAGCCCCTTGTTGGAAATTGATGTGCAAAGCAACCATAGTGTGGTTGATTACTTCGGTGATAGTAGCAAGAATTGCAGGGCTGCCCATAGCTTGTTGCAATCTAGTGACAAGGTAATTCACAAACATGGGAGCATCATCATTATTAGCACCTTCATGTGCATAGTCAAAATCGTCAATATTCGTTCTCATCCATTTATCATTGTCAGCCATGCTAGCTAAACTTATGTATGTGCTACTTTGTACTTTGGCAACTCAAAAACTTTAGTCGCTACTCTTCTTAGCTTTAGAAACTTAGCTCTCAAGCAGCCACACCCGTGGTTTAGAGACTGTTGATTGCAAAGAATAGTGGAGAGGGTCTAACATTTCCTGGTTGATTATGGTTCCTATTGAGCTTGCTAGTAGCTCAATAATGGTTAAGCCAAAGGCAAGCCCCAAGAGACTCCATTATTAAGTCTATAGTTCCCAACGGTGTACCTTGAACTAAGTCCTTTTCAACCATGATAATAGATCCAAGTTCCACTTACCCTCTTGCAATGAACATGTCCAACCTTTCATGGAAAACTTAAGGACCTCTCTTCTTGAGCAAGAAAAGAGAAACCAATAGTTGTGATACCAATGTAATGGAATTGGACTTGTAACATTTGAGAGTAGCGAAAATAAAATAACTGAAGTGAACATTTCTTTAAGACAGTTCATTATGAGCATAAGAAGAGTACTTTGATTAGAGATAGCAACATAACCATTATACCTAGTTAGCTTGGCATGAACAATACTTGAGAGAGAGAGAGAGAGAGAGAGAGAGAGAGAGAGAGAGAGAGAGAGAGAGAGAGAGAGAGAGAGAAATTGACAACAGTTGATGACTGGATTTACTTGGAGATAGTCCCCCTCTAATAGGCTTTTGTATTATAGATTCTCCCATAAAGAGAGACTTGGTACGATACAATCTTTGTGTTCCTTGAGACCTAGATGATGCAATTAAGATGGAAAGCTTCATGCATCAAAATCATAACATAACTATTGAAAAAAACAATAACTATCCCAGGCCTCAGTCCCAAGGCCTCAAACACCTTCGAAGGTGGAGAGAGCTAGCATGGAATGAGGGTAGGGAAGAGGAAGAAGAAGTAACATATGAGAAAGAAATAGTTCATCACTTATCATCACTCTTGTTGCTTAACATAGCATAGTAATGAATATGGCAAGCTTTAGCATTGCAGCATGGATCTTGTTTGGATTTGCATTCCATAGCCAAGAGTGTTGGTGTAGGCTCTCAACACTCTTGGAGAAGGAGATGGAGTTCTTGCACTTTTCCCAAAGTGAGAATTAGAGCATGAGTGTGTGTGTGTGAGAGAGGGTATACCCCCAAGAACACCCCCAACTTGATTTGGTCGACCCCTCCTTGTAGCTCAAAAATGATTTTGATTGGACCCCTGCAACCCTAGCCAATCACATGCTTAGTAGATATCAAGCAGCAATGCTAGCATTAGGACAAGTGTCCTTCTTACCCCTTTGAGAGAGAGGGATTGATAATATCAAGATATTTGATTAATTAATCTAAATGCTCATTGCACCCCTCTTTAGCCTAGCCAATAGGATTCAAGCACACCATGTGGCTAAGCATAGGGAGAACCTGACATGTGACCTTGTGCCCCTTGAGGAAGGGGTGCCCTTTGGGTGAGTGAGAGGTTGGGTCAAACATTCCCCTAGCTTTGTGGCTCGCCCCCTCCTTTGCAGGTCATGTCTTTGACTCAAGCCCCTCAAGCACCTTACCCTCCAAGCATGGGAAGCTCCTCAAGCACCTTAGTCAACAAGTATAGGCTTAGTATGAGCATGGGTTCTCTCTCTCTCTCTCTCATGCCCCTAGCTTGTAGGCTGTCCCTCCCCCCCCTTGCAGGGTTGCTTGTTGACTTTGGAACACCTCAAGCATAGTGCCAGCTTGGCCAAGGACCTTAGCCATCAAGCATGCCTAGCAACTTTACTATTAGGGACCTAAAGCATGGGTCTAGCTTAACCTAAGGCCCTAGGTCTAAGGACTTCTAACACTAACTATTGGAGGTCGTTAATGAAGCTAACCCTAAGGTCTTTTAAGCTCCACTAGCTGGCATTGCTCTTTACTAGACCATCTCCCGTTTGGACCCATTGCCTTTGGTCCCGTGTTGAGATAAATCTAAAAGCACATGTCTATATTCTAACTCTTGTTCCGGATTATTCTCCCACATTAAATGATCAGTTTAATATGGGAAATCATTTGGGCATGGTTAGATATTAGGTTTCATGACATCACTTCACAATACTATCCTCAAAATAGTTAGCCATCAAATACTAGCTATTTTGCAATGCCCACATGCTACTGTAGCATTAGCTATAGTTGAAATGTTTTCAGACACTACGTTGAGTTGCAAAGAATCCTTGACAAAATAACCTTGTGACTGATGAGCTCCCATCTCCATATCCGAATTGATAATGGCAAAGATCAATGATTTGATATTCTTTTGAGGAAGCAACATTGCAATAAACATCTCCACACAAAACTTTGCTATTGGATAGTGCGAATTTAGGATTGTACAAAGGAAGAAAAACCCCAAGCTGAGTTGACCTAGGTAAGTCTTGCAAGAAGCATAGTTCACCCAACGGAGGTTATTGCCCAGTGTTCACTTACACTTTATTTAGTAGGGGTTTCCTAAGTTCAATCTCTTTGAAGTAGGGTCTGACTAGGTTTGAATTGGTCATCCTATCTAAAGGAAAATTTTAAGAGTTAGCTAAAGCTATGGCAACTAGTCTATTAAGCACTCGCTTCCTATTTCTCACAAGTCCATCCAAGCTCACAAGATTGTCTCCATTACTAGAGAATGATTCACTAGACATGAAGGAACTTCCTACATGCATGTTGCCTATGTAGGAGACATTGTTTTTGAGATTCACTGTAAAAATTTGGCAAGTGATAGATCATAGTGCACTATCTATCATTTTTATTGTTTTAAATAAATTTCCATAGTATAAAAAATTAATTGGTGTTTTTCTTTTTCTTGTAGCTTCTCAAATGCATGAATTTTTAATACAAACATACTGTAATGATCACATTACTCATAAGGTCATACAACATTATGTTCTTCATGAAATATCTCTATTTTATAAAAATAAATCATATGTATAGACATGTACGCATATTGATGAGGCCAACCAAGGCAAGTTATGTGTTACATTGTTGTCCATGTTCTTGACAATGGCTCTTTCATGGGCAAGGCTAATTGCATGCCCAAAAAAAGGTTTGAATCTTATTCTGTAATAGGCATTTTCTTCTATATTAGGACTAATAATATCCTCAAGGCATTTTAGTGTCTGAGTACCAAAACTTTTGCATCAATGTGTGCCATGATAGTTGTTACTCTAGGTAAGTTTAACAGTATTTATATATCTCTATACAAGGGTTAGGGTTTTATAAACCTTAAGCTTATCTTTACTAGGGTGGAAATTGGACACACCTAGACCCCGTAGCACTTTTAAAGGTTACACAGTATTTTAAATGCTTAGGACTACTTAAGAAGTTGTGAATGCTTAAACTAAGTGGATAAACTTTCACATGGGATTCACATGCTTTCACATGGGGCTATGTGGCTAAGATGAGTATAGAAACGACGCCCTAGGCATGACAATGTGGATGTTACAAGCGTAGTAGCTATAGGTTCATTCAGCAGGAATGGGGGCTATTTGCTTACCTTGGGAGCACACAAAAAGGACTCATGCACTTATTCTCTCTCTCTCTCTCTCTCTCTCTCTCTCTCTCTCTCACTCACACACACACACACACACACACACACACACACACACACACACACACACACACACACACACACACACACACACACACACACACATTGTACTTGAGCTAGGTTTCTTTTCCTAAACATACTTGGTTACCTTCTCTTCTAAACAAGAATGGTGTTGTGCTTACCACACTTCATATTTTTCAAATAATTATGTGGGAGAAGTTTACTCCCTCTAGGCCAAAACCTTAGGGTTTTTCAAGAACAATGAAAGAGCTCACTGTTAAAAAGCCCTCTCATTGGGAGACTCAACCCTTGGGCTAAGGGGAGCTAGTATGTTGCAATCCATTGGGAAGGCTACCTCTAATCTTTGCCAATTCTTTTTCTAACAATTAATTGTACCAGTCTTTACCTAACGGTTCTGGACTTTATAGGGGTCTACTTGGACAAGTTTCTTTTTGACCTTAGTTTGACTGGTTGATTGCACACGTGCTTTAAACCAAAACATTTTTTGGTTGGAAACTTTTTCCCTAGTTATACCCTTTGGGTTATACCCACTAATACCTTTGATAATTATTTGCCTACCAAATTTTTGGGCTACACACTTTGGCCGTGCTTTAGTGTTTATGTGTGAACCCTACCTTACTAATGTGAAACCTCCCCTTACTTGAAATTTTGTACAGCTCCTTTTAGTGGGAATTCCCTCTACCTTGGCATGGTAGTTGGTCTCCTTGGAGGTGAGGATGGGCATTAATTGTTGTGGATATCTTTGGATTATTGCATTGAACTTGACTATGGTCATCGATTCTAACTTCCTCTTCTCCTTGCAAACCACATGTGTTGACGTCAACCCATGTGTGATTCAAGCTTGCGTATTGGATATGGCTATGTATCTTGACTGGTAAATACCATGCCTTTAACTTTTACTTTGTGCTTGTGTTTCTCCTTCTCCTCAGAATAATGCACATCAACCCTGTGGGGTATCTGCACCCATGGAAACTTGGTTCTATTAGGCTGTCTCCTCCTATAGACTTGTTGGTGAATTCATGACATCTTTGGTATATGCTTTTGATTGGCCTACTAACTGTGTAGTAAATGGATAGGTTACCCAACTCTTTTCTCCCTACTATGGGCATTGTATCACTGATACGGTAAGAAACTTTTTCATTATGCTGGGTTTTTGATGTTCTACTCTCACTAGCCTATATGGCTGTTTTACCCCATTCTATACCTTCTTGTTGACAAATATGGATGACATTTGTGGCAGCTAGACTACATGCTAGTGAGGCGGCAGTCCGGGGCAAGCAACAAGAGAAGTGTCCTTTAAGGATCCCGTGTTGCTCATAGGGCTTGGGGCCTAACAGAAACACAACACACAAATCCCAAACAACAAAAACACACCCAAATACCACACACACAATTTGGGAATATAGGGGCACCACCTAGCTTTTTGTATCACGAACTAGGAAGAGAGAGAGAGAGAGAGAGAGAGAGAGAGAGAGAGAGAGAGAGAGAGTTCCACTTTGCAAATCAAAGATCTTATGACCCATAAAAATGAGTGCATCTTCTACTTCACAATGAGAGAATGAGTGAGAGAGTGATAGCACTTCTTAGCCACTACCTTCATAAACCTTCAAGCATGCATACTCAAAGCCTCAAACAAAATGATGAAGTGATATTAGCTCCTCAACTAAAGCAACCACAACACACCAAGACTAAACAAACTTGGCCTACAAGAATTAAAATTTTAAGTCCCATTTGCAATCAACAAAAACATACTCAAATTAGCCACCCCACACATTGTATTAGAGCCAAGGGAGTCCTCTCCACCTTGCCACCCTCTTACAACAAATTACTTGAGGCTAGGGCTACACACAAAAAAGACCAACCAAATCACCAACAAACAAAAATTCAGTTGAAAAACTTACAATTGAATGGATTCCATGATGTTTAGTTAACAAAGCCAAAAGGATGCCATCAAGACTATGAACCCAACCACCTCTTCTATGATGACCACCAAAGCAAGCGTACAAATTTATAAAAGAAACACCCAATTTCTTTCCTCTCTTCTATGGAATCACAACTATCATTGGTATGCACTACACTAAGGCAACAAGCAATAGAAATTGAGGGAAAATACTACGCAATTTGCATTTTAAGTTTAAGAAAGCATTAAGCAAGGTTATGGCAATTGGCGCTCACTAAGTTAGCATGGATGTAAATGCAAGGCTTTTTGCACACAAAGCTTCTAGCTTCTCACTTGTTACACACTTACCTATAACACCATATTACTGAATTTGGAAATTTCTCAATCCCCACTTTCAAAAAAATCTTAAGATTTAAACACATGGCCAAACCTTAGCCAAAGTTTTGAGATATCATTTCAAGTACTACCTTGTGGAGGGCCTTGATCTTAAAAAATATTTTGAGATTTGTCCATATGACCAAATGTTCAAGACATTGGTGATTCCCAAATTGACTCTATAGTCTCTCTGATATGGGGAGTGATTAAGATTCACATAATTTCTCTTAATTACAAATATAAAGCTTCTGTTAGGAGATAAATGATTTAGGCGAAGACATAGGGTTTAGGCAAGTAGGTTAGTAAGAGTTAGAATTCTTCTTAGTATGGATTTATACAATGGACAACATTAATTTCTTTACAAATGGTGAAATGGATAAGATGAGAAATAAGATGTTAGCGGGTCACTGCAATCGGACGTCTGCAACATAGTTGCTTGGTACTAACATAATGTCAATACTGAGGGAATTTACTCGGATGGGGTACGAGGACTCTTTGAGGGTGTTAATCCCAAGAAGTGAACCTACGAAACTAAACTATCACTAGCACTAACAAATTGAACGTAATTTTTGGGCAAGCATTTTTTGGTGAGCGTTCTTTGCAGTACGATGAACAGATTCCAAAAAGATTCTCTCTCTCTCTCTCATATGTGTATGTGTGCTATGTTGGTGGGTGTATGTGTGCTAAAAAAGAGAGGAAAATGGTATAACCTTTCAATCACCCAAGTGTGGTAGATTGGTTATGTCGTTTTCCTCTTGAATAACTAATCTAGAGTTCAACTCTCCTCTCGGATAGATCTTTAGCATCTGTTGTGATAGTTTCCTAAAATGTTAAAATTCTCCTCCCTCTTCTTATTCTTCTTCTTCTTCTCTCTCTCTCTCTCTTTCTCTCTCTCTCTCTCTCTCTCTCTCTCTCTCTCTCTCTCTCTCTCTCTCTCACACACACACACACACACACACACACACACACACACACACACACACACAAAATTTATCTCTTGGTGGACAAACCTCGATCAAACATCCATCATTTACAAATATCTCTCTTTTTGTTGCCTCTCTCATGTACACTCATACAAACACATAAATAGATCCAAATCATTGCGCGCGCACACACACACACACACACACACACACACACATACACACACACACACACTCTTTTTCAAACATCATAATCTATGTCGAGCAACAAAATAACCACCAACTGGCCAATGCTACAACTGAGGTTAGTCTCTGCCTCACTCATGTACACAAGCATAAAAAAATACCCAAATCATTGCGCATGTAGTCTTCTCGAATGTCATGATATACGGCGGGAAACAAGATTAACTACCAACCGGACAATGAGGCTTACATCAAACTCGTTCACACCAATCCAATTTTGTACAATCCAAAATAATGCAATCCAACTTTTGTCATGATAATTCTATCTCTATTTTGTCCCACTTGTGTACACTCATACCCATGCACACTCGTGTAAAAACACAAAATATACCCAGATCAAAGCACACACACTCTTTTTAAACATCATGATATACACTATGAAACAAGACTAGCCATCAATCGGACGATGATACATGCAAATCGTTTGCAGCAAACCAATTTCAATGGTTTACAGTCTATAATAATCCAGTTCGACTTTGAACAACATTGAAAAACATTGAAAGACTGCAATAAAAAATCCGTACATACTAATATCAAAAGGCTTGAAAGTACACATCTTAAAACAACAACTATAATAAGATAGGTATGGAGTAAAACAAAATAGTACAATATACTCGTATGGTTTCAGGGGCTTATTTCCCTAACACTAGCGAACAAAAGTGAAATCTAATTTTCCTCATCACTAGTTTCATTGTTTTCATTGTTGGCTTTGTTGTTGTCGTTGTTGGCTCCATTTGCTTGTCCTTGCACATCAATGTATGCCATCCACACTTCTACCCAAGCTTCCATGTCGCTCAAAGGCTACACACTCTTGTGGGGTGCGATAACCATGTTCCCCCCAAATCATGATTGCATTGTTGGCGATAGCAACAACTTTCTCAATATCCCCTTCAGTTGGATGTGCATTTAAATCAAGTCCATACATGACATTGAATAGGGACATCGTGGCATCATTGAACGCTCGAAAAGCCTCCGTGTAATTGCGTGCACTTTCTGTTGTGCAGAAATTATTCATTGCATACACATTATTGAGAATGTAATTAGCATGCACATTATTGCTGGGTCAACATGGCAAGCTGATGGACCACACTGAGGGTCATGCCTGCATTGTGCGGGTGGCCCATGGTGATCGCATTGTCCATGGTTTTACCTCATGGTAAAGGTGTGAATAAGAGAAGACTAAAAGAGAATCTTGTGGAGAAAAAACATAGAGAACTTGTGAATGAATGAACGAATGAAACTAGTTATTTTTTGGCTATTCATAAAGAGCCCTGAGTGTCTTCACTACCAAGATCATTCGCACCATAACCTTTGTAAGATTTTCAAATAAAATAAAACATTTAAAATAGATCTCACTAAAAGATTAAATACCTTCGAGTAACTTGCCTTCAAAAATTAAAACATAGTGGCAAGCACATAGTACACGATACTCATAAAAAATTAAAACATAATATGAAAAACCTGTTAGAAAATAAGACGTAGCTAAATAGATTTTTGAGTAGATTACTTAATGGAGAGAGATAGATTTCACACACAAGAGATTATAGAGTAGAGAGAGAGAGAGTACACACGATATACGTGGTTCACCCAATGTGGGCTACGTCCACGGGAAAGCAGCCACTCAATGGCTTTAGCACTTCAAGAGAAGAAGTAGTTTACAAAGGGATTAAACCCTTGATAGAGCTCCCGCCTTGCTTCACTCTCACCACCTCACACTCACCTTGTTGCATCAACTTCCCACTATATGAAATGTGTGTAGAAATGGCCTCCTTTTATAGGCCAAAAGGGCTACCCTCTCTTATGGGAGACAACCATGTGTAGCCGCCCTTGTGCGAATAAGTCCAAATCGGACCCTCCAATCCGCCCATGTGTGGCCGCCCTTGAGAAGACAAGTCCGCTTTTGAATTCGGCCACCGACCACCGGCCATTGACTTCCGACCACCGGCCACCGGCCATTGACTACCGGCCACCGACCAACCGACCGGTTGTTTTCCGACCACTTTTCGGCCGCCATCCGGCCATAATATTCCGGCGAAAAAAAAGTCTCGGGGGCCTCCGCCCCTGAGGCTTCTAAAGCTGCCCCTGATTCTTGTCCATGAAAATTTTGGTTTCCGGTGAGTGATTTTCCTTCACGCACGATGGCTTCTGCTCATAATGGGGGCCTTACAAATGTGCACTTTTACCACAGAAAATTACAAGGGTAAATCAGGCTCCATACTTAACGAAACCAGTACCAAGTTTTGATGTGCCATTATACATAGAGAATAAGTTCATATGAAGTATTCAATACAAATTGGGATTTAGGTTCCCGGTGGTCGCAATTCTTGTGGCGGTTGCCTACTAGGAAGTGTGCAGGTGGGGGGCCCATGGGTAGTGTGGGAAAAAGTGGCCTATAGAGTGGTTGACCATGGATCGGCCAACCTGGAGCTATAGCTGGAGTTCTACTTGGGGGTGGAGCAGACAACATAGCCAACTCTTGGTGACTTGGTAAAGGCAATGGAGCTTGCTATGACTATGTCAAATGTGATACCTTGCCCACATGAAGAGTTGATCCTAGACCACTAGGAAGCCAACGTTGCGGTTGAACACATGCCAAAAACAACTTTCAATCTTGCTCAATGCTGATGCAATGTCATTGTAGATGCTTGCACTCTATTGCCAAGCTGTCACATCCTGCAAGACAATCCAAAATTGCATGCCCAAACTTCATGAAGGTACCCAACAACCACCTGTTTAGAGGAGCACAAACATTTACTACCATTTTTGCATCAGAGTGAGCCAAAAGTGTGTCACATCCAAAATGTAATCAAATGTTAGGTACCATTAAATTTTGTAAAAAAAGAATAGGTTAGTGGTTGAATTTCTTATCTAGTGGAAAGGAAACAAGTGTTTTAGGTGGCCTCACCAAAATTGGGTGTCCTTTCTTTGCTTAGTAACAATGGATATGGTTCGCTTGGGACCTCGATAGCTCGAATCCTGGGATGGACTAGATCTCCATGATTTTGAGTGTCCCTCGGAGTCACCTTGCTCATAATATGACCCAACACCTTGCTACTCGTTCCTTTCACTCTAAAACTCTTTCAAAAACTCCTCAAATTCTTTGATGACTAGTCATCCTCTCTTCTTGCCTTGTTTAGGTCCACCAGGTGCAGCTTTTGGGCTTGGACATCCTTGGCCATGCTAGGGGAAATGACATCGGTGGGAGGCTAAATGACGGTGACACTTTCAATTTTTCCCTTTCCCCTAACCTTCTTGTGCGATGCTGCAAGTCCAAAAAATAGTGAGGACACTATAGCAAACCAAACCATGTTAGTGGCACTAGAAAAACATAACTTATTGTTGCATTCTTCGGCTTTGTTTTTGGCAAACTCACCATCCACATAGTCCAAGAACCTTGGACAATCTCTCCATGTAACCTTACCATGGAGCTTTTCTACCCAAATGTTGGGATAGATCCCACTCTCCTCTCTCTTAGACTCTACCCACGTGTTGATGAGATGCTTGAGGTATGGACTACGAAGACCTGTCTTAAGGGTGCCCAACCACCATCTACAAATTACAAGAGCAATAACTCCATCATTCAAAACACACAATTTGAATTTTACATCCTAATAAAACTAGTTCAATACATGTATAGCAAGCATCAAACAATACGTGCAAAATGCGGCTGCTCCTTTGTGCTATGTGTGGCTCGTATAGTTGGCTTTCACCGCACAAAAGCCTTGCCAAAGTGCTCTTGTCAAAAAGCCTACATTGCCTTGTCAAGAGACATGCCACAATCGCGTGCGGCGCGTGCATGTAGCTTCTTCACCATGGAGTTCTCGACCTTCATCTTCTTCGCAAAGCTCAATAGACCCCTGCACTCCAAGTATTAGTAATGTTGCAATACTATATATGATCCCATACTCTAATGCTACTACTCTCACCTTTCCAGCTACCACCAATATACGTGCATTCTCAACCACTGCGAGAATGGTTTCTCTTGAGTTGGAATAGATGCCTCGACCAATGACGCATCGCCAATATGTTGACCATGCAACATTTTCTACAATATATCAATGGAAAGCATGTTAAAAAATAAAAAACAAATAGTGATTTCAAAAGAAAATAATACTTACTCTGCAGGACCAATGCGTGCCTGTGCAACCTCGAACACTCTGAAGGGGGTCATTTTACAACCCTTCTCTCCCCAACCCACAAAATAAATGCATTTTTGGAAAAACTATGCACCATTCTCAGGATTGGCTATGGCCGCTATCTCCAATCCCTTACGCAAAAAAAGTTCTCGGTCTCATTTACCGCCAAATCAAAGCTTGCCTTATAATCATCTTTGTTCAAAAGGTACTCTCTACTCCCCTTGACTTGCCTTATAATCATCTTTGTTCAAAAGATACTCTCTACTCCCCTTGACTTGCCTTATAATCATCTTTGTTCAAAAGATACTCTCTACTCCCCTTGGTTGACAAATTTTATGATTTGAATTGCATTGACATCAGTAGCATGGTAGAGCCAGTCTCAGCTATGCATAGATATGATTTGACTACCCATGCACTCTACAACCCAGGCTACACCCTATCATCTCAGAGGACTTCGGAAAGGAGGGAGGGAGGCATTTTGAATGCAGATCCATACATATGAAATAGACGAGGAAAAGGGCAATGTTTTGAAGTGTTTATATGTTAATGTGTGAGTTTTTGCAATTCAAGCAAGATGTCCTTATAAGTAAAGAGAACGGGGATATTGTAATATGATAGCCCTTAGGTACATGTAAATAGTGTAAATATCGTCAAAAAAGCCAAAAATGTTGCAATTTTCACTCTTTTTGCGTGTTGTTTTGCCAAAATAGTGATCAAAATGAAGAAATCCACAAAAATATGGCCACTTCTAGTGTTTGTGTGTGTTTAGATAATTTTTTGATTGGTTTTTATTTTTTGGAATTGTTCTCGTATTTTTCTCTTATTTTTTAATAAAAAGAGTCAAAAATAGAAAATAAATAACAGTAAACAAACTCATATGAAGAAGTTGGAAGATACCTTGGTGATGAAGAAGGGAAGACTGACTAGTATGTCAAATCTTGTTCAATTTTGACGATTGTGACAGCAAGTCTAAATTCTGTATGCAATGCCTGATTTGGTAAAATTTCTTGGAAAAGGAGTGATTTGTCCAAATGAGGATATTTTTGAAAGAAAAGTGTACTTTAGAGTTTAGTAGGACTAATCGGGGAATTCAAGAGAAAATGAGTTGGGAAGCTTAGGTATGTATAGCCCAGGTACACCAAAACTAATCTCATTTCTACTTTGCCTTCTTAGAGAGAGCCTTCAAAGCCCTGTTTCGCATGCGCTTTTGTCTACTTCTACCGACCTCCACAATACACACTCTTGCATGAGACATGAGGGCTAAGTTCCTAGCTTACTAATGATCCCATGTAGGCTAAAACTAGTCTCATTTCTACTTTGACTTCTTGGAGAGATCCTTCAATGCTCTCTTTTGCACGTGCTTTTGTCTATTTATACCAACCTCCATACTACACAGTCTTGCATGAGACATGAGGGCTACGTTCCTAACTTACTAATGAGAGTGTTTGAACTTAGATTCAAGATCGGGGTAGGTTAGAAAAGTCCTAGGTTAGCAGAACCTTCCTAAGAAAGAACAAAGTGAAAACGGTCGTAACTACCACATCTATGGACCCAGCCATACCAAACTTGAAGAGGGGCATAGCGAGTATTATTAGAACATTCCCAATGAGTCATATGATCATCTGACTCATCTATCGATAATAAGCTAAAATTCGGCCCGAAGTCAAAATCAGAATCTGACTTTATAGAAGGCTTCCTCATAGGTGTCATAACCAATGTACCTAGGTGGAACTAAATAGAAATCTCAATTGAGGCTTCGAACACAAGAAATTGGCTCAGACTACCAGAAAGTGTCACTTTTGAGCTATGGCCTCAAAACCACCCCAAATTGGACCAAATTTGACAGGGCCACTCCTTAAGGCATATGGGACACCATCCCATTCTTGGTTGGAAGAAAAGTAACCTATATCAAGTGCTAGGGGGAAAACCACCAAAGTCAGAGGACCAAGTACAAAGAACAACTTTAGGAGACCATAATGAGTTCAAGTCAAGGCTAAAAGATACTTACTAGGCCTGTAGGACAAGTGTGTAATATTGAAAGTTGAAAAAGCTAAATTTTTGCGATTAAGCGCGCTTATTATCTCCTAACCCGAAAATGGCCCAACTTGGCATTTTCTCCACATGCACTCTATCCTCATGAATCAACAAGGCCTTGAACCTTGTCACGTGTCAAAACTCACTTCATATCATGATCACACCATCACTTTTATTTCTCAACCAAGCAGCCACCCAGATACACGTGTCCAAACCACGCAGTGGCATTGGCTTTTAGCATCGGTGGAGTGAAGACTAGCCTGTCGATGCTAATTGACCATGCATCTTATGTGCTTAGCACCTTGAAGGACACCAAGAAGACCAAGGGAATCAAGCACTTAGGGGCACGGTTGTCACTTGCATTGCCTACCATGTGGTAGGGATGGCAAAAAATTTACCCCCAACACCAAATCAAAATATTTGGTTGGAAGTTGGATTAAAAAATAAAGAAAGTAAAGACGAAGAAGATGATAAAGATGAGCCACCACCATTGCTTGGAAGATCCAAGAGGAAACTAGTTCAGTTAGCTCCAGTTGAGAGCGAGAAAGAGAGTGATGAAGGCCCAATGGAGGAACCCGGAAGATAGGGGGAGAAAGTGATGTTGATCCAGAAATAGAAGAAGAAAATAAAAGGAGGGCCAAAGGGAAAGAAAATTTTGAGAAGAGACTTCCAAAGAGAGCACAAAAGCCACCTCTAGTCATCATTGAAGAGCCATCACAAAGGGCAGCCAGCAGACCAGAGAGAGAAAAGGAGGCATTTGAGAGATTTCGAGGAGTTCTCAAAACCAAACCATCACATGAATCTCAGAACAAAGAATCCATTTTACTCAAAGGATCCCCTTGTAGAGTTAGAATAGATCTACCAAAAGGAGGAGCTAGAAAGGGCAAAGGAAGGAAAAGTTGGAACATCCAATTTGCCAGAGACTCAACGTGCCTATCAACATCCCTTTTCCATTATAGCAAATGTACCCTCTCCACTTCACACAAAAGATAGTAAGTTTGAAGAGACTCATCATGAAGAAACTAAACAAGAAGAGAAGATAGATATGATGCCAACAACACCAGGCAGTGCGGAAGCAAGAGAAGAAGAAGGCATGGTGGAAATGTAGGTGGACATAGAGCTCATTGAAGTTACACAAGAGCTTGCACCACAAGGGGAGAGTCCAAAAGAGCTCAATATTGAAACCCTAAAGATGAAACACCAATTGATGAGGGAAAGATGGAGCAAGAAACAAAGGAAATGGAGCAGCAAGAGACGGCAAGCACCTCTCAACCTACCAACTTGCAAGAAATAAAGGAGTATGCCTAGTTTCCACATCACATAATAGAGAAGATGAAGACAACATTATATGCTAAATAAAGAAAGTTCAAGCACATAGATGCTACCAATGCACATCTCACTGAAAGGATGGATGTGGCAGATGCCCTTGTGGAAGAATACAACAATCTACATAAGCAATCACATGCAAAGATTTCTAGCTTAAAGGAGACTTGCAATGGCAGAATTACAAAACATGACAAAACTAGTAGAGTAATTGATGAATGCGAGTGAAGGCCAAGAAAAGAAGTTGCAAGAGGTCAATGCAACTATGTTGGACACTAATGCACATGCCAAACGGCTATGGACCTAGCTAGAGATCGCAAATCTTCAAGTAGCCCAAGATGAAGCTAGACTCAAGGATCAAAGTGAGCTGCTAGACAAACTCAAGTCAAATCCACAAGTCCTCACACTGCAAGGAATGAATCTAGCGTACTAAGCAAGAGAGAAAAGAAATAAGGATCTTGAAATGGAGTTGAAGCTAGAGCAGATGCAGAGGAGAGAGCTCTCACTCTCTTTTATGACAAAAGAAGAAAATTACCAAAAGCGAATAATTGACCTATAAGAAACCTTAGCAATAGCTCAAGAACAACTGAAGAAAAACAAAAAGAACAAGAAGAAGATCTGCCTGAAACAGTGCCGACAGAGACTAGGGCACTTGAGTTTTTCAATTAGATGAGGATGTTGATCCAACTACAGTGCCACCAAAATCCTTGACAATTGAACTTGAGGTAGAACAAAGGTCACTGGATAGCTTTATAGTAGCTGAGGTAGAAAAACCTCTCAAGGTGAATATAGAGTCCGATACTAAAGATATTGAGAAAGAGGCCATGATTAAGAACAAAGGATCCTCCATTCAGCTAATGTGGCTCAGGTCACTTCCAAGCAGAACACATAAACCTCGAACCAACAATCTCTCCCCTATCCAGTACTCAAACATGAAATTCTCAAGTCACACAAAGTACCTAACCCTCTACATTCAAGCTCCACTAGAAAGAAAAAGATCCCACCTTCTGGCCAATGCCAAGAGTCCGCAGTTGGGGAATCCATAAACTAATTCTCAAGAAACATCCAACATAGGTCAATTACCCCAGACTTATTCCACCCAAAGGTAAAGCTTCTGAAGACTACATGATCAAGATACTCTCAGAATCTATAGAGATCTTTAAGAGGATATCAGGTCTTGCCTGCATCATGCTCACAAAGATAGCCAAGATTCTCCTTACGTGCATCCAAACCTTCCACCAGGCATAGTAGACACATGCTCCATGGATAGCTTTCCTCGACGGCAACTTGTTGGGGTATAGGCGCCTGTGCCTTGCCCGGCCGCCCAGAGTTTGGGTGCCCACTGACTTGTATACCTTATACATAGCATAAGTGTATAGGGGGTTGCTCACTCTTTGAGTCTCCCCACCCACATCGTGTGTGTCTCCTTCTCTCTCTCTCTCACTCTACGTCTGTGGTGCTCCCCGATCCCCTTCAATTGGTATCAGAGCGTAGGTGCGGAGGGAGCGCGTGTGCACAGCACGACGACAGCAGAGAGCCAGTTTCATTCCCGAAATCGCATCCGCGCGCGCGCACTTTCAAGAGTGCAAACAGGGTTTCGACTTCGGCATCGGCAAATTCAGCTTTCCGAGAGCGTTTCCACCGGGCGTCCTGGCGTTTTACCCCCTTTTCGAAGCCATTCGAGCCATCAAAAACTTCATTGGAGCTACGGTTGAGGAGCTGCATTTTTCAGTCCTCTTTTGGCATAGCTTTCACACCCGGACTCGGATACATGTGGTCCAGGAGTCTACCTTGGGGTTTTGGCACGCTCCGGACGCGCTCCTCATATCAGAATTTTAAAATTCTGAATGCTGAATTTTCTGTAGCAGCAGTTGTTTATTGTGTGTCGAGGATTTCACACATGGTTTGCTCTCAAATGTGAGAGTGACATTTGCTGCAAGTTTCCTCACAGGTGGGAGGATACGATGTATGCCTTATGTGGTTTGATGCTCAGGGAGACTAATGTGATTGCATTTTGAGCTCGGCAATGTATGCCTCGAGCATGTTTTTTGGCAGTCACAGGTAGAGCAGATATTTGTGTACTAGATTTGCAGGTGTTTGCAATGATGTATGCAAAGTGTGGAGATTGGTGCATGCATTTGGAGTGCGGTTTGATGTGCTTTGGTTGCTCATGGTTTTGAGCGTGCAGTCAGTTTGGTTACTGGTTTTGTGGCCGTTTTACTGACGAAACTCTGGCGAAATTTTCCCAGGAGCTTTATGCGTATCATTTATGCGATCTAGGTAGAGATTGTGGGTTGCACTCAGCATTTGCGTGCGGTGTTCTCTGCAGGTGGGAGATTTGTGCGTGTGTATGCATCGATATCGCACAGTGTGGGCTTGGTGATTCGCTCACAGTTTGACAGGCGTACAGTTATCTTGGCACACTCACAGGAGTGAATGTTGTGATGCATGCTTGTGTGGCTACGAGCTAGGTAGCCGGATTCGAGCACTAATGGCTTGAGGTTTTTCAGCAGGATTCAGCTACAGGTTTACAAGTTTACAGGCAGGTTTGAGGGCTTATTTGGGCGCTAAATTTTCAGCCATTGTTTCCTCTTTGCAGGTGTCCATGTATGGCTCAGTTGTAGGCTAATCTGGGACACGTTTGTGACTTGTTTATGCAGCTGTTTAAGAGCTGAATTTTGGGGCTGTTTTGGGGATGATTTATAGCCATATTTGCAAACTTTTGTTGATGCGATTCGAGCCAGTTTAGGGCTGATTTGGTTGACATTTGCTACTCATTGTTGGTTGCTCCTTTGCGAGCATTATGGCTGATTTTTCATTTGACTTCCAGCATTATGGTCTGACATAGTTTGATGGTGCAGATTTTGTTGCTTGGAAGGAGCATATGCTTGTTGCATTGGCGGATTTGGGACAGAATAAACCCTTGTGTGGTTTATCGGCAAAGCCCAAGTCTATGAGTGATGATGATTGGCAGGATCTTGATGAGTTAGCCATGTCTACGATTCGTTTGCATCTGGTTGAGTCTGTTAACTGGCAGGTCTCGAGGGAGACTACAACTCATGCTTTATGGTAGAGTTTACATGCTATGTACGCGACATCCATGTCTACTGGGGAGTCTAGTCCCACTTCTATGTCCATGGGAGAGATTGGTCCCACACTCAAGTCTCGACGGCATAGAGACTTGATATGTTGGCATTGTGGACATAGAGGGCACATTAGGCCTCGATGTTTCAGGCGTTTGAGACAACGGAGGTGACAGATGCGTGATGCAGATTTGGGCACGACAGATGCTAGTGAGATCAGTATGGTGGTTACTGAGTATGCTTGTGACGGCGATGTCACATTTACATCTAGCTTGTCTTTAGACGATCTTATGTCTACGGATTGCATATCAGATTGCACATTGTCTTCACATTGGTTACTAGATTCAGATGCTACATTCCATGTCACGTCGCATCGTGAGTGGTTTAGCACGTTTTCTAGCGGGAGACTTGGTTGTGTGCACATGGTTGATGGTGTTGTGTATGACATTGAGGGTGCAGGAGATGTGAGACTGTCATTACCGAGTGGTGCATCTTACTTGTTACGTCATGTGCGTTATGTGCCAGATCTGAGACGGGATTTGATCTCAGTCAGACAGTTACACGATAGTGGATGTCGAGTATCGCTGCTTGAGCGATCTTTTTCTTTGCATTTGGGTTCGCTAGTGATTGCGAGAGGTGCTAGAGTTGGCACATGGTACCCATTGCACGTAGTACTGGTGCGAGATGGTCGAGTCTCAATCTTGTTACAACCATGCAGAGAGCGAGAGACCCGGACAGTCTCTTTTGCTCATGGGTTGCAGGGTGCTTTGCATGGAGTGCAGAGTAGTGAGCTCGTTGTGCACACAGTTGGGGCACGACTTGAGCAGTCACACAGAGAGGTGACAGAGTCAGACATGCATGCTTTGCTAGTGACTGAGCAAAGCAGAGAGTCAGTTGTGTGAGATACTTCTATGCAGGATAGACAGGTAGAGCGGTCTTGCTCTAGTGAGTCACGACAGGAGGACGTTGTGCAAGAGTCTATGCATACGGAGTTAGAGCATGAGAGCTCTAGTGAGTCACAGCAGATTGAGTGGTCATGTTTGCAGTGGATGATTGCAGAGGAGGCTGAGATGTCAGCGATTATGCAGTCATTCCTTTCTATGCTCGACAGTGAGCATGGGGATATAGTTGTGCAGGATATGTCTTCCAGCAAACACCTAGAGCAGCTGGTTTGCTCTGAGGTTGCACGATAGGTTGATGCGTCTTTTGTGGACAGTCAGGAGATGCATGTGGCTAACACGCCTTGTCAGTCAGAGATGCCTATTGCCAAGGATATATATGTTGATGCATGCTCTGTAGAGCTAGCAGGGTCCGCTAGCATTGCATCGGCATTTGGTGGTCTCATGTATGAGATGCTGATCTTGAGACCGGATATCGCAGCTGCAGTGGGAGCATTTGCAGTTGGGGTTGTCAGTCGTTTGTTGACTGATGATGGCATAGTGCACGAGGGAGATATGCAGGTATTACGTACATACTTGCAGTACGTGTGTGGTACGTCTGGTGGTGTATGGACTTACACGGGAGCAGGACAGCCGGATGCACACGATCACAGCCAGCCAGTGGGCATCGGTTGAGAGTGGTTTTCTCTCGTCTTTTGTAGTCTTTAGACTAGGTTCTCTTGCTTAAAGGCACAGTCGCCTTTAAGTGGGAGGTTGTTGGGGTATAGGCACCTGTGCCTTGCCCGGCCGCCCAGAGTTTGGGCGCCCACTGACTTGTATACCTTATACATAGCATAAGTGTATAGGGGGCTGCTCACTCTTTGAGTCTCCCCACCCACATCGTGTGTGTCTCCTTCTCTCTCTCTCACTCTACCTCTGTGGTGCTCCCCGATCCCCTTCACAACCAAGGGCTATGCTATGATTTGTTAGATCAACTACCCAATCCTTTATGAATTTTATGCTAGAGTAATGTTCTTGCCCTCTTACTACATGCATACCTTTGAAGAGGAATTCTACACAAGGTTCTTTATTTTCAAATCCAAAATCTTCAGCCTCGTGGTGGAAAACAAACTGTCAGGTTTGTTGGCTACACAATAATAGAGCTCAACACTCCCATTGGCTTACAGTCCTTGGCCAAAGCTAAAAAGAAGTTAGACATCAAATACTATGATACATTGGATGCACTGAAGAAGAAAAGGAAAGCCCACAATCCGGATCACTACCCAATCCCAAAGCAATGTTGCAGACGAGCCAATCGAGGAGGGGGGGAAATGCTAGCACATTGCTAACATCGGAGCCTATATATCTAGCCAATGATATAATTTTTTTATTTTTTTATCAATTTGGACATCTATAGCCTTAAGCCCTTGTAATTATTTGATTTTTGGAGTAAACAATCATGTGATTATGAGCCAAACAGAGTGGGGCTAAATGCTTCTAGATTGTATCAATGGAATCCTAGGCTACAAAAGAGTTAGAAAATTTCTCAATTTTGAACCCAAAACCTTTGGCTAAGGTATAAATGCCAATTTTTGTAAAACCTAAAAAAGTATCTTTGCATAATAAGTGGTACAACTATTTCTTAGAGAACTGTGTACTCTATTGCTTTCTTCTCAAGCTCATAACTCCCTCGTGAAGTGCTTGTTTGAACTATCGTATACTTCATCGCATTCTTAGGTGAAAGCTCTTGACAACATTGTGCTTTTCTCATGGTAAAATTGTGTTTTTGTTGTTGCTCACCTACTCCTTAATCTACTCATAACTTAGGATTTACATAACAAAATTGCACTTTATGCAGCATGGGAGGGGTTGAAAATGGTTTGATCAAATATTCGCTGTAGATAACAAGTGTTATTTTGGCAAGTGGTCAAAAGGGGGAGGCCATGGGCATGTGTCTTTAGATGTTTTCTACCGACCCTATAAGTTTTGTCTTGTTTGGACTTCATTTACTTGGTGAACCATTGAGATTTTTTTGCGGTGTCATGGTTAGCAATTGTTGTCTGACATGCAGTTGAGTGTAGCTTCAAGTAGATAGGAATTTAGTGTGTTTTTGAGATCTTGACAACCTCTAATAGCCTCCATGCACTAGTCGAGTCGACTCCATCCCATGATATTACATTTATGTTCGTGGTTCTCACTGTCACTACAATAAGATAGCAAGGCTTGGCAATTGGGGAACCCCAGAGTGAGTGTTGCAACTGAAGAAAAAAATTACCAAGCTTTTGGACAGAAACTGCTTGTTTTCTCCCCTAGTTTATATCTCAAGTTTTTCATCATCCTTTGAATTTCATATTGTAAATAGCTTTTTTAACCTTTCACTTTCAAACCATTCACCATGATATATCATATGATTTGTGGCACCACTATCTAAATACCAATCATCCATATGATGTGGCTCCACCATGCTTCCAACAACATGCTCCATAGGAAATAAATGTCCACTCGATCTATTATCATATATATTTTGATCATGAGGATTGTATCTAGCAAAGTTTCCTCCATGTCTGCCATAACCTCGGCCTCTTCCACCACGATCACGATTTTGATTTAGCCTTGTGTAACATTCTCTTTCAAAGTGACCATAAATGCCACATTTGTTACAGTATCCATCTCTTTGAGGATGTACAAATCGTCCACCTCCACGTCGATGGGGTTGGGCTCTCCCCCTGCCTCTATGGCTGTAATCATTGTAACTTTGAGTTTGTTGGTTTTTCCATTGACCTCTTCCAGCATTGTTTCCACGACCATAGTTTCCTCTTCCACCTCTATTGTTTCCACAACCTCTAGAGTAAAAAACCTGATCTCTTGAATTGTTTTTTGATGTAGAAGGACCTGAGTTTCCTAACTTCACCTCTTCTTGCAAACAAAGGTTTACTAACTCTTCAAAATCAGGCATGTGTCCTTGAACAGATATAGATGTATTTAATGACTTGTATTCCGATCCCAAACCATTCAATGTCACCGAAACTAAGTTGTCCATCTGGAACTTCAACATTAATGCTTGCAAGATCTTCCTGTATTTGCTTTATCTCTATCACATAATCTGATATGGACCTATTTCCTTGCCATACACAATGTAACCTTTGCTTCAAGTGAACTTTTTGTGGTTCTGTATTGGAGCTGTTCATCCTTGCTAGTATCTCCCATGCTTCCTTTGGAGATTGAGCCTTCTTCACATGTGGTATAAAGAAGTCACTAATGCACAATGAAATCCAATGCATCACTTTCCTTGAATTCTTGATCCACTTCTTGTAAGCTTATATTCCTGCTTGCCATGTTTTATGTGCTTCAACATTCTCTCTGTTTGGTTCCAAACCAACCTCGGGACACTCTTGTTCACCTGTAATGTAGTCACATAAACCTTTTCCCATGATAAAGTTCTTCATCCTGTAAGACCATATCCTGTAGTTCTCTCTGGTTAGCTTCTCTCCAACAATCTGTGTGACTTGAGTTGAACTTTTTGCAATCTTTAGTCTCTCAATTGCTTCCAAAGGATTTTGACAAAATTTCAGCAGAGTTCCGTTTGTATTTGGACAATATCTCAAGCGACAATCTCAACCAAAGTGCTCATAAACACTGATGACAGAAAATCTCTCACTACCAAGGGAACGTCCACTGACTCACTTTGCCACAGACTGACTCAATACTATGCATAAATACTCTAAAACAATGTCCACATGGACCTGTATGCAAATGCAATCCATACGCTGTCCTGTACCACATATCCATACATCCACCTTCATCCCATAGTCGTAAATGACATATGAGGTCTTTAGCGGGGCCAGTCAGGGGTTCGCTCCAATACCTAATCCACCTTGCCAAGGTACCAAAGCTCCCAAGGAAAGGCTTCAAAAAAACCTCACTCGACCCTCACAAAGGCTGCAGTTTTCCAAAATACATTAACCGCATATCCATACATAACCACAAAGTACTCAATGTGACAATATAACCACCTCAACTTCTTCCCACAACCTTTCTTACATAGGTGGCTGTCCATAACGGACCCACAACAACCAAACATAATCTTCGATAACACAATATCATGATGCAAAAGCTTTATGTCGCTCTCCAAAACCTGTGTAAGTGCTGAATTCTTCACCTGTAACCTGTAAATCTACTGCCAAGTGCAAAACTCGAAATCACCTATGCATGTGTGAGCTAGCTGTTTGCTGCAGAAAGTTTTTATTGCATATTTTGGCAAATCTGAGTATGCCAATGCGTCTGGAATGCCCAAACACAAAGATAGACTCCTGGATCACTGTATTTTGAGTTCGGGTGAGGGAGTTATGACCAAGAAACCTCTCTTTTTGGTTGTTTTCCAAAGCTGCGAAAATCTGTGTATTGACTGTAGCTCCTTAAACTGAGCTTTGATACCACTTTGTAGAGTGCTCAGGTGATGGAGAAGTTAGGAAAGAAGACTACGCACACACACTAACACATATCGAGACACACACACACAATTGTTACCTTGCAGCAACAATTCAATGTGCTGCTCTCACTCTTCTTAATTCTGAACTATTATTCAAAGTATATTTACGGCATAGTATAGTCAGTGGCCAGCCGCCCATAGCACAACGGCCATATTCTTTAACATGGTAAGCACTATTCCATAGAACAGCTTCCCTTGCAACCTCTCCCAAACTTGCACCAATGTCATGCTGGGTGGTGAGTCCTGGCTCACTGCCATGTTCAAAGACCAACATGACCAACTCATCTGGACCAAAATAAGCCTCAACCACGCCATTTTCTACATCTTCAATCATAAAAACATTGAGTATCATTGTGGGTATGACCGTGGTGATTCACGTCAATGAGTAGCCCTAGCATACATAGTTCCTTCCCATTCATGTAGTAGTTCTCATTTCCCTTCTTTTATCTTGGTCTTTTAATCTAGATTTTGTGTCTTGTGTTGTCCACAAACATTGTTTCTCATTAGTATTACTTGTTTCATCATGTATTGGAATGCCCTTTTTTTTCCTTTGAAAAAACAAGAGAAGATCAATATTTACGTGAAAGGTACTGTTTAGTTACAACCAAGTGTGCTGAGCAAATGCCAAAGCCAATACTTATAGCCGACACAAAAACTTTTGTAAAATTTTGTAAGCTTGGAGTAGGCAAAGATGTCGCAAGACAATGCAGAAAGTACATGGATGTAAAGAACCTGTCTCTTGAGTACTCTTGCAATGCTTGGCCAAAGCAAAACAAATTAGTGTCACACCACATGAACGTGATATGATAAGAAGCGCAGACCAATGCTTAAGAGTAGGACATGCAAGATAATGTCCAAGATAATTAGAACCAAACAAAATATCAAGGTGAGTGTCCATGCCAACAAAATGAAGACATCCAATCAAGTTAGCATAAGGTTGATGTGACAAATTGATCCCCACTATCAGAATTGTTCTTCGTAGAAATTGCAAGACAAGGAGTGTTGGTTGAATGTACAGATTCTATAGCAAACTCTTCGATAGTATTTGCAATAAACTTTGATTGTCGAAGGAACAAGATACCTTTTGTGATGTTCCTTTGAATCTGAATGCCAAGACACAAGTGAACCTCTCCAAGATATATCAAATGCAAAAGACAATAACATTTTCACTTGTTGAAGAAATCCCAAATCATTGGAAACAAGGATGGTATCATACAGTAAAGAGCAAGAATCACAGAACTGCTACCTTGGTGCTTTATGTATAATTTGGGGTCTGAAGAGCAAGAGATGAATCTTTTAGAGGTGAGAAAAAGATCAAATTTTGTATACGAGTCCCGTGAAGCTCGTTTGAGACCATATAGTGCCTTATGGAGTTAAGCAACAAGGTCTTCCTTACCTTAAATAAGAAACCCTTCTAGCTCTTCCATATAAACTTCCTCTTTCAAATCACCGTTCTAATAATCAGTTCGCACATCCATTTGATGAGCTTCTAAATCAAATTGAACAAAAAATGCCAATAAAACTTGAACACTTGTAATGCAAACAACTGGTGAAAAGGTCTCTTGATAATAAGCAACAACAACTTGGGAGTAATCTTCTGCAACTAAACGTGTCTTGAACTTATCAAAAGATCCATTTGCTTTTACCTTTGTCTTATACACCCACTTACACTTAATAGTTATACAACCAGAAGGTAGTTCAATCAGTATCCATGTACCTTTAGAGATATAAGAATCGTACTCTGCTTTGTTACCATCAATTGAATTGTTGTGTGATCATTACCACACTCATATCATGTTGAGATGTAGAAAGAAAGAGAGATACAAGACAAGAGACACACCATGTACGCTCCCAAAGACTCATTCATATTGAGAAAAAGATACAAATATATAGGTGAGACCAAGTTGAGTAGAGTGAGCCATATAAAGCTCCAACAAGTTTATATTTTGCACGTTTTCACTTCAAAAAAATTTGCCAATAGAAGGCATATGCATCGTGATGTACATATTGCCAATTTCATTTTAGGTCATTTTAAAACATTGATAATATACAAAACACTCATAACCAATTTTCAAAGAATGTATTGCTCTTTAAAAAGATTAAAATGAATGTCTTACATGCAAAACGTGCGCGACAAGGTCTTCTTTAGTTGAAATAACAAACCCTTCTGGCTTTTCCTTGAAAATTTTCTAGTCCAAATCACCATTCAGAAAAGAAATTTGCACATACATTTGGTGAGCTTCTGAATCAAATTGAACATCAAATTCCAATAAAACTTGAACACTTGTTGTTACCATACACATGTGGTAGTGATGTGTGTGAACACACTAGGACCGCCGGGGAATTTTTCCCTCTTTAGGAGGTTTTTTCCCCCATGCATTGTATATACGCCCATCACTCTAGGGCTATCAATCTTTCCATTGCACACTAAGTAACACACTCTCTATTGTGTGCCTTGAGCTTCCTTCATCTTCTCCAAGCTGTGTGCGTTTCTCTGCAACCCTAATTCCAACAATTGGTATCAGAGCCAGGTTGCGTCCTCCCGGCCTTAGTCGCCAGCTGCTCTAGCACATGCTTGCTTACTTTCCCCGATTACAGTGAGGTTTGGCGAGCATTCGCAAGTCGACAAATATTTTGGGCCAAAATCCATCATTTGGAAGAGTGGTGCCATTGAGAACATGTTGTCCTTGAACAACAGAATGGAAGGTAGTAATCCCGATTGTCTTTTGCACAAACATGAAGGTACCAATAAACTTTGCTGTACTTTTGTCAAACAACTTCTTTACTGCACCTGCAAATTTGTCTAAAATAATGGAAGGATACACATTAGGAACACTGTATGACTGCGGAACACTGTAGGATTGGAGGACATCTTCACCATTTAGGTCCTCCAATTCGGCCCGTATTGTAAGCGAAAGCACCACATCATGTGGAACAATAGCATCTCTAGGTGAAATTGATAAAAGCAGATACAAGTGTTTCCAACAGTGACAAAAAACAACTTTAAACACTACTTTAAACTAAAACCTAGAAAATACACTAGAGTAGACTAGAGGGCAATAAGATACCTAGGAACTCCATGCATGTGCACTGCTTCTTCAACAGCAGATCGTAAGAATCCTGACATCATTAGCTTTTCCTTGAAAGATTCAAAAATTGCATCCTACAGAGTTGGAGACGAACAAGCCTAAATTAGACATTCTGACAAAAAAATAACTCGTGATAACAAATATAAATCCAAAAGAGCCTAAGCAAACAATTTGCACAATAAAAAGACTGCTGAAATACCAAATCTCTGAAAATTGATTAGAAACCAAAAAAAAATCTGCTAACACGCAAACAATCTTTGATAATATCGAAACTGCTAAATCACAAACAATCCCTGATAAAGATCTGCTAACATGCAAAAAATCTCTGATAAAGATCTGAACAAAAGAGATCTGCTAACATGCAAACAATTTCCATAAAGATCTGCAGAAGATACACAAAAACAAGGACTGCTAAAACAAGGGATAAAGAAAACTCGTTAGATTCTTACATGCTTTTTGTAGCAGACCTCTGACCAGAGAACTTCTTTCAAACGAAAGACGATGAGCATACCCAAAGAAAGTGTTACAAACGTGCGTAGGAGAAATAAGGAGCCTGAAAAAAGCGCACGCAATAGAAAAATTGGATATGTGATGCTGATAAACGATAAATATTTCAGTGGTTGTCCTCTAGACGAGAAGTTTGGAAGGCCCACAAATATTTTAGCACAAATCACTACTCATTGATCTTTTCTTCCCACTGAAATATTTATCGTTTCTCAGCATCAGACTTCCAAATTTTCTAATGCGCGCGCTTTTTTTAGGCTCCTTATTTCTCCTACGCGCGTTTGTAACTCTTTCTTCGGGTCTACTCGACGTCTTTCATTTGAAAGAAGTTATCTGCTCGAAGGTCTGCTACATGAAGCATGTAAGAATCTAACCAGTTTTCTTTATCCCTCATTTTAGCAGTCCTTGTTATCGTGTCTCTTTTGCAGATCTTTATGGAGATTGTTTGCATGTTAGCAGATCTTTTTTGCTCAGATCTTTATCAGAGATTGTTTGTGATTAGCAAATCTTTATCAAAGATTGTTTGCATGTTAGCAGATCTTTATCAGGGATTGTTTGTGATTTAGCAGTTTCGATATTATCAGAGATTGTTTGCGTATTAGCAAAATTTTTTTTCTGATCAATTTTTAGAGATTTGGCATTTCAACGGTCTTTTTATTCTGCAAATTGTTTGTTTAGGTTCTTTTGGATTTATATTCATTATCACGAGTTATTTTTTTTGTCAGAATGTCTAATTTAGGCTTGTTCGTCTCCAACTCTGTAGGGATGCACTTTTTGAATCTGTCAAGGAGAAGCTAGTGCTGTCAGGATTCTTACGATCTGCCGTTAAAGAATCATTTTTGCACACCCATGGAGTTCCTAGGTATCTTATTGCCCTACTCCAGTGTATTTTCTAGGTTTTAGTTTAAAGTAGTGTTTAACGATGTTTTTTGTCACTACTGGAAACACTTGTATTTGCTTTGATATCTGCTTTTATTAATTTCACCTAGGGATACTATTGTTCCACATGATGTGGTGCTTCCGCTTACAAAACGGGCCAAATTGGAGGACCTAAATGGTGAAGATGTCCTCCAGTCGTACAGTGTTCCGTAGTCATACAATGTTCCTAAGTTGTGTCCTTCCATTATTTTAGACAAATCTGCAGCTACAATAGAGAAGTTTTTGACAAAAGTACAACAGAGTTTATTGGTACCTTTGTGTTTGTGCAAAAGACAATGGGGATCTATTGTTCAAGGACAGCATCTTCTCAATGGCAGCACTCTTGCATTTGATGTATTTTTTATTCGGCCCATTTTGGCTCAGATTTTTGATTCGGGCTCATTTCGGCCTCCATTTCCACTACAGGTAGGTCTGCACAAGCAATTTTGTCATTTTGTCTAGAATTTCTGGAAGTGTCATTTTTTGCATAATAGGTGCCTTACAGCCTTCTACGGTTTGTGCTATATAGCACGTGTTGTTTCTGCTCCATTTCTCCTATTTTTGGGTAGTTTTCACATCAGGTGCAGCATTTACCATGGTTGACAACAACACAGATTTCTTCAAGATGTTTGTTGCTGAGGACAAGTTGGATGGGGACAATTACTTTATGTGGTCCTATATGATGCAACACCTTCTTGTGTTAAAGGGCATCTGGAATATTGTGTAGGGCATTGATGTACGTCCTGATTCTGAGGATGTAGGCGATGTTGAGGACGTTGCAGGTATTGCTGCAAGGATTTCTTCTATAGAGTTGTTTTGCCTACGGCAAACAAGCTCGTTGGGATTTAAAGGATGCACAGGCTCATGCATTGATTGTGTTGTTTGTGAAGCGCACCATTGTTCCTCACATCCGTTCAGCAAAATCTGCAAAACAGGCTTGGGATATTTTGGATGGTCTCTATGCAAGTCGCAACGAGGCTAAAATTGATTTGCTGCGTAAAGAGATGGAGTCAAAGATTATGCATGAGGAAGATGATATGGACACTTTCCTTGCTAGTGTCAAGGATATCAATGAGCAACTTATTTCTGCACGTGAAGTCATTTCAAACAGTTCCCTTGTGCAGGCTATTCTTGATGCCTTACCAGATTCTTACCAGACTTTTGCTAGTACTTGCAGACTTATGACCCAAGGAAATCAAGAAGTTGTCAAGTTTCATGCATTATGCACATTGCTGTTGCAAGAGTCACTTTCCAGAAAAAACAGGACTAGACAGCGTGCAGTTGAACATGCTTTTATTGCTTCTCAAAGAAAGGGTGGTAATAGCAATGCAACCACTTCTTATGGTTCTGCTGTGAATGGAAAAACTTTTGTTCCTAATGCTTCTGCTGGCACCACTTCGTCTGGCAATTATGGTGATAAGGGCAAAAAGAAGATGCGTTGCCATTATTGTAAATCTAATGATCACTTGATCAAGTAGTGTCCTAAGTTGAAGGCCAAAGAGGCTAAGAAGAAAGACGGTGGTTCAACTACAAATTTTGGTTCCACTACAAATGAAGCCATTGTTGAGTCTTCTGTGAAAGGAGACAGTGATGCTGATGTCGATGCAGAATGGTCTTTTATCGAAGAGTGCACTTACAATCCTGCTGTCCATGATGCATGCTTATCAGTTGCTGCAGATTCACATGTGTGGTATTTTGATAGTGGTGCTACAAAGCACATTACCTCACATCGTGAATTGTTTACCTCTCTCGAGTCTGTCCCTCATGGGAATTATGTCACTTGTGCCAACAATGCCTCTTATCCATTGCAGGGAGTTGGAAAGATTGTGCTTACTGCTGCTAATGGAAGTTCTTTCACACTTGTTGATGCACTTTATGTACCTGGGATCAAGAAGAATCTTTTGTCTGTATCTGCACTTGATATACTTGGACTTGTAGTCAAATTTGTGGATGACAGATGTACAGTTCAAGATCTCAGTTTTGGTGATGAAATCGTTGCATTTGGGCTTTTGTGTCGTGGGCTGTATAAGCTGACTTTGTATGACAAGTGTGGACAAAATTTTGCAAATGCAGTTGCAGATTCAAGGGCTATTTCAAATGCAAAACTTTGGTATGCACGTTTTGGTCATCTGAATTTTGCTAGTTTACTGCGTTTGCAGAAATCTGATATGGTTGTTTCTTTGCCGCCTCTTGAAGCACCTGTCAAACATGTTTGTGAAGGCTGTATTTTGGGTAAGATGCATCATTCTAAGTTTCCAAAGGATGGTTCAGTTCGGGCCACATGCAGGTTGCAGCTTGTGCATAGTGATGTTTTTGGGCCCATGCAAACTCCGTCCTTGGGCAATTACCTTTACTTCATGACTTTCATTGATGATTACTCCATGCATGCATGGGTATTTTTGCTTAAAGAGAAGTCCAAAGTTTTTATGTGCTTCAAACAATTTCTAGCTATGGCTGAAAATGTTTCAAAATGTACTATGGACACCCTCCGTTCCGATCAAGGGGTGGAGTATATGTCTCATGAATTCAATGCATTTCTGGCTAGTCATGGGATAAAACACCAATGTACAATGCCTTATACACCTCAGCAAAATGGTGTTGCTGGAGGAAAAACAGGCCACTTACGAAAATGGCACGATGTATGGTTAAAAGTCAAGCTTTGCCACATTCTTTTTGGCTTGAGGCCATCATATGTGCCACTTATGTACTAAACAGGTGTCCTGCAATAGCTTTGCAGTCTATTACTCCATATGAAGCATGGCATGATAGAAAGCCTTCTATTGAGCACATGCGTGTTTTTATCTGTTTGGCATATGCTTTGGTGCCACAAAACAACACAAAAAATTGGATGATAAGGCTGTCAAATGTATTTTTGTTGGTTATAGTGCTGAAAGCAAAGGTTACAGGTCGTATCATCCATAAAAAAAACATATTCTGGTTTCATGGGATGTGGTGTTTGTGGAAGATTCTGCTCATCCCTTGTTGTCATGTACTAGAGACAGTAATGTAAGCTCACAAGACATTTATGACACTTTGTTGCCTCTTTTCAGTGGTGGAAATACAAATGTAAGTTCCAATGAGGCAAATGTACAGCCTGTGGGGGTTTCAAAAAATGTTACAGATCAGCCTATTACTGATGCAGATGTACATGATGTACTTGATGAGGAAAGGGCTGAAAATGAGCAGGCTAGAGGTATGCCAAAATGGCTGGTGCACACTTTGTGTGACAGTAAATTGGATGCAACTTTGTCTAGTCATACTCATTCAGGCTCTCGCCATGCATCTTATGCATCAGATTGTTATGCTTTGGCTGTGTCTAGCTTACATGATGTTGAGGAGCCTCTGTCTTTTGATGAAGCAAAGAAATCAAAAAATTGCATGGCTGCCATGCAATCAGAATACGATGCACTTATAAAAAATGACACGTGGACTTTATGTGATTTGCCTCGTGGAAAAAAGGCCATTGGTACAAAGTGGGTTTACAAGTTGAAATGCAAGCTGGATCATGAGATCGATTGCCATAAGGCTTGACTTGTTGCAAACGGTTATGCACAACAAAAAGTCATAGATTATGAAGAGACCTTTGCTCCCACTTGTCATATGACTACTGTGTGTTTTCTATGTGCATTTGCAGCTCATTTTGGTTCGGATGTACATCAATCAGACATTCTTACTGCTTTCTTGAATGGTGACATATTTGAGGAAGTTTATGTAATGCAGCCTCGCGGTTTTGTCATAAAAGAACAAGAGGACAAAGTGTGCAGATGTAAGAAGTCTTTGTATGGGTTGAATCAATCTCCTCGTGCTTGGTATGAGAAAGGTCACACTCATTTGGTCAAATGAGGCTTTCATAACAATCCAACAGAAAGCACATTGTATGTAAAGCGTGAGGGTGATGTACTTTTTATTGTGGTTCTTTATGTTGATGATTTGCTGATCACTGGACCAAATGAGAGACATATTGCTGAATTTAAGGCTGATTTAAATGCTACTTTCAAGAGGAAAGATTTGGGACTGTTGCATCATTACTTGGGTATACAGTTAAAGCAATGTGATGGTGGTATTGCCTTGTGTCAAAAAAGTTACATAGACACATTGCTATGTAAGTTTGGAGTTGAGGATTGCAAACCTATTGCCACTCCCATGGAAACAGGTTTGTAGTTGTCTGGCAATCTTGCTGATGTCACTCTTTATCAAACTACTGTTGGCCGCCTCATTTACGTATGCAACACGAGGCCAGATATTCAGTTTGCAGTCTCAAAGGTCAGCAGATTTATGCATAGCCTAGGGTCTAAGCATTGGCAGACTGCCAAAAGTATTTTTCGCTACCTTAGTGCCACTTTACATCTTGGCTTGTTTTTTCCCAAGGGGAGATCATTGCCGCCAGACTTACATGCTTTTTTGGACTCGGATTGGGCTGGTTGTTTTGACATGTGAGTGTCCACAAGTGGTTTTTGTTTCATGCCTGGTAGTTCATGTACATCATGGTTGAGCAAGAAGCAACCTACTGTGGCCACTTCAAGTTGTGAGGCTGAGTACAGGGTAGTCTTCACATCTATGGTTGAGTGTGTATGGCTCAAACGCCTTATGGCTGATTTGGGTGTTGGACAGGACATTGTTAAAACTATCTACACTGACAGTCAGAGCACATTGGCAGTTGCAAGGAACCGAGTTTTTCATGCTCGCACAAAGCACATTGAGGTGCATTACCACTATGTCAAGGAGAGGCTCTCAGCAGGAGAGATCAGCTTGGCTTATGTGACAACACAGGACAACCTTGCAGATCTTTTCACAAAGGCATTGTCTCGTGAGAAGCTTGAAGCTTTTTGCAAAGATTTGGGCTTACTCCCCTTTGTGGACTGATAATGTCCTCTGGGCATGGCACTTTCCTTTACTCATGTGCCAGCTCTCGTTCACCGCATCACTCCAGGGGGGATTTGTTACCATACACATGTGGTAGTGATGTTTGTGAACACACTAGGACCACCGGGGCATTTTTTCCCTCTTTAGGAGGTTTTTTCCTCGTGCATTGTATATACGTCCATCACTCTAGGCTATCAATCTTTCCATTGCACACTAAGTAATACACTCTCTATTGTGTGCCTTAAGCTTCCTTTGTCTTCTCCAAGCTGTGTGCGTTTCTCTGCAACCCTAATTCCAACACTTGTAATGCAAACAACTGGTGAAATGTCTCTTGATAATCAACATGAGCAACTTACGAGTAACCTTTTGCAACTAAATGTGCCTTGAACTGGTCAAAAGATCCATATGCTTTTACCTTTGTCTTATACACCCACTTACACTTAATAGCTGTACGACCAGGAGGTAGTTCAATTAGTATCCATGAACCTTTAGAGATATGAGAATTGTACTCTGCTTTGTCACCATCAATTGAATTGTTGCGTGATCTTTACCGCTCTGATACCATGTTCAGATGTAGAGATAAAGAGAGATACGAGAAAAGAGACACACCATGTACGCTCCCAAAGGCTGACTCATATTGAGAAAAAGATACAAATATATAGGTGAGACCAAGCTGAGTAGAGTGAGCCATATATAGCTTCAAAAAGTTTATATTTTGCACGTTATTACTTCAAAAGAAATTGCCAATAGAAGGCATATGCATCATGATGTACATATTGACAATTTCATTTCAGATCATTTTAAAACATTGATAATATACAAACCACTCCTAAATTGCAATTTTCACAGAATGTCTTGCTCTTTAAAAAGATTAAAATGAATGTCTTACATGGAAAGTGTGTGCAACAAGGTCTTCCTTACCTCAAATAAGAAACCCTTCTAGCTCTTTCATATAAATTTCCTCTTTCAAATCACCATTTCCAAAATCAATTTGCACATCCATTTGATGAGCTTCTAAATCAAATTGAACAGAAAATGCCAATAAAACTTGAACACTTGTAATGCAAACAACTGGTGAAAAGGTCTCTTGATAATCAACACAGCAACTTGGGAGTAACCTTTTGCAACTAAACGTTCCTTAAACTTGTCAAAATATCCATATGCTTTTACCTTTGTCTTATACACCCACTTACACTTAATAGCTGTATGACCAGGAGGTAGTTCAATTAGTATCCATGTACCTTTAGAGATAAGAGAATCGTACTCTGCTTTTTTTACCATCAATGGAATTGTTGCGTGATCATTACCTCTCTCATATCATGTTGAGATGTAGAGAGAAAGAGAGTACGAGACAAGAGAAACACCATGTATGCTCGCAAAGGTTGATTCATATTGAGGACAAGATACAAATATATATGTGAGACCAAGCTAAGTATACCGAGCCATATATAGCTTCAACAAGTTTATATTTTGCACGTTATCACTTCAAAAAAAAACTGCCAATAGAAGGCATATGCATTGTGATGTACATATTACCAATTTCACTTTAGGTCATCTTAAAACATTGATAGTATACAACCACTCATCAATTGCAATTTTCAAAGAACGTCTTACTTTTTAAAAAGATTAAAATGAATGTCTTACATGCAAGATGTGTGCATATACTTTTTTAAATTGAAAATATAATAGCTATTTGTAGACATAGAGAAATAGCATAGTGTGAATATTACTTCTATAAATGTAGCATTAAAAAAAGCAACGATGATTGATGAATAAAATATTATTTTGAATAAGATTAGATAGTATATATTCTCACAAAGAACAATTTAAAACAACAATTTCAGACAATTCAAACATTTGTATATGAAATACTCATCATGGCCACATTATCGACCAAGTATTTCATATACTTAATACATAAAAAACTAAACTACACATGCACATACAAATTATATGGCGTTCATACGTCCAAGCTAATGACTTGAACACCACATTTTTGCAAAAACAAATGCTTCTAACAAACAACACGCAATTAGCCACGTTATCGATCGAGTTCCGTCCAAATCTAAAGAGCAATAATGACTTGTATACAAGCATCATATAGCCGTATAACCGATCAGTGTTAGTATGTTTTTTTGAAAAGGGGAAGGGAAGTTTAATCACCATAGGGATGTACTAGAATCACCACATTACCAACTTAGTACCCAGATACTAAGCCAATACTTACCACAACGACACCATATTCCCCACGTCATCGAGATGATTCCTCGTGGTAAGCACTATTACGTAGAATAGCTTACACACACTCACATTGTGTGGTAAGGAGCCTTATGACTACCGTGCAATACGACAAAAGACATGCTACCACACAATGCACACACACACACACGCACATGCACAGGTGTGTGCGCGCGCACACACACACACATGTAATACCCACCTCTCAGTTTTTCCACCATAATATATGCTGCGCAATTTGTAAGGCCCCCATATGAGGAGAAGCCAATGGTACACATATATTTGGTGGATTCCAGCTTTGCACGCTGATGAAATCTCTATTTGTGATTGTGGATGGTACGGACCAAATTTAAGGGTACCTTTGGGGGCCGGACGATGGAATATTCCTTTTTGCCAAAATATCTTGACCGGACAACGGCCGGAAGACAATTGGAAAATGGCCATCTGGTGGGGTGGCCGGTGGTCCGTGGTTTTTGGCCGGTGGTCGGCAGCTAGTGGTCTTTGGCCAGTGGCCAGATTTCCTTGGCCGGTGGCGGATTTCTAGGAGGACTTGTCTACCCAAAAGCAACTACAGATGGGTGCATGGGAGAGTCCTACTTGCACTGGCTATCTAAGGGCGACTGCACATGGGTGTTTAGAGGTTCCCTTACATCTATATAAGGAGGCCTTCTCATGAGTAAATCGGTAGAATGATGTGCAAACATGACGCACACAACACATCCTTGTGTAAGGATTGTTAGTCCCTTGTATTCCTACTTGCTCTAGTTGTCTAAATTGCTATCTAAGATCTACCTTGAGAGCGCATGGGTGGATGACGCCATCACTTTGTAATAGTGTGCTAATCTAAAGTTTTTGATTTGCCATTAATCTACTTTGCATCGTATCTCTCTGTACTCTTCCTGCTACTAGACCCTTATTGTATTCCACATTTCTTACATGGTATCAGAGCACTAGGTGCTCGTAGCTAAGAAAGTACAAGAAGTACTTGTATTACTTTGTAAAACCAATTATGTCGGCTTCTTAAAGTGTTGTTGCCGGTGCTACTCCACTTTGCATTCATCCACCAGCATTCACCAAAGGAAATCTTGACGGCACCAACTACACATTGTGGAAATTCAAAATTTCTACAATTCTGGATTTATATGAATTGATGGATACAATGTTGGGGCCAAATGGTGCAGACCCGGAGCCCACTCCAACAAATGATCCGGAAAATCCAAGCGTTGTAATTCCCCCATATGCTACTCTTCTACGTGCCTGGAAAAGAAGGAATGCATCCTCAATGTAACATTTAAAGCACTAGTAACTTGTGTGTAGCGGAAATTGATAACATAGTGAGCATTTCATTAAGAACAAATTTCTAATCAGAATAGAGAGAGTATTTAATTTGAGAAAGCAACATATCAATTTACACCTAGCTAATTTGGCATTGACAATACTTGAAAAGAGAGAGAAATAGACAACAGTTGATGATCGGATTTACACGGATCCAGTCCCCCCTCCATAAAGGCTTTGTATTATAGCTTCTCCCATCAAAGGAGACTTTTGTACAATACAATTATTGTGTTCCTTGACAGAACTCATTGGTGCAATGAAGATGGAAGCTTCATGCACCAAATTATGCTTGAAAAACACACCTAGTGTCCCTAGCCTCAGTCCCAAGAACTCACACACCTTCAAAAATGGTGAGAGCTAGCAGTGAATGAGGATAGATTGAGAGGAAGAAGGTGTATCTTACAAGAAAGAAGTATTTTCCTCACATAATCACTCTAATAGCATAGATTAGCTTAGTAACTAGCATGGTAGAGGAGATGAGCATGCCATTGAATCTTGGCTCTTGGTTGGATTTGCATTCCATAGCCAAGAGTTGTTGGTGTAGGCCTTTACTTCTCAATGCTTGGAGAAGGAGATGGAGTTCTTGCTCAACACATAACTTGTGTGTGTGTGTGTGTGTGTGTGTGTGTGTGTGTGTGTGTGTGTGTAGCAAAGTGTGTAAGTCAAAAATGCATCCTTCTCTCTCTTCTTGGTCGCCCTCTCTTTCTATTTGCTCTTGTTGGCATCCTATTGGCCCCTGCAAAGCTTAGCCAATCACAAATTAGAAGCATAATTGATAGCCTTGTGACATGTTTCCCCCTTTCCCCTTTTGTGAGAGCTTTAGGTAATTAAAATAATTTATTAAACTCTCATTGGATCCTTTAGTCTTCTCGCCAATAGGAATCAGGCAAGCCATTGGGCCGCTTGATGCTCATTGGACCCCTTGGTAGACTATCCAATAGTCTTTTGGGGAGTTTAATTTCTATTGGTTCTTTATCAAGAAATTTTAAACTGATTAGACTAATTTTACTCTAGCCTAATTCTCATTGGTCCACCTCTATGGCCATCCAATAGGATTTAAGGGAAGATTGGAAGCAACTGGCCTAGGAGCCTGCCATGTGTCCAGTATTCCCTTTGGAGAGAGCTTGGGAGTGTGTGTGTGTGTGTGTGTGTGTGTGTGGTGTATGTGTCTTTGTGTGTGTGTGTGTGTGTGTGTGTGTGTGTGTGTGTGTGTTTCTCTCTCATCCCCTACTATTATGGCTCGCCCCCTCCTTGATAGGGATGTGAGAAGACTTTTGAGTCTTCCCTCCACCATCCAATTTTCCCAGCTTTGACCATTTGTACTTTTCAATTAAAGTTTTGGAACCTTAGCCTATGGAAGTCTTAATAGAGCTGAACCTTAGGTCTGTTAAGCCCCATTGAAGCACGTGGCTCTTTTGCAGACTGCCCCCCCTTTGGATCCCTATATTCTCTCCTTTGGATCCCTGGCAGATCAGATCGGTCTGGCAGCCTTACCAATATCCTAGCTTTTACTCCCCTGGTACTTCCCCATATTGAATGATCAGTTTAACATGAGAAAATCATTTGGGAGGATTAGATATGAGTTTTTATGACACTCAATTGCCCTCACACAAGGCGCAAAGTGAGAGCCCCAACCCATATCATCTTTGCATACTGTCTCTCAATCACTTGGGCTAGCCGGAATGCCCCTCTGGGAAAACTCTTCTAGAAACCTTGCGATAATCATGCTTAACACCTACAAGATACTGCACATAGTTTTGAAGTAACCTTTCCAGGATCCTTTTGAAGCATGCACTGGTAATCAAACAACCCTTGACATATTGCACTGCTCACTTGCCTCATTGAAAACATCCACGATCATTCTAGCAGAACCAATCACAATTAGAAAATATAATTTACTTTTGTTTTTTGATTTCTCTATCACAATGCTTGTATAAGCCCTATTTCCTTCAATTAAGCCACATTTCTTGTAGTTTATAATTTTTTTTTAAAAAAATAATTTTCCTTCAATTTAACCTCAAGATCAAATTCATGCGCCCAATAAACCCTCCAAACAACGTCCACCCGAGTCCATAGAGGGATTTACCATAGTAGGGATATCTCCACTTTGAGCTTCCAAAAGATGACCTTGAAAGGAATCTTGACTCCCAAAAAGGACCCAAGCACACAAAATTTGCTCGAACTAGAAAGCAAAGCAACAAATGATTTTCAAAGAGGCAGTCTGTCGGAAGAGAAAGCAAAGCAACAATCAAACATCAAAGAGGATTCCCTCCAACTTAAGGCAACATCAAGCAAAGAATCAAAGTACCTCCAAATTCAAGCATTCTCTCAAGCTTCAAACTGAAGCAAAATTTTTCTTTCTCCTTCTCCCTAAATCTTTTGTACTTTAAAGTTAAGATATGTTTGTGCATCTTATGAATGGGTTGAAGTCTTTTGATGTTTCATTTTAGAGAAGATGCTTGAGCTTGTGTTTTCAATGAAATAGGTGGTGTATAGGTTTGACTCTAAGATTACTTCTCTATTGATTATGGTTGGTGTATTGTGAGAAGTACTCCTCTACTTTTGAATTTTTTTCATAATCCCACTGTAACTTTATGGAGTAGTCTCGTGTAAAGGCCCATTGATGTTTCAATATTATTTACATTAAAATTCCTCATGGAAGCTTGAGATAGGGTGGTTTGTTTATTTTGCGTCATAGAATTAGTAAAACAAAGGAGACTTTGTTTTTTTTTAAAAATGTTTCTTGGTTTTCATCATCATAAAATTGCTTTAAAGTCCATGTGGAAGCCCAATAAAGGGTGGCTTTAATGGTCTTATTTTAAATATTGGTCTCTAAAACAAAGGTGATTGCCAAAAAAATTGTGTTCGTTTCTTTATTTCTTTGCTCAATACCTGTAGTTTGCTTTGTTCTTTGAGAATTGTTGCAGGTGGATTCTACAATGTGTAGAAGAGAGAAGGTTGGATGCAATTCCAGAATTCAAAACAGACTGGGTTGATGTATACGGTAAGAGTACTATGTTTTTTCCATCGTTGCTTGAGAAGAATGTGATGCCATGGAAAGCATGATTATGTCTTGGTGGCTTGATTACTCTATTGGTGTAATCACAAAGCAAGAGAAATATATTCATGAGAGTAAGTTCTTTAAACCATGTGAACAATTAATTCACACATATCAGATTTTTGAAGCCTTGCATGTGATGATAGAAACAATTATGCTTGCAGGGTTCAAGCAAGAGACCCATTGCAGTAGCGACCTTGATGCACTTACTATGACCTCTACTATGGAGCATCAAGCAACCAAAGGGAGTGGATATGAGAGCATTGAAGCTAATAAGGATGCCACAAAAGTCACACAAGGTACACAATCAAGTGTGCCAACTACTCAAACAACCACTAGAGCTATTTCTACCCCTTTTGCTAGCATTTTAGAGAGGAATCCCAAACTTCGAGCAAACTTTTTTGAGCAATGATAAAATCGAGAAAGTTAATGAGACGCACTTTATCAAAACACACACAGCCAAGAGTTCTTGTAAGTCACTCATTTCTTCACTTTCAGTGTTCTTGTTGAATTTTATTTAGCTTTTATGAGGAATCTACTAAGATTCCAAAAGACAATATCAAAGGTCGATTGTAGGCAAGAATTAGTGCTGCATAAACTATTGCATGCTTGTCTCCTCGTGTTTCTTAAACGAGTGAATCTTAATAAAATCCATTTAGATTTTGTTTCCCACTTTTATCCCCCCCCCCCCCCCCCCCCCCCTCTTCCTCTCATCGTGCATGCAATAAACAAAGACTCTAGAGTCCAATCCCTCTGTTTGCATGCAAAAATCCTCTCTCTCTCTCTCTCTCTCTCTCTCTCTCTCTCACACACACACACACACACACACACACACACACACACACACACACACACACACACAAATATGCAGTACGCCTTTGATGACTCTTTGGAAATTCATGTGATGTAGCCTCCACACAAAAAGACCCTGCTCATTTTAGCAAGGTTGTGTGTCCACCACCATATCCACATCTAGTAGTGACACCTCCACCCTCAAGCTAAGATCCAACACCAACCAACTCGTCCTCAAGCACAACCTCATATGCGTCAATAGACCGCACAAGTCGTAGTACATCTCCAAAGCTGAACCAAAAGACAAAACAACATTAAACCATTGAGGGGCCTCTCCCCTTTGAATGTGGCTCTCGGTTTCCACAATGGGGGCCACCCCTGCCATGAGCCGACTCCCACCTGAGGAGCATTGCAAATATTTTGGGCCATCAATTTCCTCTCTAAATAGAGTGGGGTAGGACGGCTGCCCCGTCAGAAAAAAAATGAGTGGAGAGGTGCAAAACAGGCGCAACCGACGGAGGAGCAACTGGGCATCCCCCTCCAGGCCGATCTCCTCAGCCTCCAACTGAGCCATCTTCGCAGCGTCGTCATTAGCAAGCTACTATGCAATATGGGGTCCACTCGCTGTCGCAAAGGCTCCCTGAGCCTCCTTGCTCTAAGCACTTTGGCAAGCAGAGGAAACATCAACCCTGTGTAGTTCTCACAAACCCTCTTGACTCTACTCAGGTTTTATTCACTACAAAAACATTGAGCTATATTTTTTTTCCTGAAGTACTCACAATAGTGAGCTATAGATATATTAGATATCCAATGCATGGCTATGCTCAACAAGAGCCATGGCATCAAAGAGGCAACCACACCAACACCATACAGACCATTGGTCAGCACAACAATACAACCATAGATGGTCAAACAGGGGTGGCTATCCCTGACAGACATATATTGAACCTAAAAATGTTGGGGCCCATAGTCCCCATCAACGAGATGCTTTGTGAGGTGCCACCAACGAGCAACCACTTCCACCATTCATCCGTTGCCTTGACTAGCATTATAAAAAAATGGAAGGAAGCATAGCAACTCCTCGAGACACAGATCCACCGAAGAATCGACCATCGAACAACATGCATGCTATTCTTGGTGAGCCAAACACCAACCCAAGAGACAAGCATTGTTGCGACAATCGGTGCCACCACCACCAATGAGCAACCAAAAGAAGGGCGTTTGCCAATCGCCCCTCTCTTGTTGACTAATGCAACCAAACCATCACCTGAAACTGGCTATCGGTCTTCTCCCCCAAGGAGGGGCAGGAGGGTAGCCTCTCCCAGGAAGCAAAAAATATGGATGCATGGGGAATGCAGAAAGAACAAGGGCGGACTGCAAGATACATGCAACCGGAGCTTCCCCAACCCCTCGAAATCTCACCCTTTCCCCTCCGCTTTGAGATGCCCAGTTCAACATGAACCAAAGCCGCCCTGTTTTGCAGACTCGCCTTGGAGGCCCCCGCTCATGCTCGTCTCACAGGCTGTAGCTACAAAGCACATCCGCTCCTCACAACCCTACCTTAGTTTTTATTTTTAAAAAATTTTGAGTTTTTTTAAAAAAGGAAGCCTCCTAAAGGATCTGTGCCGGCCACCAAAAGAAGGGTGTTTGCCAATCGCCCTGCTCTTGTCGACTGATGCAACCGAACCATCACTTGAAATTGGTTGTCAATCTTCTCCCCCAAGGAGGGCTGATAGCCTCTCCCAAGAAGCAAAAATAAGGAGGCACGGGGCGTGCAGAAACAACAAGGGTGGGACTGCAAGAAACTGGCACCTAGAGCTTGCCCAACCCCTTAGAATCTCACCCTTTCCCTTCCGCTCTAAGATGCCAGCTTGACATGACCCACAATCGCTCCCTATTGCAAACTCGCCTTGGAGGTCCCTGCTCATGCTCGTCTCGTAGGTCGTAGCTACAAAGCACATCCGCTCCTCATAACCCTACTTTAGTTTCTTTTTTAAACATTCGAGTTTCTTTTTAAAAGAGGGAGCCTCCTAAAGGATCTGCGCCGGTGCAAATCCTTGATCCTTTAGGAGGCTCCCTTTTTAAAAAAACTCAATGTTTTTGTAGTGTTAATAAACTGTGAGTACGTGCCAACAATTTTGGATTCAATTGTTTTGATGGAATCAGAGGTAGACGCTATTTGGATAACTAAAGGGAAAGGACTACACTAGGAACTTTTGGGTAAAAAAGGGGGAGGAAGGCACACGGAGGAGAGAGAAAAAGAGAGATTGTTTGGGAAAATTTTTTGTTTGCTTCGCTGGCAGTCGGTTCTTTTTTTGAGGCAAAATATATGTTCGCGTACGCGAGGAGGAAAGTTGGAGTGAGATGATGGAGCTGATGCCAAATAGTTTGGCAAATAGACGATCGTAAGATGGGGGCTGAGAGGGAGCTGAGGAAATGGGATGCTATGGGTCCATCGTTGCTTTTGCCTCTCTCTCTCTCTCTCTCTCTCTCTCTCACACACACACACACACACACACACACACACACACACACACACACACACATATTGTCTCACTCAAAAGTAAGGAGTAGCAGGACCAGGTCGAGCACAAGGAGCAGATGTTGAACAAGGGATGAGACTACAAATTGTGTCCCTTGAGTTGGGGTGGGGATGTGTGGTGGATATTGCACGGAGTCTCTCTCTCTATCTACGTCTTTGTGAGAATTGTCCGTTTGTTGGACTGTTGAAGCGTTGTTGATCATAACCGGGCCAGTCAGCTAAGGTGGGGATGAAGCCAGGTTGGGGAGGGCTTGATGTGGCAGTAGACAGGTTGCACAAAGCATGACAGAAAGCGGAGTTGATAGTTTTGCTCAGTGTGGCTTGCAAGGGCAAATACAAAGGAAAAGAAAAAGGGAAATGTGAGGTGGGGAGGGAGTACAGTTGCGCAGTGCCAGGCAAGAGCACGCCTCTAATGGAGACATGCGTAAGGAGTTCACTCTTTGATGCATGTAAACTATGATCTACGCAATGATGCTTTGCAAAGGACATTCAAGAGGAATATGTCTCTTGTTTGTCGCTTCGATATCGTTCGTGTGTGTGTGTGTAATGGCACAAGCGGTGCTAGCATGTAGTAAATGAACGTAGATCAAGAGGAGCTGGACAAGGTGGGTGGGTGTGAGTAGGGCAAGGTGGACAGCGAGGGACGAAGATGTAGGTGAGAAGGCTAGACGTCTTTGTGAGTATGTGGTGAAAAAGTTTCTTTCGGATCAATTTGAGTTAAATAAGGTGAAAAGGCTTTGACGGTATCTTTGATAAGGTGGAAAGGCTTTGAGTTGGATAAGGTGAAAAGATACCTCAACAAATAAAAAGGCATGGCTACTTGCTGGATGTATACCAAGGCAAGGAGATGCACATGTGCATGGGGGGAAGTGAAATCTAGAATTCAAAGATAAAAAAGGATGCGACAAGAAGGAAGGTGAGTTGGCAGTGCATTCACCACAAAGGTGGCAGGTGAAGGAGCAGGGAAAAGGCCCTCTAGAGAAATGGAATAGGGGCTCGTAGGCAGTGTGCAAGGGTGCAAGGCAAGTTTGGGAGGTGTTGTGTGGCACAAGGTGATTCTTTTTTTTATATGGTGGTTTTATCATTATGTAAGTTGAGAGAGATCAATTTGAAAGAATCTAGGAAAGATTCTGGATAATAGAAGTAGATGAACCAAAACTTATTAGGGAGAATCAATCGAGATTCCCACTAGATTATTATGAATGAGAAACAAAAATTAAAGTTTTGCTTTGAGATGCATTGAAAGGGAAAGTGGATACTTAGGTTGGTTTTATGAGTTTGAGGGATATACAGGCTGGTGCCCAATGAGAGAGAGAGAGAGAGAGAGAGGGAGGGAGGGAGGGAGGGAGGGAGCAATGCCATGCATTGGGATCTCCATACAAAGAGAGGGAGATTTTGTTGTACCAACGACCAACATGAGGCAGAAGAGATGTTTTTTGTTTGCCTCACCTCACGAAGGTGTGTTGCAGCCTCTCTATGGACATGGTGAATGGCATTGTCACGCAATGCAAGAAGTAAGAAATGCACATTTTTTTCTCTTTCCCATGTGAGGGTGTATTGCAAGGCTCCCTCTCAAACCTCGTGTTTGTGTCTTGACTCACTATGCGATGTGGGACGGCATGCATGAGCCACAAGGGAGTTGAGCATAATATAAGGGAGCTGTAGCGAGATTCGAACATGGAAGACACAAATGGTGGAGAGTGAGGAAGAAGTGTAGGGGCGCAAAGGCGACGTGGGAATTGATTGCAGGTGCTTTTCCTTCCACTAGAAACATTCCTTTTGGAATTGAATATGACAAATAGATAGCTTTGTTTGAAAATAGACCATAGTGTGGATAGAGTCGTCTGTTTACTGTGTGTATGTGTGTACTGAATATAAACGTGAACACACTCTTCTTTTTTAAATCTCTCTGATGTGTTTTTTTTAAAATCTCCCTCAAAAGGTCTACGTGTGCACGCCGACACACACCCTTTGAAAAAGATTTTCTTTTAAACTACAAAAGAAGGTCTACGTGCACACATCAACACACACCCTTTGAAGAAGATTCTTTTTACTAAAGAAGAAGAAGAAGAAGAGAGAAAGAGAGAGAGAGAGAGAGAGAGAGAGAGAGCATTACTAGAAAAATACATTTTCCCTAACCGATGAAAATAAGGACAAACTTGAATTTCTATCAATTATTAGATTAAAATTTGAAGCTTTTGCCAATAATTACATAAAATTTGTGTAGATTTTCTTGGTTTTAATAAAGTCAAGCTCCTCCCCATTTTTTCTTTGGGAGCAATTGCCTACACCGTACCACATAGGGCAAGATGGGCCCATGCCGTATAAGTATTCACTCGTATTTTGGTTCGCTCAGATTTTGTCGTTCGGTGTATAGTAAGACTCCATTTTGGACAAGAAAGGTAAAGGGCTAATGGAACCTCCAAGCACCTCAAGCTATCCAAAGCGGAGGAATGTGGTTAAGGTCTCTATAGTGTTGTGAGCGGGATGAAAACACACACAACGCCTCTATAATGACCCGACACACACTCTTGGGATGATACACACACACACACACACACATTATGGGGCACCACTCGGCTTACACAACCAGCCTGGCCGAGACAGTAAACACACAGACGGAGTGAGAAGAGAGAGATTTCCCACTTGCCCACTCAACACTCACACATACACACTCACACACACACTCTCAATTCAGCTCAAAGGAGGAAAATTGCTGTTGTTTAGACTCAATGAAGCTCATCCCAACACCAATGGGGCAAATAGTTTACACAGTATTGAGGAAATACACCAGATACAACCACAAAGTTAAGCAAAGGCTTCACTCACCGGAGAAGATTACACAGAAAAACAGCAGAAAATCTGTGAGGAATTTGGCAAAATGGACAGCGCCATTGCGTCCGGAACGCCCAAAAACCCCACCCTACAATGTCACAGTGCTCAAATCCGACCTCGGATGAGCAGTTTAGGGCCAAAAAATGCTCCAAAAACAGCAAAAACACACTTGCGGCTGTTCCTCCTCTCTTCTCCACGTTTTTTTCTGGTCTTCTCTCAGTTTTTTCAGTTCCCACACTTAGCTTTATTAGTTGGGCACCCGTGGCCTTTTAGATGACCTCAAACGGACCCCGAACAGGCCAAAAATTGACCTCGCAGTGCATAGTTGTCACCTTTTTGCATCATCCGTACACCTAGCACTTTGTTTTTCCAAATAATGCATCCCGCAACCACGTGAAGTGGCCCCAAAAAGTGGTCCTCATGATGACCTTTCTGCATAAGTATCACAAGAAAACACCCACGTCGTGTCCATACTTCTCCGCGTGCAAGTATTGACCCCGTTCGACCTCCTAACGCCACTCGATGCCATCTGACGCACCTGCTTACCTCATGTCGTCGGCCCGCGGATAGCTTCCTCAAGAAGTTTTACGCGCTACCAACTCCTCCTTATTGTAGAAAAAACACAGTGGTACTGGTAATAGTGAAAATCGATGCACTATGTACACCTTGTCCTACCTGTACACATGTGGGCCCCACGTAACCACTTGGCTCTAAAAAATGGGCAATTCTTTATTTGATGCACCATGCATGTATATGTACATATGCGCAATCCCTTGCTCCAAAAAACTCCTGACATAATTTGCCCATCCCCTAGCCTGCTAGATCATTCATGATCAGCAGCAACAAATAGAGAAATGAGACTTGCCGCATCACAGGTCTCCTCATCCCTCACCAACACTGCTTGATCCACAGACAGCTCATCTTGCTCCACCATCATCAATCTAGCATGATACAATTTAAGACGCAATGCATTTACCCTTGACTTATGTAGAACACCATCCAGGTTAGCCAGCTGATATGTGCCATTTGGAAAACACTCCACTACCTTGAAAGGGCCTTCCCACTTAATTTGAAACTTCTTTTGGAAGGTGTTGTCCAACTTACTCTTGTAGCGCATAACCAAGTCATGTTTCTTGATACCCTTACTTTTGACCTTTTCATTTATCTTTGCCAAAGCCTTATCTTGCATCTGCCCATAATGCTCCAATGTGCTCATCCTATCCAACTGGACCTCTTGTAACTGCAAGAGCCTCTCTTTGAATGCATCACTAGGTGGCCCAAGCAACTTCTCTAACATCTTGACCGCAGGCAACTCTACCTCCACAGGCAATAGTGCTTCCTTTCCATACACCAAATGAAATGGAGTAAACCCTATACCTGTCTTCACCGAAGTACGGTAAGCCCATAATGCACTAGGCAATTCCAAATCCCAATTCTTTCCTTGGTGCTCCGTCACTTTAGAAAGAATTTGTACCAACTCACCATTGAATCTTTCATTTAAGCCATTACACTGCGGGTAATAAGGAGTGGTATGCTGGTGCCTAATCTTCATCTTTGTGCATAAGAAGTCTAGCAGTTTAGCTCTAAATCCTGGCCCCTTATTTGAAAGTAGCTCTAATGGCACCCCAAACTTGCAACATATTTCATCATACACAAATTTTGCCACATCCTTTGCAGTGATCTGTTTTACTGCTATAGCCTCTGCCTATCTAGAGAGATAGTCCACTGCCGTCAGATATAGCTTTTGCCCCTACTTGTGATAGGTAACGGGCCTATTGCATCAATCCCCCACTTTTCAAACACATCAAACGGCATAATGGTTTTTCGTAGCTCTGGCTTCAACACTCTCTTCCCAAATGCTTGACACCTATTGCAAGACCTACACCAATGGTGAACATCCTTGTGCAAACTAGGCCATACATACCCCTCTTGCAAAATCTTATGCAAGGTGATCTTTAGAGCAAAATGGCCACCACATGTGCCTTCATGATTCTCTTCCAACACTCTGTAAAGCTCCTCCCGCCAAGGTACACGTCTCAACACGAGATCAGCCCCTTTCATGTATAAGACATCACCAATCAATTTGTACCTGTATGCTCTACGCACAAAGCCATACTTCTTAGACTTCTGAATCTCCTTTGGAATGATTCCTGTTAGCAAAAACTCCTCTTCTTGAGCCAAACTTTCCCGGCCATGATAAAGAGGTAAAGTGGTCCTCAACACAAATAGCTCCCCAATCATGCCTTGAGCTGCTTCATGTGCCTCTCCATTTAGAGCACGTTCAATGTGTCTGATGATCCATGCTTCAAACTTTTTTAACAGGCCTTTAATTCTGAAGCACATTTCCTTCAATGAGGTGTTCTTGCTCTTCCACACACCCAGCACTTGCTTCACCACTAACAAGGCATCACCTTTTATGCTCAACCTTCGAACCACATCAAACAAATGTGTAATCCGGCTTCCAGAGTAGCATATTCAGCCTCATTGTTACTATGAGCATCCAATTTGAACCCTCTCTTGCATACTAGCTTCCCCTCTGGATCATAAAGTGCTATACCCCCTGAAGCTGCATCATGGCTCTTTCTGTATGAACCATCAAAGAACAACACATGTGCATTTCTGATCTGTGGCACTTCTTCAACTACCTTTCTCACCACCTCTTCCTTAACAATAAGGGGATTCTCCTTGTAGGTCAACAAATCAGCTAGGGTAGCCCTTGCACTATCTTCCACTAGAAAAGAGAACTCAAACTCTTGCAGCTCAATTACCCATTTCTTCACCACATTTGACATGTTAGTACCATTAATTAACTGTGGCAAAAAGGCATAACTCGTCAAGAAAACAAAAGGCCATGGTAGCAAGTAATGACGAAATCGTCGACAAGAAAATATTACACTGGCCATCACTAGCTCTACTTCCGAGAACTTTCTCTCCACTACCAACTTCACTCGGCTTGCACAATACACTGGCCTCCTATAATGGCTGCCCTTCCCCTTTTGCAATAGCATGGCTCCAATGGCATCATCCCCTACTGATGGATTTACATAAAACACTTTCTCCCAATCAGGAGCCTGCATGGCTGACAACCCCCCTAACACCTCTTTCACCTCTTGAAACACTTCTTCACACTTGTCATCCCATTGCAATGGATCATGCTTTGCCACTTGCTGTAATGGATAAAGAAGCTGCGAAGACAATGGAATAAACCGTGCCATGTACTTCACTTTGTGTATAAAAGTTGCCAATTGCTTCGTACTCGTAGGTCATGGAAGAAGAATAATAGACTTAACTTTATCTGGATCAGCCTCAATGCCATTTTCTGACACCATATGGCCCAATAACTTCACTCTTGGCTGTGCTAGATGACATTTCTTTGGATTTAGTTGTCCTCCACATTCAACATATCGAGCCAATACCATCTGCAGCTTCTGATGGTGTTCAGCCCTACTGCTATAAACACAGAAGTCATCCATAAAAGCTTTAACACAATTACCAATGAATGGTTCCAACACCCAATTTGCTCTCTCTTGATAGAAGGAAGGTCCATTTGAAAACCCAAATGGCAATACTGTGTAGCAGTAGCAGCCCCATGGCGTAATAAAAGTGGTCTTTGTGCGGTCTTTAAGAGCAATCTTCAATTGAAAATAGCCTGAAAAACCATCACAAACATTGTACCTCTCATAACCTGCCACTGAATCCAAGATCTGATCGATGAATGGAAGAGGATATGGGTTCTTCTTAGTGGCTGCATTTAAGGGTTTAAAATCTACACAAATTCTCCACTTCCCATCCTTCTTTGGATTGACTACACCTGGACTCACCCATTCTGTGGTCTCCACAGGGACTATGAACCCTGCCTTCAACAACTTGTCCACCTCTTCTCGCAAGGCTTCCCTTTTCTCTTGACCCATCCTTCTTAGCCTTTGCCGCACTGGCTTAGCACCTTCTTTCAGCTCTATATGCATCTCTTCGCCCTTGAACCCTCTGATCTCTTCATATGAAGTAATGAACAAATCAGGAAAAGTAGCCAGCATGTGCAAATATATATCCTTCTCCATAGCTGAGAGGTCTCCACTGATCATTTGTGTCATCAATTCCTGCTTCTTTGACAACTCAACCTTGGTTTGCATCAGCCCTTCAATCACTTCATAAGGCCCTTCACTTTCATCTTCAACCTCATTCGCAAATGCAACTAAACCAAATTCCTGGATTTCTTTGTCCATCAAAAGAAATGCAACATCAGCATCCTCATCACTGCTGGTAGTGCTATCACTGTCCTCACCTGTCACCGTGAAAGAGTCTTCATCACTAGACTCATCCTCATCTTCATAAAGCTCCTCTAATCGTTTCCTTGTGTCCATATTATAAAGCTTCTTGGTACCTGTCTTCCCATAGAGGCTAATCGTACCATGTCGCCAATCTTGAATAGCTCCCACTGCACGTAACCATGGTCTGCCCAGTATAATAGGATATGCTCCCAACCCTGCTGGCATCACATGAAAATCAACCACTGGCTTTGCATCATATGCCTCCACTTCTAAGCTCTTTACAACACCCAAGCATTTTACTTTTTCATGGTTTGCCAATCTGATCCGAAAACCTGACACCCCAGCCACTGTGAGACCCATCTTCTCAACGCATGAGTGTGTTATGACGCATATTTGGGCTCCGCCATCCACATAGCCTTGTCCCAAATTTTTCCTTTTATGCCACACATCTACTATTGGACAAATGTCTGGTAGCTCATCCATTGCCAACACCTTTACTAAACCTCTCTCTAGCTCTTTCTCCATTGGGTTAACCATCCTCTTCCACTGTCGCTTTAGCTTAGGCACCATCTCTATAAGCTGCCCAAAAGTAACATCTGCCTTCGTGCTCGTTAGATCCTCCTTCAAGTCATAGCTTAATTGCCCATCCCCTAGTGGAAAATCTGAAACATGAAACTTTCGACGAGCTCTCTTTTTCCTCTTGGCCTTGACATCCTCGCCTTCATGGCTCTTTCCTTTCTTCTTACTAGGTCCTGGGGCACTTCTTCTTTCCTTATCCTCTGTGGTCCTCTTCCCAATAGGCATCACTAATGTATCCTCTAGCTTTGATGCCTTCTCCAAGGTGACTACACTTAGCACTTTTGTCTTTCCCTTTTCCTCTTGGGTCAGTCCACTGGTTCCTTCGTCTCCCTTAATTTCGATGCCATAATCATTTGACCTAGTTAGCACCTGTCTTGGCAATGGATACATGTATCCCCTCATCCTTGGTGGCTTATCACATTGCGGGCTGATGTGACCCAACTCTCCACAATTATAACATGTGGGCGTCTGCCTCCAAAACTTACCATTACTTTGTCCAACACCATTCCTAGGACTTTCTTCACCTCCTGGCTGATTTGCAAACCTCCCTTGACCTCGATTATTTCCCACTTGACCTAGCATGTTTAGGCTGAGATTCTTCATCAAATCTACCACTTGCCTCATGTCTTGCCTTAGCCCATCATCTTGCACCGATGTAGTGACCACTGCGGGCATAACCTGAGTAGTAACAGGAACCACTGGTTCATGTTGAACCCATGACATGCGACCTTGTAAACTCTATAGGCTGAAATTCAGACCTCATGGGCAAAGTCTCCACCCCTAACTGGCTTATTTTCCTCAACTTCCACTCTTTGTTCCTTGCTACCTCTAGTGCATCTTCATATGTCCTAGGCTTTTTTAGCTCCACTCTCCAACGTATATTCTCCCAAAGACCAGCCAAGAACCTGTCCTTCTTCATCATGTCAGGCGGGGGTACCTGTGGTGCTAAGGCCTTGCACATCTGCTCCCATGCCAATGAGAACTTACGTATGTACGCATCTACTGGCTCACCTTCCTTTTGCACCAAACCTTGTACTTCTTGCCACACTTTGTCAGGATCTTCTATCTTCACAAACTCCACTTCCAACCCATGCCTTAGATTGTCCCAACTCAATCTTACAGGTGGATCCGCTGCACGCAACTCCTCTTCAAATGTTTTGGACCAAACTCGTGCATCACTCTTCAAACAAATTTGGAAAGGACATAACATCTGCGCAGGGTCATGAATCTGGTTGCTAATGCAGGCAACCTCCATCTTTTCCAAAAAATCTTCCACATCTTCATCACTTCTTCCATGAAACTCCGGATAAGAGAAAGCCATGGCTACCCAAGTTACAAAGCCTTGAGAACCCCTTTGAACACACGTGCAAGAACCCAAAACTTTTGACTACCCAATCCCTAGAAACTTCAATGGAGCTCAACTTTAGATAAGGACAAACACACAACAAGTGATGCGTACCCACAACAACTGCAAGTGACATCACTGCTAGTATATCACTGTACTCCAGCTACCTGTACCTGTGTGAATCACCTGTACCTGTACCTGTCCATGTAACCTATAACATGTAACCTGTAACCTGTAACCTGTAGCCCCGAATCTCGAAGCTTGAAGCTCGAAGCAGAAGGTACTCGAAGAAGATCCTCAGTGGGGGCACCAAAAGAATGTGAGCGGGATGGAAACACACACAACGCCTCTATAATGATCCGACACACACTCTTGGGATGATACACACACACACACACACATTATGGGGCACCACTCGGCTTACACAACTAGCCTGGCCAAGACGGAGTGAGAAGAGAGAGATTTCCCACTTACCCACTCAACACTCACACATACACACTCACACACACACTCTCAATTCAGCTCAAAGGAGGCAAAATGCTGTTGTTTAGACTTAATGAAGCTCAGCCCAACACCAATGGGGCAAATAGTTTACACAATATTGAGGAAATACACCAGATACAACCACAAAGTTAAGCAAAGGCTTCACTCACCGGAGAAGATTACACAGAAAAACAGCAGAAAATCTGTGAGGAATTTGGCAAAATGGACAGCGCCATTGCGTCCAGAACGCCCAAAAACCCCACCCTACAATGTCACAGTGCTCAAATCCGACCTCGGATGAGCAGTTTAGGGCCAAAAAATGCTCCAAAAACAGCAAAAACACACTTGCGGCTGTTCCTCCTCTCTTCTCTACGTTTTTTTCTGGTCTTCTCTCAGTTTTTTCAGTTCCCACACTTAGCTTTATTAGTTGGGCACCCGTGGCCTTTTAGATGACCACGAACAGGCCAAAAACTGACCTCGCAGTCCATAGTTGTCACCTTTTTGCATCATCCGCACACCTGGCACTCAGTTTTTCCAAATAATGCATCCCACAACCACGTGAAGTGGCCCCAAAAAGTGGTCCTCATGATGATCTTTCTGCATAAGTATCACAAGAAAACACCCACGTCGTGTCCATACTTCTCCGCGTGCAAGTATTGACCCCGTTCGACCTCCTGACGCCACTCGATGCCATCTGACGCACCTGCTTACCTCATGTCATTGGCCCGCGGATAGCTTCCTCAAGAAGTTTTACGCGCTACCAACTACTCCTTATTGTAGAAAAAACACAGTGGTACTGGTAATAGTGAAAATCGATGCATTATGTACACCCTGTCCTACCTATACACATGTGGGCCCCACGTAACCACCTGGCTCTGAAAAATGGGCAATTCTTTATTTGATGCACCATGCATGTATATGTACATATGCGCAATCCCTTGCTCCAAAAAACTCCTGACAGCGTCCACTATCTCCTTTGTTACAAAGTCATCTGTAGGCTAAGAGCTCGCTAACAGACCTCGGAGAGATGACATATGACTCCTTTTGTTGGTGAGTTGTCTTTTAATGACTTTGAATTCTGATGTTCTTGCATGTAAATATTGCTATAAAGATCCCACTATGAATAATGGTTGTAGGATTCCATTACCAAACTTTTGTTGATGCTCTACTTGTTTATGTGACCCAAATTGATACATTTGCTTTGAATAGGTAAACGCAATGATCATGAAACATTAAATTTATTATTATTTTCAATATATGACTATGAATTGTTTTTGAAATAGCATTTTCCACTCAAAAGATGCATCTTTATAAAAAGATGGAGAGCCATGTCGAGAGGTAGCTCAATTGATATTTGCAAATTTTCCTACTATGAGCTTGTTTGTGGATGCCCTTCGCCCCATTTCTTGGTATAAGTGAAATTTTGTGACATTAAATGGTAATATGAAATGTAGCACGTCATATTGACATTTTAATTCTTTTAGAGGGCATGCCTATTTTCCAGTGAGATACATTCTTGTCGAGATGGTAAAGAATTGCATGGATCTCGTTTGTGAGTATTTGGCTAACAAGGGATTCTTCATCACCATGTGCTTAGCTGAGTACATAGGGGAGTTCCTTGCAGATGTATCAAGAGTGGGGCTTGTGCTTCATTGTACGTGGATGCCTATGTGTGACTCCAAGGTATATCGACATCTTATCACTAGAGAGGCACTACAATCACTATTGGTTTATTGAATCTTGTTTCCAATTTTTTTGTGGCAAGCTTTTTCATCTAGTAATATCATATTTACAATATGTGTATCCAAATAGTTGCTTGGTCTTACAATGTGTTTCTAGCATCGTGTTGGTCACGATGTGCCGAGCTATGATAGAGAAAGTGGGGACAAGATCCTAGAGAGGTTATTTCTAGTGTACCATAGCTACATGTTAGATGATTGTGTCCTTCCCACCAAAATCGATAGTGAAATTGTTAGAGGTGGTGCAGAGAGAAGTGGTGGTTTTTTTGGGTAAAGTCACTAGTGTTGTATGATGTTGATTTGAATGGTTCTTGTATTAAGTTTGACACATTGTTTCCACTTGAAAAAGTAATGGTGTCTATTCATGTGTTGGTGACATGGTTAGGTGGTTACTGACACCATTCACAAAGTGTTGCGACTATGTACGGGATGTATTTGCAGGGTGTCACGATTTGGGGAAGACCATTGCATAGAAGCTACGACATTGCATGTGTTTAGAGCTAGACGATGTGCTCTATGAGAGATGTGCTTCTCCCATAGTGCGTGGACCTGTGCCAAGATGAGAGGGAGGGCTTTGTTTTCTAGGAAGATTAAAACATTTTATTTAACTGATACTTTTATATACAGATCATGAACTTCTTTCCACAATTTTTTGGGTGGTAACAATGTGACTATATGGTTGGCTTGTGACTATGTTTGGAATATGTCTATGTTTGTTTGGGAGTTATACGAGACCACCCTATGAGTCTATATGCCATACTTTCCGGTTTGTCTTTAGAAAGCATAGTAGAAGTGTTTGTTTAAGTAGTAGTTAATGAATATTTAAAGGGATTTTTGTTAGTCTTTTTATTTCTTAGAATGTCCATAATCTCTTGTAGAGGTCTTTATGAGAAAGGTGAAGATGTATTTTTTAAATTTTTTATTGCTAAATGAAAGAAACTCTGGCAATTTTTTTTGGGATATAGTTTGTGTGCATGTAGGGTCTTGGACAAGTAATAGTCACAACAATGTGACTATATGGTCGGCTCGTGACTATATGTGGCATGTGTCTATGTTGGCATGGGAGTTTATAAGACTACCTTGTGTGTCTAGATGCCATACTTTCAATTCTTCTTTAAAAAGTATAGCGGAAGGCTTTTTTAGTATTCTTTTACTTTAGATAGTAGTTAACAAAGATTATTGAAAGGGATTTTTGTTAGTCTTTTTATTTCGTAGAACGTCCTTAATCTCTTGTAGAGGCCTTTGCAATAAAGGTGGAGACATATTTTTTGAAAATTTTAACTTAAAATGAAGGAAACTTTGGCAAAAAAAAAAAAAAGGTTTTTTTATACTTGAAATTTTGGTTTTGGATTCATATTTTTTACTTCTAGCCTAAAGTTTGTGCATATGTTTTGTTTTGAACAGGCTAAATTATGCCATGTTGCATTAGAAAAGAACAAAAAAATAGTACTACTTGCAAAAGCACAAAAAAAGAAGCTAGGAGAATAAAAATCCCCATCAAATTTTTATGTAGAACTTCATTTTACAAGTTGATTACAAGGGCTAAATCTATGTTTTTCAAGGTGACTCACTTTGCATGCACCATATAGGAAATTCCATCTTGGAACATTGCACCAAAATATCCTTGGAGGCATCCTGTAGGTCCAATAAGGCATGTAGGTCCAATAAGGCATCATATTGTAAAAAGTTACAGAATCACTATATTCATTTGTAGGGCCAATAATGTAGCACACTATATCATGGTTACATAATCACTATATCTATTCATAATCTCTCTCACCACCCAAGAGAAGACCACTTTTGGTACAATCGGCTCGGTGCTCTTTTGATACTTTCTGATCTCCCGTAGAGCCACCGTTCCTAGCCTCCATCTCCATTTCTTTTTTTTTTTTGTTGGTGATAGTGGAGGAGCTGACTATCAAGTCCATTGAGGAGGGTGATTTTTATACTTTGTTCTCCGCTCCTCTTGGGCCTGTTGTTCTTCAGGTATAAGCTTGGGCTCTTCTTATTGGCACATTTTTTTGGTTCTTCGACAAATCTTGGAAGGCTTAGAGCTCTCAACGGTATCTTTTTGGGTGGCTTGAGACTTTTCATCTGCCGCCTTCTTCTCTACCTTTTCCCGAGCTTGTAAATTTTCCAGGTGGTCTCTCTTGGCCACCGCTCTTTTCCACTCCTCCTACTGCCTTTTCCTTCTCTCTGCTTCCTACTTCCTAATTGCTTCTCTCTTAGACTCCTCTTTCTTTTGCCTCTCCTCGGCTCCTTTTAATCTCTTGGCTTCTCGAGCTTCGGATATGGGCTCACGTGGTATTACCTTTATCACCTTTTGTTTGAACCGTTGGACAAATTTTCATGGTGTAGTAGTTGTGGTTGCTTGAGCTGAGGTGTTGTGACGATAGGCAAGATCTCCTGCTGATTTAGTAGCAAACCCTGGTATTCTTCTTGAGTTTTTTGTGTTTCTTGGGTGACTCTTTGTAGAGATGAGAACGGTGGGGGCTTTGATAGAGGCATGCAATTGGCATGATTTAACGATGGAAGATCACCAAAATCTCTCACATGGTGGTTTGATCCTCTAGATTTGAAGGTTGGGGTGGTTGTGGGGTGTCTGGAGCGGGTTGTGGTGGTGGGTTATCCACATGCGGTTGAGGTTATTTATTGAAGTGGTGGATTTAGCATAAACTAATGGTTGCAAATTTCTAGTGGTATGAGTGGTGGTGTGCATAGTGGTTTGGTTTTGTGTGTCATCCGTGTGGTGCAATATATGAGTGCATGCTCATTTGTACTCGAGAGGCTCTCCTACAACATGCGAATGAAAAATGGACTTCAAGTTGTGAATTTTGAATAATATAGTACTTAAATTTTTTATAAATTTAAAAAAGCTTAATAAAACTAATAAAAATCCAAAAGAGACGAAACTTTGTGCCTTCAAAAAATCACTTGGCATTATTTTGCATGTTTACAATAAACGTGTTACAATGTCAAACATTTATCATTTTTCTACCCAACACTATCATTTCATTGCCTTGTCTCTAACCACTACCAGAAATGATCTTTTGCACTCAAAGCATGATACAATTGGGATCGCCTCACATTAACCACTTTTTCTATCTTGCATTTCAAATTACTTTTCACTCTAATGCTCCTCCTCTCTCCCCCCACTAAAACTCTATAGAACCAGTCAAACATCTCATGTAGGACATTGCTCCTTTTTCTTCCACCTCCATGATGTGTTTTTTTAAGTATACTATTTTTGCTACATAGTGTGAGTGCTCCATTCCTTGGCTACTCCAAATCCCCAATGAACCCCATGTGTCAAAAAAAAATACACCATGTGAAAAAAGTATGCGTTGCAAAAAAATTCCTTTTAACTCAAACACAGAAGCAATTTGACTCTAGAGACTAGGTGTTTAGCCCACCACATAATGTGTTGTATGTGTTTCTCCCCAGGCAGAAACCATTTGGGCTGTGAAATTATTGATTCTAAACTTCAAGGTGGAGATCTCATGAGAGTTTAGCTTTGCTTTTTCAAGCGAATAAAAAATATCATCAACAAATTGCCACACATAAGAGCGCTTAATTCCAAGAATTGTTTCATTACCTCTGTAGGTGGGGTGTCACACACCTTTCTTTGCAACTAAAACTCAGTGGGATATGGGAGTCAGAATGAAAATGCCTCATTTTACTACCACTCACATATATTCTATTAGAGCAACTTGTGTAGTTCTAGACTCCTTCTTGTTCTTTGATGGATCAATTGCACCACCATGGAGTCCAATGCTTCATAGAATAACCTCAAGTTATTTTAAACACTCTTCCCTTCTTTTTACAGGCTCCATACTCCAAGCAAAATTAGTATGGATCATTAGTAACTTGTGAAGATTTTGTAGACAAGAATGAAGGATGCACACATGCACATTTATCAGTGGAATTTGTAGAAAAGGATCCCAATTTGAATTGTCCATGTTTCAATTAGGGGGTACACACAAGTAAGGATACCTTGAAACCATTGTTGTAGTGCTTTACTCACTGCTTGTACAGTGGGTACATCTTTCACAAAGTTGGTTGCAACATTGTCACCCTTTCCCTTCCTACCCTTTGACTTGCTGGCCTTTGTACCCTTGCATTCAGTTCCCATTGAGACTTTACTGTGGTAGAAATAAATGCATGGAAAGAGGGTCATTGCACCTTGGTTTCACTCTAACATACATTTTTTTCAAGTCTCCTGTCAAATGCAATTCAACTTGGAATATACCCAAACCTTAAACCTACAATCATTGTCCTTCTTGTTGTTGCCAAATGATGTCAACAATTGGCGTGTGATTGAAATAGCATTTGAGGGACTCATGTGTCTCATGCAAGAGATGAAAAGTTGCAAGCCACTAAATATTCTTCTTTGATTGAATCCCAAAACACGTGTTTTCCTTCTTATTGGCATTTAGCTCAACATCGACACCCACCAATGCCCCATGTTCATTAATATACACTTACCCTTTTGAAACATTGACCTTTGACAACCTGGTACTCATCAAGATATATAAGAAGATAACCTTACCATCACACTCTTATTGTGTTACCCCATAAAACCTTATCATTGACTTTAGAGCTTCAACAAATCAGCATACACATTGTTGAACTCGTTGTAGTGGAAGGATTTGTTGCCTTTCAGGGTCATGACATCCTCCACATAATGAAATCCACCTACCAAGCTTGCAACATAATTATTGGCACATTTATTTGCTACACTTACTGTAAGGTGTTGCCAGCAATCCAAATAGCCCCTTTCCCCTCTACCCTAGCGTGATAGTTATATACAAGGATTTGTAAGCCTTGAGACTTATTTGTGCACTATCACACATACCTCCATCATCTCTTGAGGCAGCACAACTTTCATCAATTCACTAAAATACTTGTGGTGCAAAACTATAGCAATGCTAGCATTGGATAGATCATCCAATGGCTCCACCAACTCCTTTGGCTTGATGAAGTACTACAATAGAGTACATTTTGTTTCTTGAGCATCGAAATCGATTCACATCATCATTCAAGCCAACTTCTTGTAGATTGAAATAAAGTTAGAGAAGCTTACAAAAGATGTTGCAAATCAAAAGCATGCATTCTTGCCCTTACCTAGTTTGACGGTTATGTTTTTGGAGCTCCAGCACCCAAAAATAGCATAGACATTGCTTGTCTCTTACGTTTTTCAACGTGTAGGTAAGGGGAATGTGTGTGAGATGATCAATTTGATACACATAATATGTGCAGTGTGCTGTACTTGAACGTAATTATTAAATTGTTGCTCTTGCTCCTTTTTTTGTTGCTCTAATTTTTTTTTTAGCTTTACCATGTCATTGTTGAGCTACTTGGACTTCTCATCGGCTTCCTCTCTAACTTGTTGAATGTTCTTCACATACTTCTCTTGCAGCAAATAATATGCAGCAAAGAGTTTCTTTCTTACTTCCATTTCATTAAATAAAGCTAAATATAATCTCCTGCAATAGCCAAATATGCCATCTCTTCCATCACCTACAAAATGTAATAGCTTAGTGGCATTCCAAAATGGTGGTAATGCATTGGTTAGAGGAATAATTATCAACCCATAAAATGATTTCTTTGCACCCAATGAGATGTAGTTGATCTTCAACATTGTGATTGGATGTGCGAAGTCACATAGTAGTGAAACCGGGTTAGCCGCACCGTCCTCTAGCCCACCCAAAGAAACTAAAGATGGATGGCCTTTGGAGCCAAGGCCGGGGGAATGACCCCATTCGGGGAACGTAAGGTTTTTTTTTTTTTTTTAAGTTTTTTTAATTGCTGCCGCCAAACCACCTTCTCTCCCTTGCTCGCACGTGTGCAATGGGCCGCCAAGCCTCCCCTTGGCACCAGTTCCTCCCTCTCCTTGATTATCCCCTGTCTCCCCTCCATTATCGTCACCCAACCCCTCACCCATTCCCTCAACCACCCTCTTTCTCTCTCCCTCTCATCTATTATTTGGCTCCCTCCATCTCCCACTCCCACTCCCTCTCTATCTCTCACTCTCTATCTCCCTCTCTCCTTCTCTGTATAGCCCAGCCCATAGGGCACATGAAAACAAAACAAAAAAATTATCTTTCTCTCGCTCCCTCGTTTGTCACCAAGCATGAAGAGGTGCCACCATGCATGAGAAGCATCTCTCTCTCTCTCTCTCTCTCTCTCTCTCTCTCTCTCTCTCTCTCTCTCTCTCTCTCTCTCTCTCTCTCTCCTTCCACCTCAGCCTCTCCCTTACCCACTCACCTCCTCTCTCTTTCCCTCCCGTTGACCTTCTCACGCTCTCTCTCTCTAGCTCGGTGTTGGCACCAATCCGCAGGGTGCAGGGCAAAACAACTCGCTCTCTCAGCCACCACACACACACATCCTCTCTCTCTCTCTCTCTCTCTCTCTCTCTCTCTCTCTCTCTCTCTCTCTCTCACACACACACACACACACACACACACACACACACACTTCCCCTCCTTCTATCCCCTTACCCACTTACTCATACACTCTCTCCCTCTCTCGTTCTCTCCGTAGTCAGGGCACCGACAAAGATTTAAAAAAATCCCCCATTCAGAGTTGTTCTCACACACATATGGGCCAACACACACTCACCCATATACATACACACACACACACACACACACACAACCCCATACACATGCTCCCACATACACACTCCCTCGGCCTCTCACTCACCCATCTCTCGCTCCCTTTCCGAACACCCATATACTATAAACACACACCCACACACGCTTTGCGCACACACAACACCTACATGCATGCAGGCATAAGCACATATGCACAAACACGTAAGCGAAGTAAAAAGAATGCCACACCATCAACAAAAGGAGAAAAAACAACCAAAAGCATGCCAAAGCAATAACAAATCTAGGACTGTCACCGAAGGCATGCCGCGGCCGGCGGCCCCGAAGTGACGCGTAGCATCTTGACATCAGCAAAACACCAGGAATGGAAGCATTAACCTCACACCGGCCACCCGAACCATCGACAACACCCAATGTAAATGCTCCGATCACCATTCTTCTCTAATAACCTAGCCAACGGCTAGTGGATTGTTAAAAAACTCCCCAACACACTCTTACCTTCCTTCTCTCTATCTCTACCTTCTCTCCCTCTCTATCTCTCTCACTAGAGAGGCATCTAGACTCTCTACAATGACCACTGGATATTTGCAAGGACAATAGGTAAGGACCACCTCTCAGGCCTATATAAAGAGGCCTCCACTAAGCACAAAGGGAGGCGATAACACATTGGAGGCACCACGCAGGCTCCATGCACTCTACATTCCACTAAGCACATAATGCACCTCACAAGCTAGGGAACTCATGGTTTCATGCTTGTTGAAAGCATGGGCGTTCTAGCATTAGCAACATCACCACCACCACCAATCTCCACCCACACCATGGATGGTTTACTAATCGTGGCCACCCCATGCACATAAGGCACTCATTATCACCCTGCAAGGCAGCATGACCACACTAGGATTGAGTGCACCGATCCCACGCCACCCCGGGCCACTCTCTATGCTAGTGATCAATGTTGCTGGCGGATGCATCATCTTGGTGTTTCCCTCAACTAACCTCCCACTAACATGCTAACACCACTAACTCCAAAGTTTGCCATGCACCATGTGGTGCTCTCATTCCATCATGTATCCCCTATGTGAGGAGAAAGGTTGGTAACAGCCAAGACCACCGTTTGTAAGTATCATCGTCATCAATAAAAGTGCGCACCTCTATCATGATCTTTGAGTCCATTCTCTCTTCTCCTTAGCTTGTTCTCCCCATATCCGTGGGATGATTCTTCCCTTGCATATCACTCTGCTTGTGCTTCATCAAGTGCACCATCACTAGTCAATCATGCTCCATTCTGGCCCTTGCCATATACCTCTCTCGTGTACACACTCAGTGACTATTGACTAGGCATTTTCTATACTCGAGCGTTGCTATATCATCATTTTATGTTGATTACCTAGATGGAATCTCATTCCTGCCAACGTAGGTCATCTATGTCTGCATCCTAGCCGCACTTATGCTAGGTGGTGCCCCATACGATTATAGGATAACCCCCACCTTGAGATGATGCCTGGCGAGTTCAGGCTATGTGTGGTGTAGAGGCCACCCCATCTGGTATGTCATTTTTGAACATCATTTTCTTGGTGCCCCCACGGAGGATCCTTTCATGAAACCCTTCAGTTTACAAGACTAAAAACCCTAAACTTTTGTGGATGGATGAATGGTTAGCAGGGTTTGCTAACTGGACAACAGAAAAAGAAGAGCTCCGAGCACATCTGGACGAACTTCACATCTTCATCGATGCTCGAGTGCTAGGCATAACGGTAATAGATTTGTGATGGGAAAGACAACCAGCACGTCAAACTTAGTGGATATACATAGACCGTGTGCCAAGGAGAAGTAGGAGGATGTCAAGACCATGTCTGCAACCTATGATCAACGTGCAACAACAAGATGGAGGGAGCTTTGCACAATAGAGAGTCAACACTATTCTACTTTGAGAATCGGGTAACTCAAGTCATCGAGGTAATTATCACAATAAGTTTTCAAGTCTCACCTGATGTTGCAGCACTGATAATGGAAGCACATGCTCACGCTCTCACTAGAGAGACTAGGGATCTACAAAGTTTGTTTCAGGAAAGGACACCACTCTCTCCCACAAGTTCGGACAACGATTAAGTACCTCTAAGCTTCACATGAGTCAGTACAACCTACCTCAAGGCAAATTACACATTCCGATACGAGTATGTTCAATCAAGATAATACTGGATTGGAAGGCTCACTACTAGCACATCATCCACACCATGCTGGGCGGGGGGGGGTGGGGAGCGCTTTTTTGAGGTTATGGCATCAGATCAACCATTTGTCCTACCTTTGGTACAAGGCAATGTACCATTTGAGATTTTAATCTATTTTATAGTATAGAAAGGGTATACACGCCTTCTTGTAAAGAAATAAGAAATAAATAAAAATATTTTGATTGTAAGCTAAGCAAGGTATCTTTCTAGCTCTCTCTCACTCAGTAATCATGGCAAGTGTAGCATTTCCAACATTTTAAAAAAAGAAGGGGGAGGATTTGGTAACAGATTTCTTAGATGACTTTGAAGTAGCATGTGTAGTAAGCAACAAAGGCACAGATGAGTCCCGAGTTAGAATCCTTAAGCATCTCATGAAGCTAGACGCTAGGTCGTGGTACAACGCACTCCCACAAGCAACTAAGGATAACTCGAAGCTCCTAAAAACTTCTTTTAAGAGGTGCTTTGGGGGAGGTACCACTGCAAAGACTCTGTGGGACAAGTTGAGAGACTTGAAGCACCTGGAGGGTCTTTTAGAGTATGCTGCCTAGTCCAAGTTTGTGGATTTGTGGGAACGATGGGTTGAGTCAATGGCAAGAAAGGAAGCTGACCAGTTCACGCATGGCTTGTGGCCACTACTCAAGGAAAAGGTGAAGGGTAAATTCCCGGCTACATATGAGCTAGCCGTGGAGATTTCTTGCCTTAAGGACAAGAAGCTGCGGATGAAATCCAAAGAAACCGAGTCAACAGAAGCAGGAACATTGTGTCAACCGCCAACTATGACAACCACCACTCCACCACCGCTGGCTCCTGGGGTAAGAAATGACCAACAAGATATGTTGACCCACATTACTAATCAACTGCAGAATTTTCCTATCCACTTGATACAGCAAGGAAGGAATCACGAGAGATCAAGACCCGGGGAGAGCATGACAACAAAACAAGGAGCATCACTGCTACAACTACAGAGAAGATGGTCATGGTATGTATTACTGCCGCAAATCGTGACAACACTATAATACAGGAGGTAGGAGAAACCAACTGTCACTCCCTAGAGAGAGAACACCTGCACCTCGAGCACCAGCCCCACCAACACAAATTCTACATCCACCCAGGCACCACCACAAGCACCCATTCCATCTCTTCCATCGACAGCACCACATGATCGCACTATAAACATCATAATCTTAGAGGAGAAAGGAAAGGCTGTAGTAGCGGATCCACCCAGGATGAAGGAGAAAGGAAAGGGTAAGGAGAAGGTAACCTTTGTAGAACCATTTAAAAGGATGGCTGTAAAGAGAGCTAGGAGGGAGAAAATTTCACAAGCTGATGATGATGAGAGAAGCATGAAGGGAGAGACTAGAAAAAGACCATCAAGGCCACGATGGAAAATAGGCATCACCGACTTTCAATTAGGGGAGGGTTCTAGGCCCTATGATCTAACATTGGATGTGGTAGAGCAAGGACCAAAGATTACATGGCCAGAGCTGCTACATCTCGCACCAAAGGTAAGGTGTCAATGCTCTAAAATGGTAAGTACAAGGTGCTCCAAAGCAAAGGTAGCCGGAGAAATTTCGGGTTGCAACATGGATGATATCCTTCCAATCGTCGACTCAACATAAAGGGTAAGAGGGTTGGAAACACCTACATCAATGGTGGCACACAAATTTATGTGATGAGTGAAGCTATGATGCTTCGGCTAGGGCTCGAGGTTGACCGGCCTTCTCCATGCAAGGCAAAGATGGCAAACAACACAAAAGTAAAATGTGCGGGTGTGGTAAGTTCCGTGAAGGTAAAAGCCTTCAACACTGAGGTAGAAGTAGATATTTTTGTGATGCCAACTAAAGGGGAGGGCTAGTTATAAATCTTGGGAAGGCCATGGTTGATGGCCATGAAGGCAAAGCAGACTGGGGCACTGGTCTTCTACGCATGACTAGTAAGAAGGGGGAAACAATCTACTACAACATGAGAACTGGCAAGCAGAAACAGATGGACCTAGAGACATCAGCAAATGAAACCACTAGTGAGTCTTCCACTTTTGAGGAAGAGACCACTTCCATCGATGAGAGAGACAGTTCCATCGATGTCATGGGCATTATCATGAAGGATCTACAAAGGGCAAGCATGACTAGCAACCCGTCAACCACAATGTCAAAGCAACAGAGAGGAAAATAATCACTAGGCCTAGGAGAGGGTAGGTTGAAAAGTATGTTGTCTATGGAATTAACAATTGAATAGAAGGATAAATTTTTGCAAATGTTGATGGGATTCCCTGACCTTTTCATTGACAACTATGAAACAATCACAGGTATTACAGCGGTGGAGCATCACATTAAGTTGAAGGAAGGGGTAAAGCCAGTAGTGCAAAAACTACGACAGCTAGGGATCATACAAGAAAAGGCACTCCTTGCCGAGGTAAGGAAGCTACTGGAATCAGGGTTCATTTATCTTCTGGAAAACTCAGAGTGGGTATCACCGTAGTGGTGACGCCTAAGAAGAATGGCAAGTGGAGGGTCTACGTCGACTACAAAACACTAAATGCAACCACAAAGAGGGACCATTTCCCTCTCCCTTTCTTGGATGAAATTCTAAATGAAGTAGCTGGTTTTGAATGCTACACAGTGTGTGACGGGGATTCCGGCTATTTTCAAATACGCATAGCCTTTGAAGATCAACTAAAAACCACTTTCATGACACCATGGGGTTGTTTTTCTTATAGAGTTATACCATTTGGTCTCACAAATGCACGTGCCACATTCCAGAGATATGTCACATATGTCTTTCAACCGTTCTTTGTAACATCCATAAGAGTGTTCATTGATATATGTAGCCCTCGCATCTCACACTTAGAAAAGATAATTGAGGGTTTGGCAAGGCTGCAAAGCCTGGGAGGGCAGTTAAATGTAGACAAGTACCACATTGAGAGTCATTCTTTTAGGCCATGAAATTTCAGCTAAAGGTATCAATGTTGATCCAAGTAAGGGATCCGCACTCATTGCACTACCTTCAGCAATAATTGCACGTCAACTAGTCTCTTTTCTACATAAGGTGAGGTACTTGAGTAGATTCATACATCTACTATCACAACTTGTTCTACCACTGCAACAGCTGACACATCAATCGACTTTCACATGGGACGAGGCGAGCGAGCATCACTACAACAAGGTAAAAGAGGTCCTAGCCACCCTACCAACTATCTCACCGCCTAAGTGGGACAAAAATTTCTATGTCACCTCAAGCGTGGTTGATGACTCCTTGGGGGCTGTGCTACTCCAGAAGGATGCAACGACATCCTTCATGAGGCCAATCTACTTCTCCAGTCGCATGATGACAGCGATAGAGAAAGGTTTCACCCATGTGGAACACCTAGTCCTAGCTCTTAGATTTGCAACTACAAAGTTTCGGTCATATTTGTTGCCTAGGCAATTTGTAATCTTAACCATGGATGAAATGTTTCCCTATGTGGTACAACACATGGATATTTCTGCTAGGATTACTAAGTGGCTAGTTTGTCTGCAAGACTTTGACTACACAGTACAGGTGGAAATCACGACAAGGGAAAGCTCTTGGGAAGACTCATGACCTACCAGAACTTTGAGAAGAAGGTAAAGCAATCTAAAGGGGAGGCAATTCAACCACTTCCAGAGAGCCATTGTTGGTAGAAAGAGCACACTCTCTCTACTTTGATGGAGCCTACAAGCGAGCATCTGACAAAGGAGCTGCAGGCATAGTGATTTTTGATGACAAAGGTATCAAGGTATTCTCACTTGGCCATTTGTTAGAATCACATTCTAACAATGAAGCTGAGTATGCATCACTAACCAAGGGTTGCAATAGTGCATTTCACAAGGGGTAAAGCATCTTAATGTATTTGGGGATGCTCTACTTTTGGTAAGGCAAGTAAATGGACCATAGACATGTAAGAATCTTAGTTTGAGGAATCACTTAAGCTGTGTAAAAACTTTGTTGGGTAAGTTTGAAGCAGTTCAACTACACCACATCCCAAGGGCTCAAAACCATGAAGCCGACGCCTTAGCAAGCGAAAGACTACAGGAAATGGTGGTTGGGGCTATAAAGCTAAAGCTCCCTCTATTTCAAGGTAGTGACGCCTTACCCGACATAATACATTTCTTGGAAACATAGGAATGTCCCGAAAGGGAAGAAGCAATGGCTTACCAGGAAGGCCACAAAGTATCGACTTATCAATGACAATTTGTATTGTAAGGGTAAGGATCATGTACTCAAGAAGGCCCCTCTTTCTAATGAAATTATGGGGGTAATTACCAGTTGTCATGATAGTGTTTGTGGCGGTCACTTTGCCCTAGATATAACAAGTAGAAAAATCTTGCAGGCTGGTTTTGTATGGCCTAGCCTCAATCGTGATGTACACCACAGGTGTAAGACATGTAAGTTGTGTCAATGGGCCGGCACCAGGTCACTCATGCCTGAACCATAGACAACTATCCTTTATGGTCCATTTGAAAAATGGGGTATAGATGCCATAGGACCATTGCCTAGGGCCAACTCAGGGAAGTTCTATATCATCATGGGAGTCGACTATATGACTAGGTGGGTGGAAGCTACATCCACAACTAGGATCATAGTTGTGGAGGTAGCTAAGTTTATCTATGATCACATATGTTGCAGGTTTGGCACACCATTAGAAATCATCTCTGATAGAGGGCCAGGTTTCAGAGCAGACTTGGTAGGAGAGTTAATGCAAAAACTAGGCATTACAAGGAGGCACTCCTCACCATATTACCCTCAATGTAACGGCTTAGTTGAAAAAGTGAATGGAATGGTTTGTAAAATTATCATCAAGCAGGTTAAAAATCATCGTGGAGATTGGGATAAGTATCTACTCACAGCTTTGTGGGCCTACTGAACCTCATTGGGGTTCACTCCATATCATTTGGTATTTGGTAAGGAGGCAATCTTACCTATTGAGGTGCAACTAGCAAGTCTCAGAGTAATGGCAAGCCAGTTTCAACGACCCAACATGCGTTTGAAAGATCACGTCCTCAACTTGGAACAACTACAACTGGACATAGAAGAAGTAATCAACCATTATGCGACACGGGCAAAACACAGACGGCTCAGTTTCAATCAACAACTTCGGTGTGAAAATTTAAAGAAGGGCATGTTTGGTGCTCCGCTATAACAATCGCTTCGACACATGCAAGGATAAGAAGTTCCTACTCTGATGGGAAGGCCCTTTCATCATCAGGAAGAAATATGTCAATGGGAGTTCCCAGCTAATGGAAGTTGATGGTAAGCTTCATAAGACCAGAGTCAATGGCTAGCGGTTTAAACCTTATTTTCTACGATTTGATCAAACTCCACCTATTAACATTCTTGATGAGGATACACCATCAACCTCCACCTCCGATGACAATGACTAAACAAATGAGTTAGAGACATAAATGCCCTAACCTTAGGGGGACACCGGATTAGCCGCACCACTCTCTAGCCCACCTAGAGAAACTGAAAATGGACGGCCTTCGGAGCCAAGGCCACGGGAATCGACCCCATTTGGGGAACATAAAGTTAGAAAAACAACAAAAAAGTGTTTTCTTATTGCTACCACGAAACCACCTTCCCTCCCTTACTTGTGCGCGTGCAATGGCCGCCGCGCCTCCCCTTGGCACCACTTCCTCCCTCTTGTTCATTATCCCTCTCTCCCCTCATGATTGTCACCCAACCTCTCACCCACTCCCTCAGCCACCCTCTTTCTCTCTCCCTCTCATCTATTATTTGGCTCCCTCCATCTCCCACTCACACTCGCTCTCTATTTCTCACTCTCTCTCTCCCTCTCTCGTTCTCTGTATAGCTCAGCCCATAGGGTGCATGAAAACAAAACAAAAAAAATATCTTTCTCTTGCTCCCTCGTTCGTCACCCGGCATGAAGAGGGGCCGCCATGCATGAGGAGCATCTCTCTCTTTCTCCCTCTCTCCACTCACACCCACACACTCCCCCACCACCTCAGCCTCTCCCTTACCCACTATCCTCCTCTCTCTTTTTGTCCCATTGACCCACTCACGCTCTATGTCCAGCTCGGTGTCGGCACCAGTCCACATGGCGCAGGGAAAACAACTCGCTCTCTCTCTCTTAACGGCCACCACACACACACACACACTCACTCACTCACCCACTTCCCCTCCTTCTCTCCCCTTACCCGCTCAATCATATGCTCTCTCGTTCTCAGCGTAGTCAGGGCGTCGGCAAAAATTAAAGAAAAAAATCCCTCATTTACTCTCGTTCCCACACACACATGGGCCGACACACACTCACCCATATACATACACACAGACACACAACCCCATACACATGCTCCCACACACACACTCCCTCGGCCTCTCACTCACCCATGTCTCGCTCCCTTTCCGAACACCCATATACTATAAACACACACCCACACACGCTTTGCACAAACACAACACGTACATACATGCACGCATAAGCACATATGCACAAACACGTAAAGCGAAGGAAAAAGAATGCCACACCATTGACAAAAGGAGAAAATACAACCAAAAGCACACAAAAGCAATAACAAACCTAAGATTGTCACCGAAGGCATGCCCCAGCCGGCCCCGAAATGACGCGTAGCATTTTGACATCAACAAAACACCAGGAATGGCAGCATTAACCTCACATCGGCCACTCGAACCATCCACAACACCCATTGTAAATGCCCCAATAGCCATTCTTCTCTAATAACCTAACCATTGTCTAGTGGATTGTTAGAAAACTCCCCACCTTACTCTTACCTCCCTTCTCTCTATCTCTACCTTCTCTCCCTCTCTATCTCTCTCACTAGAGAGGCATCTAGACTCTCTACAATGACCACTGGATATTTGCGAGGACCATTAGGTAAGGAACACCTCGCATGCCTATATAAAGAGTCCTCCACTGAGCACAAAGGGAGGGGATAACACATTGGAGGCACCACTCAAGCTCCATGCACTCTACATTCCCTAAGCACATAATGCATCTCAAAAGCTAGGGAACTCAGCGTTTCATGCTTGTTAAAAGCATGGGCGTTCTAGCATTGGCAACATCACCACCACCATAAATCTCCACCCACACCATGGATGATTTACTAATCATGGCCGGCCCATGCACCTGAGGCACTCATTATCACCCCGCAAGGCAGCATGACCACACTAGGATTGAGTGCACTGTTACCAGGATACCCCGGGCCACTCTCTATGCTAGTGATCAATGTTGCTCGCGACTGCATCGTCTTGGTGTTTCCCTCAAGTAACCTCCCACTAACGTGCTAACACCGCTAACTCCAAAGTTTGCCATGCACCATGTGGCGTTCACATTCCATCATGTATCCCCAATGTGAGGAGAAAGGTTGGTAATAGCCAAGACCGCCATTTGTAAGTATCATCATCATCAATAAAAGTGTGCAGCTCTATCATGATCTTTGAGTCCATTCTCTCTTCTCCTTATCTTGTTCTCCCCATATCCGTGGGATGGTTCTTCCCTTGAATATCAGTCTACTTGTGCTTCATCAAGTACGCCATCACCAGTCAGTCATGCTCCATTATGGCCCTTGTCATATACCTCTCTTGTGTACACACTCCTGACTGTTGACTAGGCATTTTCTATACCCGGACGTTGCTATATTGTCATTTAATGTTGATTACCTAGATGGCACATTTTTGCCAACCTAGGACATCTGTGTCTGCATCCTAGCTGCACTTATGCTAGGTGGTTCCCTGTACAGTTATAGGATAACCCCCACCTTGAGATGATGCTTGGGGAGTTCACACTATGTGTGGTGTAGAGGCCACCCCATCTGGCATGTCATTATCGAACATCAATAGCATACTCTTGCTCCAAATTAGCATATAAACAATACCATTTTAGTATGTTAGTACTATCTTGAAAGAGAAGGGGATTGAATGAAATTTGGAGTTAGCTTGATCAAGAAAATTAGAGAGAGAAGGTGTAATGGTGATAGCTACAAATAGAGGATGTTGGTTATGGAGGGAAGAAAGAGAGAGTACTTAGAGATATGAGATTTTGATGATGTTGTGGAAATTACAAATAGAGGATGTTGGTTATGGAGGGAAGAAAGAGAGAGAGATATGAAATTTGGATGATGTTGTGATAGCTACAAATAGAGGATGTTGGTTATGGAGGGAAGAAAGAGAGAGTACTCAGAGATAAAGATTTGGATGATGTTGTGGAGGGAAGAAAGGGAGGGAATGTTGGTTAGTCTCCTTTGAATTCAAATGATTTCTCATGGGTGTTTTAGAGAGAGAAATGTTGTTGCACACAAAGAGAATGGAGTATCCCATTTCTTTAAGTTGGAGTTATAGATGGAGTAGCATGAGGAAGGGGAGAGAGAGAGAGAGAGAGAGAGAGAGAGAGAGAGAGAGAGAGAGAGTAATGATAGAGAAAGTGGGAAAGAGAGCAGATTTGCAACCTCAGAGGATCTCCACTTTTTGTCAAAAGTAGGCAACCCAAGAATGTCCCTTCGATGATTGGGAGAGAGGAAACTGACATGAGAGAAAAGGGGAGAGAGAGAGAGAGAGAGAGAGAGAGAGAGAGACAAAGTTAGCTCCTGTTTTAGAGAGAGAATGAAGTGAGAGAATGTGAAAATTTTACTTTTTTGGTAGAGAGGGAGGGCTGAAAAGTGCTTCCTTTAATGACCTCAAAGTGAGAGAGAGTGGTTTCAATGTAAGAGAGAGAGAGAGAGAGAGGAAAGGGGTGGTAAAAGACATTTTAAAATTTAGTTCTATCTACTAACATAATATGGCGGAAGGGAGAGCCCTTTACACGTGTCGCAATCTGCGACCTGAAGGCTAAAGTCCAAAATAAAAACAAGCCCCTTTGCACGCGATAAAGAGGGAGAGAGGGGGAGAGAGAGAGGCCACCGAAGGCGGCCAACCGTGCTAGTATATTATAAAATTCAATTATTCACTTCTCTTTTTGGTAAAAATTGTCTATTTTCAAAAATAAAATATAGAAATAGTATTTTTTTAAAGCCCAATATAGGACTTTTTGCCCACTCTTTTAGGCTTGGTCAAACGGTTTAAGCCTTAAGCCTTAAACGTTTCCTTAAACTACCAAATAAGAGGCCCTCCTATACCCCATTTACTTCCTAATGTAATGCCTTTTTGTTGTGCATAAGCTTTTATAACATGTGTAGCCTTGTAGCAATCAATCTCACCATCTAACTTATGTTTCAACTTGTAAACTTACTTGTACCAATGGATTTCTTATAGGGAGGCAAATCACATAGGATCTATGTTTCATTCTCTATAAAGTGCATCAAATTCTCATTGCATTGCATCCATCCAATTTTTGAATTCTATGCTTCATCAAAAGAAAGAGGTTCCTCTGTATCACACAAACTTGAAGCACCCAAAGCATAAAAATCTGATGCATATAATGCATAGCGAGAACCTAAGTGAGTAGGATTAAACATAGGTGCATCCAATTTACTATCATACAAAGTATGCACAAACCATTTTGGCATACCCCTAGCCTCTTCAATCTCAACCCTTTCCACATCAAGTACATTTGTATCAATAATAGGTTGATCTACAACATTCATGGAAACCCCGATTGGCTGTATATTTGCCTCATTAGAACTTACATTTAAGTTTCCACCGCTAAAAAGAGGCAACAAGATTTAAAAAATGTCTAATGAGCTTATATTCCTGTCTCTAGTACATAATAGCAAAGGTTGAACAAAATATTTTGCAAATACAACATCTTGTGAAACCAAAGATTTGATATGTTTTGTTTGTGGATGGTATGATATGTAACCTTTGCTTTCAAGATTGTAACTGAAGAAAAATGCATTTGACAGCCTTTATCATCCAATTTTTTGCAATGCGTTTGTGTCACCAAAGCATACTCTAGCCAAAAACGCACATGTGATCAATAGATGGCTTCTTATCATGCTATGATTCATAAGGAGTCATAGATTGCACCTCTTTGGTAGGACACATGCTAAGTACATAAGTAGCCCACATGACAACCTCAAGCCAACACAAATGTGATAAAGCTTGACTCTTGACCATACATCATGCCATTTTTGTAAGAGAACTGATTTTTCTTTGGACAATACCATTTTACTTAGGTGTATATAGCACTGTACATTGGCATTTTATCCCACGGCTAGCTAGAAATGCATTAAATTCATGAGACATATACTCCCCCTCTTGATCTGAACGAAGGGTGCCCATAGTATATTTCGAGAAATTTTCAACTATAACTAGAAATTTATTGAAACACATGAATATTTTGTACTTAGCTTTAAGCAGATACACCCACGTATACCTAAAGTACTCATCAATGAAAATCATGAAGGACGGGTTTTTACACAAGGATGGGATTTGCATATGCCAAAAAAACATCACTATGCTTAAGTTGCAACATGCATGTAGTCCCTACTCAACCATCCTTTGGAAACTTTGAACACTGCATCTTACCCAAAATACAACCTTCACAAACATGCTTAGAAGGTCCTTCAAGAGGTGGCAAACTTAACAGCAATATCATATTTTTGCAAATACGGCAAAGTCGCAAAATGCAAGGGCTACACGGCGTCAAACTTGCAAAATTTAGATGCCGAGAACGTGCATGCCCAAGTTTGGCATATGTAACAGCTTTTGAATCAACAATTGCATTTGCAAAATTATGCCCACACTTGTTATGTAAAGTGAGCTTATACAGCCCACGATACAAATTTCTAGATGCAACATTTTTCATCATCAAAACTGAGATCGTGAATCGTAAATCTATCATCCTTAAGTTTGATAGCAAGACCAAGTCTTGTAAGTGGAGATACACACAAAAGGTTCTCTTTAATCCTTGGTACATAAAGTGCGTCAACAAGTGTGAAAGAACTGCCATTTGCAACAGCTAGCACAATCTTTCTAACTCCCTTGAGTGGATAAGAGGCATTGTTGGCACAAGTGATCGTATTCTTTTGAGGAAAATCTTGAAGATAGGCAAACAAGTCATGATGCAAAATAATGTGCTTTGTAGCACCACTATCAAAGTACTAAACATGTGACTCTACAACAATTGACATACATGCAGCATGGACATAAGGATCATAAGTACACTCTATAGAAAAAAATTCCCACTCTGCATCTCCATTTCCAAAATATTCTACACACAAAATTCCAAATGCCCTGTGAGACAATAATGTGTGCCATCATGTAAGCCCACATTGGGTAGTTATTCCCATCCAATTTGTCATCAGCAACAAACATCTTGCAAACATCTATGTTGTTGTCAGCCATGGTGAGTGACTACACTTGATGTGAAAACTACTTTGAAAGAGGAAAACTAAGTAGGAGTAACACGTGCTATGTAGAAAAACTTGAAGAAGACTATAAGGGACCTATTCTGCACAAACGGACAAAATTGCTTGCATATTACTACTTGTAGTGGAAACGGTGGTCAAAATGAGCCAAAATTAATATTCTAGGCACACCAAGCTCTATGAACTTACAAGAAGTATTAACTAGCCTGCTAACACTCACCAAATGTCACCCATTTTCAAGAAAGTGAGAAAGGGGTATTGAGGATGCTAGCGACTATGCCCATGAGGATGCAACCTGCTCTTATACTTGTTGAAGTTAGGGTTGCAGGGATGCCATTAGGGAATTTCGGAGGTCATTTGGAGGGCCTTCTAAGAAAATGTATTTTTTGCACTCTCTCTCTAGAAAAAATGGCAAATAAAAGAGCTGGGTCTTTCATAGTAAAAGTTCAAAAAGTGTACTTTAAGTAGATTCCTTACTCTTCTGAACATTCGTTCGTAGTGATTGAGGGATAATCCTCTTTTCAGTTGCATTGAATGAACCTCGTCAATATGGAGGGAATGAGGCTAACATGGAGGGACGAAGGCACAGCCGCTATTCACTTTCCATTAAACCTGCACATTTGGCTAATGGCTTACTCCTCAAATGGCACAAATGTTACCCAGAAACGAGCCAAATATCACCTTCACATTGATTTGGACAATGAGTACCAACCATTGATTAAGCGCAGTAAAACAAACACACATATACCTCCCGCTTCCATAGACACGCTCAGAGCTCAGGGAGCTAAACACATAGATATCTGGACGAGAGGCTCTCTCTACCCTAAGAATCCAATGACTAATGCGTCTCCACCGTTTGTCAATCCTACAAGCTTATTGACCTTTGCTGGTGATGGAGAAAAGGGCCTTCTGGGTTATTGTAAATCTCTTACAAGAGAAGCTGAAACTTACAAGAGCATTCTCCAAGCTCAACAATGTGAGATTGTTCGCCTTTCACATTTACATTCTACAGATCAGGTTACCATTTTGCAACATAAAACAAAGGTACAAGAACTGAAAGGAAAGGTGCGAAGTTGTCAAATGAAGGACACCATCTTGGGTGGTCGTATCCGAAAGAAGAAATTGCGCAATCTTGAAACATTGCAGGTTGCATCAGGAGGTCTCAAGAAAAGAATCCGAGCATTAAGGTGATGCTTCTTGGTTGGCTACATTGTCTTAGTTAAGTAATCTTTTTGTTTTTTCTTGTTATGCATTGTTTTCATGTGCCTAAATAGTGTTAGTGAAGCAAATTTTCTGTTATTTACTTATGCATTGTCTTCATGTAGAGATTCAATCTATCCTGACAAGGAAAACATTGACCCCAAAGCCAATATAGGAAAGAGATTGAAGCCACTTATAAGTAGAAGCCTGGCAGCAGATATAGTACATGACAAGAAGTTTAAGGTCCTACAACGAAATGTAGTGGACCGCTTTATTTCAGAGAACTCAGTGCCTGCAAAAGAGATACAAGGCACACTTGATTCACTTGGTGTAAGCAAAAGAGGATATTCGGCTATCCAAAAGTCTGTCTCATCCATCTTTGTTAAGAAGGGTATAAAATCCAAACTTCTACCATCAGCCTCAAGTGTTTGGAAAGAGAGGCTTCAGCTTAACGAGGCACAGGGAGACTATCTTGGACAGCCCTTTCATATTAAAGCAACTTACAGTGGCCATGGAGCAAACATGGCATATGATGAGTTCAATAATATTTTTATGGACCTGCGGATATTACAGAAGAGAATGGTGGAGTTTTACAACATCACATTTGAAGAGTCACGAGGGGTATTACATTTTGTGTTAAAACTGGATGAGTGTGAGCTTGTTAAAGAGAAAAAGCTAGAGCGTGTTACTATTACTTTAATGAATAGAGCCCTCTCAAAGTGTCCCAGTGATGATCCTTTATATTTTAGTGTTCAATCAGAATCTAACATATGGTGGCTTGGTGCGTTTGAGGTAAGCGAGATTCTCAGGTAAGCTCAAATGTTCACATCTACTTAAGTCTCATTTATTTTGTGTTGCAGGTAAAGAAAGAAGATCATGAGATTCTATATTGGGTGTTCCATCGAACTAATATTCCGGAGGTGATTGATCGACAGACTAACCAGGGAGAGGTACTATGTCTAGATGGAAGGGGAGACTTTCAAGTTCAGTGGCATCTTGCAGGTGACCTCAAAACATTAAAGTGCATGTATAATTGTGGAATGGGTGCAATGGCAAAGTCGCCGTGTTTGTTGTGCATGGAGCCTGCAAAGGTCATGGACCCAAAGTGGTGGAGAAAAGCTCCAACACGTCACATTGAGGATCCTGCTTTTCGACCGGTTTTGAAAATACCATTTGTGAATGTCCACATTTGTACAATGCATGCCCTTTGTAGAATTGTGGAAAAATTAGTCTACTTATACATCGGGTTTGCTTGGAAGATTAAGAACTCGGCAGAACGACAAGTAGCCCTGCAGTGCTTAGAAATGGTACTGTCAGATATGGGGCTTCATGGTGGCAATGTGAAAATCCAGCGGGATGAAAAGAGATCAACTGCTGAGAAGGATGTCCCATGCAAACCATCCATCGGTGGGGTGAAGGCACGGAGGTTTTTATCTAAGCCCCAAGGTACAAGAGATCCGAAGCTAACAAAACATGGAAAAATATATAACACATCTTATGTTAGCAAGGTAGAGTATCAGAGCTGGAAAAAGCTACATATTGCAGTCAAAGACCAAGAACCAACTACTCGTAACGCGAAGGCTGAGGTTTGGCGATCAATAGACATCCTATTTTTGATGTGCGACAAAGATGACTGGTCACAAGGTGATATGAACAAGTTCAAGGAAAATCTCAACCTTCTGAAAAAATCATTCAAGACAGCATGGACAGACACCCAGATTACTCACTACATGGTATTATCGTGTATTTCATTCTCTCTTATGTGCAAATATGTGACTGTAAAACATTCTAACTAATCTGTTTTCATATCCAGCACATCATCTTCAATCATTTACCATATTTTATACAAAAGTATGGGAACCCGGCAATATGGAATACCCAAGGGATGGAAAAGTCTCATTACATAGCGAGAAATGCTTATTTCAGGCACACACGACATGGTGGCTCTCGAATCAAGGCTAACAGTTTGAGAGAACTATTTGAATGGTTCTATCGTAGAATCATTCATCGAATGCAGGCAAAAGAAGTCTTGGCAAATTCAGCAACAACACAAGCCATCAGACATTTACAACAACAAAAAGTTAAAAGATCAATGGCATACAACAACTCCGGAGCTCGTGAAAGTCAACGAAGGTGGAGAGAGACAATGGTGTATGTGAATCACAAGTGGAGAAAGATACTCTGAGTGGATGACATTGTACAAAATTTATGTAATACATGATCTTATACAATTGCTACTTGAAGTGTATCAAGATTTTGAAGGTTCAATTTTGTTTTTTGGCACGTCACCCTTGTAACGAATCATGAGATGTTTGCCATACTCTAAAAGTTCATCTGGGTTTTGTCTAACAAGAGCTAGTGCCATTGCTGTGTAGGTGTAGTAATACGCTGCCCGACCACCTGTATAGCCCGGGCAGTAACCAAAACAATCTCTAGCAAACACTTTGTCCACAAGAATGACTTTATCTGCACTTTTGGGCAGCACCGGTCCACCCAAGAAGCGTGATAGTGTCTTGAATGTGTAAGTTGCTATTGAACCCTCTTGTGACATGGAATTGTGAAAAACTACTATCGGCGACTCGCAAAGCTTTGAAAGGTACTGCGCTAGGGCCGCATCCCTTCCTCAATACTCTCGAGTCCGCCTCCGAAGGAAGTCATCCTTGTCAGCAATCCAAGACTGCACATATCATGTCAGAAGTGACACAAAGAGAGAGAGAGAGAGAGAGAGAGAGAGAGAGAGAGAGAGAGAGAGTTACCATGAAGCTCTCATCCTGCAGAAAGAGGTTTTCTTGCCATAGGTCTACAGATGTAGTTGACCCCTGACCTGAATGGTTAAACCAATCCTCCACTTCTTTGTTACTTGTTGATGGTCTTAGGCTTTGTCTTATTGCTTGGAAGGTGGCTACATCAGGTAGTGTCTCCTTGTATTTTTCAGCTTTCTCAAAGCATCTTCGAAGGCATTCCATTGGATTGCTCGATGTTTCCATTGCCTCATCATCACTACTATCCTCTGAAACAAATCCACTCCTCTCCTCTTGGACTCTGGAAATAATAGCCAGGGAGAAATCCTCCCTTAAATAAAAGACACTTTGCACATCATGTAAGAAGATATAGGTCCTGTCTCCAATCCTGAAGTCAGGCACAGCAGGCAACATCATCTGAGCATGCTTCTCAGTGAAGTTACTGACATCCAATGGAAGTTTGATTTCTGTGGTTTTCACAGAGAGCATCTTACTTCTTTGTACTTCAATTGCCTCAACCTCAAGGTCGACTGTGTCTTCAACCTCCTCGACTTCTTGTATATGAGTTGTCTCCTCGCATTCTTCATCTGTTGCTGCATCTTGCTCCTCTAACACCTCATCAGGATTCTGCATGAGGAATCCAAACAGGCTGTTCAGGTAAATCATAAAGCCAAAGGCTTCCTGAATGAGTTTGCATTCTTTTTGATGCAAAGGGCAGGCTGAATGTTGGCAAGAAGGTGGTAATTCCCTATACTTCTTCAGTCTCTGTCCCTTTCCACCACAGTCATTTAAATGCACAAGAGTCATAGTAGGCAGAACAACCCTCCCTACCTGCACCATCACTTCAAACTTATCTCTGTAGGACTGCAAGAAATTACTGTGCTGAGCTAGCAGGTCTTCAATGTCAAACTTTGGATTAAACATAGAATGAACTAGATCAAACTTGTCCCCAGCACCACAAGATGCTGAAAAATCAAACAGCCTCTCATCAGTTGCAGCTGGGTCTTCCAGAGAAGACACATCCTCTTTGTCTTTACATTTAGTTGCACAGGGACTACTTTCTAGCACATCTACATCATCTGAGAAGTCTATATTCCTCTTTCTTGTATTTTTCTTCACAAGTACTGTACAGGGCACCACAGCCTTGTAAGGTGAGGGATCCTCTTGCCCTGGTGACCTCTCTGATTGATCTTCACCAATTGACTTTTCTTCAGATATGTCCTGACAAAAGTCAACAGTTCTTTTGGCAGAAACATTAAGCAATTGAGCCTGCAAAGGTTGAAATCCTGGCACAAGCTCTGGGTCTGGTTTCAGCCTCTTCTGCCTACTGGACCTTAATCCTATTCATCAGGAAACATGACAAGTCTCACTCACTCTCTCTCTCTCTCTCTCTCTCTCTCTCTCTCTCTCTCTCTCTCACACCAAAGCACAAACAAAAACACACATAGTCTCTCTCTCTCTCTCTCTCTCTCTCTCTCTCTCTCCAAAGAACACTAAAAAAATACACATAGACTCTCTCTCTCTCTCTCTCTCTCTCTCTCTCTCTCTCTCTCTCTCTCTCTCTCTCTCTCTCTCTCTTTGTATGTGTCTATTTGTACTAAAGGCGCGCAAGGACGAAAACGTGCTTTTTGCAACTCTCTACGCGCGCCTTAAGTATAATTGAGGGAAAGGCGCGTAAGGATGTAAACGTGCTTTTTGAGAGATTCATAACTATACTATAGGCGCGCGGAGAGAGCTGCAGCCAGTGTTTGGTTGGCTCTGCGCCCCGTTAGTAACGGGGCCAGAGAGGGGAGGGAGAGAGAGAATGTGTATATCTCTGTGTGTGTGTCTGTGTGTATGTGTGTGTGTGTCTCTGTCTATGGAAGTATGTGTTGAGGTGTGTGTGTGTGTGTGTGTGTGTGTGTGTGTGTGTGTGTGTGTGTGTGTTGAACAACAGTCTGGGTTTTTCTTTGTTTAAACACACACACACACACACACACACACACACACACACACACACACACACGCACACACACACAATTTGTACCAACTGTTGGAAATACAGAGAGAAAGAGTGAGAGATCACCTTTTGTTGGTGGGGTTTGCAGAAACTCCAAGGGAGGTGTCTCCTCCATTGCTTTTTGTGTGTCAAACTGACTCTGTCTCTCTCCCTCCCTCTCTCTCTCTCTGAGAGTAAGGAGTCCCTCTCTCTATCTCTCTCTCAATCTGTGTCTCTCCCTCTCTCTATCTCTCTCACAATCTATTCTCTCTTTCTCTCTCTCTGTCTCTCTATCACTCTCTCTCTCTCTCTTTATCACTCTCTCTCTTTCTATGGCTCTCTCTCTCTCTCTCTCTCTCTCTATATATATATATATATATATATATATATATATATATATATATATATATATATGTTCTCTCTCTTTCTCTCTCTCAAAATCACACTTATAATGGATACACACGGCGGCGCCCCACGTGTTACTATAAATTAGAGTATAATTGCATGTTGTCACACGTGCGGTCATTATTGAGACCATATACTTTTGTACGTCATATATAGAGGTCAAGAGAGAGAAAAACCACACCTCGTGAAAGAGAGTGAGTGAAAGAGAGAGAGAGAGAGAGAGAGAGAGAGAGAGTGCAAGAGCCGTCGTCTACGTCTCCGACAGCAAGCCGACCCATCGACATAAGGAAGGTCTGCCTCTCCCTCTGCCTTTGCCTCTATCTCTCTCTCTCTCTGTTTCTGTCACAGTACCAAGCTCAGTCTTAACAAACAACACACACAAACAGTCACAAACACAACACACACACACACACACACACTCACAAACACACACACACACACATATAAAACATACACACACACACACACAGAGACAAATATAACATACACACACATAGACACACACACACACACATAGAGAGACACACACACACAAATCACAAACACACACACACATAGCCTCTCTCTCTCTCTCTCTCTCTCTCTCTCTCTCTCTCTCTCTCTCTCTCTCTCTCTCTCTCTCTACCAAAGGCGCGCGTAGAGAGGCATAACTGGTGTGCATGTCTCTATGCGCGCCGTTAGTACTGTGCATTGACCAGTGTATGTCTGAGTGTTATAGAGAGAGGATGTAAGGCGGGAGAGAGAGAGAGAGAGAGAGAGAGAGAGAGAGAGAGAGAGAGAGTATTTCTTTTACCTTATACTAACGGCGCGCGGAGGTGTTTGTTGAGGTCAAAACGTGCTCCGCGCGCGCCTTTAGTAATGGGCTCTCTCTCTCTCTCTCTCTCTCTCTCTCTCTCTCTCTCTCTCTCTCTCTCTCTATTTAAATATGCTAAGCTATAGAAAGGAGAGACACAGAGAGAGAGAGAGAGAGAGAGAGAGAGAGAGAGAGAGAGAAAGAGAGAGAGACTCTTCTTTTTGTGTACAGTGAAATGGCTAGAACAAAATCCACTGCAAGGAAGGCAGGCAAGGGACCAGGATTAGCATCTAAAGCAAGTACCAGATCTGCAACCCCAAAGAAAAGACCTGGAAAACCCAATAAAATTCTAAAAGGGCCAAGGGTGAAGAAGTTACAAACCTGCATGGGACTTTTCAGAGAAATCAGAAATGTGTAGATTTATGCATACCAAAGCTGCCCTTTCAGAGGATGGTGAGGTCCATATGTGAAGAAGCTACCTGGGGCACCAAAAGGTGGAAGGTGGTGGCATTAATGGCTCTACAAGAAGCAGTAGAGGACTTCCTACTGGAGTACTTCAGTGACATGACCATTGTTGCAGCCCATGCCCACAGGGTTACTATAATGGACAAAGATAGTGAGACACTGAAAAGAATAAGGTGGAGGTATGACAAACTACTGGTCCCCAATGTCTGCAAGGATAAGAAAATGAGGAAAATTTTGTTATACCCCCCGGAGCTAGTGCCACAACTCACAGTTGTAGATGTCACACATGATGTGAATACAAGGGCAAGGGCAGAGACTATTGCTCGCCAAACAGAGGACATGAGGGAAGCAGAGCTTAAGGAGAAAGCAAAAGTAGCAGTGGAGTCCCAGAGGCAAACAGAATGCAATGTGACCCTGTCCATAGAGGCAAGCAATCAAGAAACTCTACTTTCAATGAAGGATGGTTTGCTTGCAAAGATACCATTTGTAGATGGAGCCAGAAAGCTAGCTCTAGAAAAAGTGGACATTAATTTATTGCAGAATCCAGATGCTCAGATTTCAGACACAATTATCTATGCTTGTCTTAAGTAAGTGTTACTATCTTGCTAGCTTTGAAAACTCAGATAATAGGTTTGCTAACTCAGGTAGAGTCTCTGCAGCCTGATCAAAAGTCAACTCCCACTGCACACCCACACAGAGGTGTTTCTTCTTGATCCACAAATGTCAGTGATTATTAGACAAAAGAACAGTCCATCTGGGACCTTTGAGAGTTGGTTTCTCCACTGTGCTATGCTGGAAGTTATTGTCATCATCTTTGCATATGAGAACAACCATCACTGGAGTCTCATATGCCTTGATGTTGACCAACCCGCAGTGTGGGTGTTCAATTCAATAAAAGGAACCCACCCTGAAATTAGGCTGTAAGTGTTTTGTATCAGAAAGTGTTTCTTATAGATATCCATGTAAATTTGAAGCCTCATGCTAACATCTTGACATTGCTTTGTGCAGTTGTATAAAGAGGTTGTTGCTTGCCTATGGCAAGCTATGTGGAAGGTATGAACTATACAAGGCCCCAATCAAAGATGTACCTGTCCCAAATCAAACCGATGGAAATTCTTGCGGCTGGAGATGTCTTCTCCATGCAGAATATGTCCTGCAAAGCTACTTTGCATTAAAACCTTTCATGACTAAGGTACCCATTTGGCAATGCATTCAGTTAGTTTTGGTTTAGTCTATAAAAGAATTCTCACCATGTGGTCTTTCAATTTTGCAGAGTGCTTTAAAAAACTACACATATGATTATTTGCAAAGATACCGGGTAAGTTTAATACAACACCTGCTTATTATGTCTAGCCCCAGAGAGCTTGAAGATAGCGGCTTGGATGACCACACTATTGATCTAACAAAACATGACGTGCCACCACGACAAACCCCTGCATCCGATACAATGGAATCACAACGGGCCGAGGGGGTCATATCAGCAGAAGATGAAAGAGCCGAGGATGAGGAAAGGTCAAATGAGCATATGGAAGGTGCTAGTGTACAACCAGAGGAGACAATGAAAGAGCCAAGTCAGCCAGTGGAGGAGCCAAAAGAGCCTATGGCTGAAACCCAAGATGAGGAAAGCAGGCCTATAGATGAGCAAAAGGATATGGATGAGGAAAGCAGGCCTAGGGATGAGCAAACTGATATGGATCAGGCAAGGATGTATGAGGCAAGCCGGTCAACCGAGGGAGAGGAAAAGACCTTGGAGGAAACCTTGAATGAGGCAGAAAGAGCCATGGGGGAGACCCCTGATGAAGATGTGAATGATGACTATGAAGATAAAGCAGAGGAGAGCAACAACGGCATGAACACTACAGAGACCCAGTATGGACCCTTGCTACATGTAGATACGGTTGTTCCTGTAATGTCTATTCAAGTATGGAAAAATATGTTCAGCTTCTAACTACTTATATGTACTTGTCAACTTTTACAGAGGTTGATTATCTTGGACGTCAATGGATTGCTGCTGATGTGGGTGCCTCTCGGTGACACAGAACCCTTTGAGGATTTGCAAACGTTTCGGATGGGAACTTGTCGAGTCGTGGTTCGTCCAGGAACCAAGGAATTTATTCAGTTTCTTCTTCCGCGCTTCAGAGTTGCCATATGGTCTTCAATGCAAAGGCAAAACTTGTCGCCACTAGTTACAATAGTTTGCAGTGTATGCCACGCTCACACGTCAGATTTTTCCTTTTTGTATGATCAAAGAAAATGCGTTACCGTTGAGGGCCACTACCACCCTAAAAAACCACACTTACCTCTATTGTACAAACCGTTTAGCCAAATCGGTGTACCCTTTGATGCAACTAATACACTACTGATTGATGATACTCCTGAAAAGGGAGAACTAAATCCGTCGGGAACAACTATCTCACCACCTTCTTTCGAGGGGCATTCCTTCGATTTTTGCCTTGAAGACATTCCGATTCCATACTTATAGAAATTGTATCTCAGTCCATTGTTCACGGACGAGTTTGTACTTTCTAATGAATTAAGATGACTCTTCTATCATGTCTTTGTCTTGTCTAACATTGAGAGAGAGAGAGAGAGAGAGAGAGAGAGAGAGAGAGAGAGAGAGAGAGATTTGACATGGTAAAGAAATGTATTTCAAGCACACTTTTTCACAGGGCACAATTGAAAAATGAGCTCAATAAACTTCATGTATTGAAAGTCATTTGTATACACTTGGGTTCACAAGAATATCTGTTACATTGACACTACTTCAACCCGACCATCCAACTCTTTGCACAAAATATCTTTTTCCCTTCGCCGCATCACCTTACGGCCAGCTAGGAAAAAGGAAAAATCTGATAGGTCCTTGTCCATTGACTCTTCAATTATGTCATGCCGCAAATGCTGAAGACTGCATAGCTCCCTTATTGTAACCACCAACAGTAGGCCATGCTCTTTATCAATCACTTCCACATCCACAGCAGGATTATCTTCCAAACCTGCAGAAACTTGGTCCATAGGAATGTACTTACCGTTGAGCATTTGTGATCGCATATACCAAAACGAGAGTAACAGTGATTGGCTTGCAATCATGTACTTGACAACTAGAGTATCAAGCGCGACCTCGCACCGTAAACCAATCTCTTCCTTTGCATACCATCCTCTGTCAAGAAGTTTGTCACAGGATGACTGCTGAAATGACTTGCACATGAACATAGTTTTCGCAACACGGATGTTGTAGCTATGAAACAGCTCTATGAAGAGTGCAACAGGACAAAAGTTTGCAATTCTAACCAGTTTGGTCGGAATAGAGCTACGTAGAGACCTTTGTATATCCTTGTAGAGCTTACTTCGCATTGCCTCCACCATTGTTTCCTCGGGAACTGGCCAGTCCACAGTGTTTCAATCGGTTGGTAGAGGCACTTTCACCAACATGCCATTCTTATTCCCTAAGCTGAGTTGGTAGAAGTGGTCATAAAAAAATATTCCCTCATCAGCCAGTCCTTTGCTGCTCCTCCCTGAATACTGTAGAGAACCAATGTGGGCATGAACAACATGGAAGAGGCCTATTATGCACTCCACAGGCTCCCATTGCTCATAAGAAGAGGGATAAACATCTGCAATATATATAAGAAGAGTTAAACTAAGAGTATCAATAAGTACAAATGACAAATATAATGTAATTGAGCTATGAAGAATGGAGACATTGCTCATAACAAGCGGGAGAAACATTGCAAAATATATAAGAAAAGTTATAATGAGAGTATCAGTAAGTTCACATGTCAAGAGTACTTAAAATTGCAACGTGGTTGATGTATATCTGATACATTTCCACCGTTTGCTATCACCTCTGGATGGGTAAACACATGCTGAACAAGAACTTCCTTTACAGATCTTTTGCCGATTTCAACTTTGAAATCCAACACTCTGGCCTTCCATGCTGAGTGGTAAACGTTGATACCACTAGACCTCTTGGGTCTTCTTGGTTGCATGAGGACCCATGAACCTTTGTTTATCCTTTGTCCAACCCATTGGTTCTCTGCACTTATTGAAGTTGATATTGTAATTGAGGTTATGCTACTACTTGGCCTTCTAGGCAAAGTGCAGTTGTTGGTTGTTGGTGTGAGAGACAGTAAACACCTGGAGCCTCTTGGGCGAGAAGACGTGGAAGCCATAGCTCTCAGAGAAAAGCTTTAGTGGAGGGAGATTCACTTTGAAAGCATTCTAATGGAGGGAAAGTGTTTTAGAATTCCAATATCTTGTGCGGGCTTAATGGTCACCCTCCAGTACGTTAATGACCATAAGAGAATATCAGAAGTGGGACCACATGCAAGCACCTAAAAGCTCGGTAAAAGGAAGGAAATTACGATGCTACAATCCTAGATTCGTGAAAGTTTTATGCTATTTTCCTATTTTTTGAGTCTTTCCACGTACTTTTCTACGTAACGTAGCCTTCGTGCTCATTGGACACGCTCTATTATTCTCTCTCTTCATATGGCCCTCCAAATGACCTCTGAAATTTCCTAATGACACACAACTTGGAGAAGATGAAGAAGCTAAAGGCACACCACAAAGGGTATATTGCTTAGTGGGCAAATAGAAAGATAAGTTAGCCCTACAGTGATGGACATATATACAATGCAGGGGGGAGAAAACCTCCTAGTGAGGAAAAAAGTGCCCCAATGGTCCTAAGTGTGTTCACACACATCACTAGCAAATATATGAAAACACATTCACTATTGGAGATGGGACTACGGAGATGGGACTATCCAAGGCTCTCGCTTATTCAAGTTAAAAAATACACTTGACATTGCAAAGCACGCATCCTCAACCGCTTGTGAACAATCTACTAGTTGACCAATGATATGGCACGGATGGTCCAGATCAAACTAGCCATTTCAATTTGGTCTCACATCACCTTTGTTGTATGATCCATACTTATTGTTATAGAGTTTCTTCTTCTTTTGACTGTTAGAGTGCTAACAAAGTGAGCTTGGTTGGAAGTCTCAAGCTTAAGCACTCTAGCCAGGAGTCGGATCTTTTTTATTTCTTTGGCTTGAAGATTACCAAGCAACACTTTGAATTCAAGACATTTCTTGAGAGGATTTCCACTTATTTCAATTTTTTGTTTTTGAGCTCTCGATCTTTCTTCACCCTAGTCCATGGTCTTTTTATTGCTCGCTAGATGTTACACACTAGGTGGGTCAAGGCACAAGGATCCAATGCTTCCGAATCCTTGTGAAGATCCATCTTAGTAAGGGATCTGAAGAGCAGTTTCTTGAAGATATTCTCTCTTGAGACAAGATTTTTCTTCTTCCCTTCCGGTCAAAATCTCAAGGCCTCGGATGTAAAAGTCTTGGGTTGAGTATTGGAAGCAGCTCGAATGAAGAGGAGGTTACTAGTATAACTTCCAAAAAAGCTACTAGGTTGGCCTCTGAAGAAGAACACAAAAGGTGGATAGAGGTTAAAGCCAACCTGGTCGAGCAATTAGTAGAGGGCGAGGTTGTTATCCAGGGAGATCTTCCATCAGCGAGAGGCCGCTAATCAAGCACATCTTTTAGGGCCCTGAAAATCAAGAAGAGTCGTGGCTCCACTCGCTCACATATGAGAATGGGAATGCTACACAAGACTAAGATGTAATGGCTAGGTTGATGCTTGACCACCTAAGCCAAATCATTGGCCAGCCAGAGACCCCCTCTCAAGAAGTGGATGAAGCCAGAGCGATCTTGCTCGAGAGTGTCAATTGGAAAATTTCCCAACCTAGAGCCGGTCGTCCTGAGATTGTCTTTTCTGAAGATGAATGCTTGCTTGCCTTGCATGCTCTAGGCAAGGATAAGTCTCCTTGTTGGGATGGTCTGACCACTAAATTCTTCAGGGACTTTTGGGAGGACCTCAAGATCCTAGTCACGTGATTGCTAAACAGGCTTTTATCAAGGGGTCATTGGATCTCAGTGTAAAAAGAGAGCTTATCAAGTCTATCCCAAAACACGTTTGCTGCTTGCAGCTTAAGCACTAGCATCCCGTAACTTTGATTTATGTTTCATAAAAAATCATTGCCAAGGCATTCACTCTTAGGATGGACCCCCTCCTGGACAGAGTTGTCTCCCTCATCAACACGGGTTCATCAAAGGAAGGTCAATATACGACAACATCTTAACAGCAATTGTTGGCATCAAATACGCAGCTTTCACGAAGCAGGAGTGCATTTTGCTACAGCTAGACATGGACAAGGCTTATGATAGGATTATTGTTCCTTTATTGAAGGTGTCATGAAATCAATAGGCTTTGGGCCTCACCTTTGTTGGGTTATTTAAACTCTAGGTGTAGGCAACCAATCTGATCTATTATTCAATGATAGAATTGTGGGCTCCTTTGATGCCAAGAAATCAGTCAAGCAAGGATGCCCCCTGGCCCCTCTTCTCTTTGCTATTGGGTCGCATCCTCTTTTAATGATGCTCAAAGTTGTTGCTGTCGGGGGGAAATACAAGGGTTAACTTTTCCCAATAATGGGCCAAGATGTTTGCGGGATGACTCCCTCCTCTTTTTGAAAGTCTTTCCTCAGGTGCTCAGAAGGCCCTTGAGATTGTGTAGACATTTGTTGTGGCTTCAAGGTTGAAGTTTAGTATTGCGAAGTCTAGACTAATCTCCCTTACGAAAAACGATTTCTTTGACCCATCGGTCTAGTCAGGGGAGATTGTGTCTAAAGGTAGGATTTTTCGGCATCTCGGGGGGCCTTAGGAGTGGATGTTACTCACAAGAAAAGGTTCCGTGGGTCCTAGAGAGGATCCAAAGGAAAATGAGAAGGTGGGAGTATGTGTTGCTTCCCTTCCAGAGTCGGGTCAGTGTGATTGTTACCATATACATGTGGTAGTGATGTGTGTTCCCTCACTACGAGGTTTTTCCCCCCGTGCATTGTATGTACACCTATCACTCTAGAGCTATTTATCTTTCCATTGCACACTAAGTAATACACTCTCTATTGTGTGCCTTGAGCTTCCTTTGTCTTCTCCAAGCTGTGTGTATTTTCCTGAAACCCTAATTCCAACAATTGGTATCATTGCAGGTTGCGTCCTCCTGAGCTTAGTCGCCAATAGCTCCAGCACATGCCTTCTCACTTTCTCCTTATTTTGTGAGTTTTGGTGAGCGTTCGCAAGTCGACAAAAATTTTGGACGCATTTTGGCCTCCATTTCCACTACAGGCAGTATATTGTAAGCTATTTCATCATTTTGTGCAAAATTTTTATCATTGTCGTTTTTTGCATAACATGTTCCTTACAGTATTCTATAGTTTGTGCTATATATAGCACGTGTTGTCCTCGCTTTGTTTCTCCTCTTTTCGGGAAATTTACACATCAAGTGCAGGCATTCGTCATGGTCGACAACAACACAGATGTGTTCAAGATGTTTGTTGCTGCTGAGGACAGATTGGATAGGGACAATTACCCTATGTGGGCTTACATGATGCAACATATTCTTGTGTCAAAGGGTGTCTGGAATAATGTGTAGGGCATATGTACATCCTCGTTCTGAGGATGTATGCGATGTTTAGGATGTTGCAAGCCTTTCTGCAAGGACTGTTGTTGTTAAAGTTGTTTTGCCTACGATAGAACAATCTTGTTGGGATGTAAAAGATGCGCAAGGTCATGCATTGATTGTGTTGTATGTGAAGCGCACCATTACTCCTCACATCGATTCAGTGAAATCTGCAAAACAAGCTTGGGATATTCTGGTTGGTCTTTATGCAAGTCGCGATGAGGCAAAAATTGCAATGCTGCATAAAGATCTGGAGTCAAAGATTATGCATGAGAAAGATGATATGGACACTTTCCTTACTGGTGTCAAGGATATCAATGAGCAACTTATTTCTGTAGGTGAAGTCATTTCAGACAATTTCCTTGTGCAGATTGTTCTTGATGCCTTGCCAGATTCTTACCAGACTTTTGCTAGTACTTGGAGACTTATGACCCGAGGAAATCGTGAAGTTGTCAACTTTGATGCATTATGCAATTGTTGTTGCAAGAGTTGCTTTCAAAAAAAATAGGACTAGACAGCCTACAGTTGAACAGGCTTTTATTGCTGCTCAAAGAAAGGTGGTAGTGGAAAATCACCTATTCCTAATGCTTTTGCTAGCAACAATTTATCTAGAAATTCTGGTGATAAGGGCAAAAAGAAGATGCGTTGCCATTCCATTATTTTAAAGCTAATGATCACTTGATCAAGCAGTGTCCTAAGTTGAAGGTCAAAGAGGCTAAGAAGAAAGAAATGTTGGTTCCACTACAAATGCAGCTATTGTTGAGTCTTTTGTGAAAGGTGTCATAAAATCTAATATCTAGCTAACCCAAATGATTTTCTCATATTAAACTGATCACTTAATGTGGGAGAATAAACAGGAATAAGAGGTAGAATAGAGACATGTGCTTCTAGACCTATCTCAATAGGGGACCAAAAGGAGAGATGGTTGCATCTCAATAGGGGTCCAAAAGGAGACGGTCTACTAAAGAGCAATGTGCAATAAGTGCTTCTAGACTTATCTCAATAGGGGACCAAGAGGAGAGATAGTTACATCTCAATACAGATCCAAAAGGAGGTAGTCTATCAAAGAGCAACGTGCATCTAATGGAGCTTAAAAGACCTTAGGGTTAGCTTCATTAAAGACCTCCAATATTTAGTGTTAAAAGTCCTTTGACCTTAGACAAGCTAGGGCTGAGCTTGAGGTGGGAACCCGACCTGAGCTTGAGGTGCTTGTCGTGCTTGATGACTAAGGTGCGTGCTTGATGACTAAGGTGCTTGAGGTGCTTGTCATACTTGATGACTAAGGCGCTTGAGATGCTTGTCATGCTTGATGACTAAGGTTCTCGAGGTGCTTGTCATACTTAATGAGGAAGGTGCTTGAGAAGCTCCCTATGCATGGGGGGTAAGGTGCTTGAGTCAATAAGAGACCCTACAAACTTAATGAGGAAGGTGCTTGAGAAGCTTCCCATGCATGGGGGGGTAAGGTGCTTGAGTCAAAAAGAGACCCTACAAAGTTAATGAGGAAGGTTCTTGAGAAGCTTCCTATGCATGAAAGTCCCAAAGTTAGGGTAATCTTTGACTTAACCTTCCAATCACCCAAGGGAACCCCTTTTCTCAAAGGGCACATGGGACACATGTCAGACTCTCCCTATGCTTCACCACATGGTGTGCTTGAATGCTATTGGTTGGGCTAGAGGGGTCCAATGAGCTTCTAGTTCCATCCAATAAATATCTAGATTTTTAAGCTCTCTCTCTCTCTCTAAGGGGTAAGAGTTGTCCAAAGACTACCCATGTACTTGAATGCATATTGCATGTGATTGGCTAGGGGGAGAGGGGTCCAATGAGCTTGAAACATGTGTAAATGCTACAACTCGCCCCAAGCAAGCAAGGGGGGTGCTGGGGGGATATACACCACACACACACACACACACACACTCATTTTGTGGAATCATTCTCACTTGGTGAAAGTTGAGGAACTCCACCTCCTTCTCCAAGCTTGTAAGACGTGAGAGCCTACACCAACACTCTTAGCTATGGAATGCAAATCCAACCAAGGGTCATGCTTCAACGCTTAAGCTTGCTATCTTCTCCATCTTCAGTACTATGCTATTTATGTATGCTAGCAAGAAGAATGATGATAAGTGAGGAACTATTTCTTTCTCCTATGGAATGTTTCTTCTTCCTCTTCCCTATCCTCATTCCCCGCTAGCTCTCTCCACCTTCAAAGGTGTTTGAGGCCTTGGGACTGAGGCTTGGGATAGTTAATGCTTTCTACAAAGTTTATGTTATGTTTGTGATGCATGAAGCTTTCCATCTTCATTGCATCACCTAGGTCACAAATATTGTATTGTATCAAGTCTCTCTTGATGGGAGAAACTATAATACAAATGCCTATTGGAGGGGGGACCAGCTCCGTATGAATCCGGTCCTGGTCGTCAACTATTATCATGTTCTCTAAACTCTCTCTCTTGCAAAAGTATTGTTCATGCCAAGCTATCTAAGTACCATGTTTATGTTGCTACCATCAATTAAGTTCACCCGCTATGCTCACAAAGTAAACTCACAAAAGTGCTTTATTTAATTTCCTAATTCCGCTACTCTCAAAGTTCATAGGCCATTTCCATTACAAAAGGAGACTGTAATGCTGATGTTGATGCAGAATGGGCTTTTAGTGCAAAGTATAACTATAATCCTATTGTCCATGATGCATGCAGTGGTGCTACAAAGCACATTACCTCACATCGTGATTTGTTCACCTCTGTTGAGTCTATCCCTCATGGGAATTCAATTACTTATCCGGTTCAAGGAGTTGGAAAGTTTGTGCTTACTGCTACAAATGGTAGTTCTTTCACACTTATTGATGCACATTATGTACTTGGGATCAAGAAGAATGTTTTTTCTATATCTAGACTTGCTAGACTTGGTCTTGTAGTCAAATTTGTGGATGACATATGTACGATACATAATCTCAGTTTTGGTGATGAAATTGTTTCATTTGGCATTTTATGTCGTGGGCTGTATAAGCTCACTTTGTATGACAAGTGTGGGTAGCATTTTGCAAATGCAGCTCTGGATTCAAAGGCTATTTTAGATGCAAAACTTTTGCATGCACGTTTTGGTCATCTGAATTTTGCCAGTTTGTTGCGCTTGCATAAATCTGATATGGTTGCTTCTTTGCCACCTCTTGAAGCACCTATCAAACATGTCTGTGAAGGTTGTATTTTGGATAAGATGCAACATTCAAAGCTTCCAAAGGATGGTTCAGTTAGGCCCACATGCTATTTGCAGCTGGTGCATAGTGATGTTTGTGGGCCAATGCAAACTCCATCCTTGGGGTATTACCTTTACTTCGTGACTTTTATTGATGATTACTCCAGGCATGCATGGGTTTATCTACTTAAAGCAAAGTTCGAAGTATTTATGTGCTTCAAACAATTTCAGGCTATGGCTGAAAATGTCTCAAAATGTACTATGGGCACCCTCCATTCCGATCAAGGGTGGGAGTATATGTCTCATAGATTTAATGCATTTCTTGTTGTTTGTGGGATAAAACACCAATATACAGTTCCTTATACGCCTTAGCAAAATGGTGTTGCTGAGAGGAAAACCAGGTCACTTATGGAAATGGCATGATGTATGGTCAAAAGTAAAGCTTTGCCACATTTGTTTTGGCTTGAGGCCATCATTTGTGCCACTTATGTACTTAATAGGTGTCTTACAAAAGCTTTGCATTCTATTACTCCATATGAAGCATGGCATGATAGAAAGCCTTCTATTGAGCACATGCGTGTTCTTTGTTGTTTGGCATATGCTTTGATACCACAAACACAACGTAGAAAATTGGATGATAAAGCTGTCAAATGTTATTTTGTTGGTTATAGTGCTGAAAGTTGAAAGCTAAAAGCAAAGGTTACAGGTTGTATCATCCGTAAACAAAGTGTATCTTGGTCTCACAGGATGTTGTGTTCTGGAGGATTCTGTTCAGCCCTTGTTGTCATGTACTAGAGACAGTAATGTAAGCTCACAGAACATTTATGACACTTTGTTGCCTCTTTTCAATAGTGGAAGTTCGAATGTAAATTCTAATGAGGCAAATGTATAGCCTATGGGGTTTCTGAAAATGTTACAAATCAGCTTATTACTGATGCAGATGTACATCATGTACTTGATGAGGAAAGGGTTGAAAATAGCAGGCTAGAGGTTTGCCAAAATGGTTGGTGCATACATTGCGTGACAATAAATTGGATGCACCTTTGTCTAGTTGCACTCGTTCAGGCTATCGCCATGCATCTTATGCATCAGATTGTTATGCTTTGGTTGTGTTTAGATTACATGATGTTGAGAAACCTGTGTCTTTTGATGAAGCACAGAGTTCAAAAAATTGGACGGCTGCCATGAAATTAGAATATGATGCACTTATAGAAAATGACACATGGACTTTATGTGATTTGCCTCCTAGAAAAAAGGCCATTGGTGCGAAGTGGGTTTACAAGTTGAAAAAGGCAAGGAAGATTGTACAAGAAAGCAAGGATATAATATGTGTGGTAGGTAAAAGGCATAACTCAGATGATTGGCTTAGGGCAACCCTCGCCATCCGATTGAGCCTTGCTTTGTAAAGGATTGGACTTTTTCTAATAGTACGATACTAGGTACTGTTAACTAAGCTCGGATGTAGCTGTCTGTTCCTTAAGGCTCGGCATGAGCTTGAAGCTGGTTTGTATATTTCTTGGTGATATTATAAGACAATCACTCACAATTATGAGTTTTGAAAGAAAAAAGAGTATTAGGTTTTTCGAACCCCAAATTTTGGGACGAACTTAATTAACCTATGTTGTTTACATTTTTGGATTAAGACAATATGGAGAGAGAGAGAGAGAGAGAGAGAGAGAGAGAGAGAGAGAGAAAGAATTTGTTGAAAATGCCAATGGGCTACTTTTAGCACAATCCTCACCAAAGCCTCCAAAAAATTTGCATGTATTAATAACATAGGGAATATGTGTTGGTGGCAAGCGAAGAAAGGTAGTGGCCCCTGAAGTAGGTTGCAAGAGCAAAAGCTCCAACAAAATTCTTGCAAGTGCAACATTTTAGATGAATATTGAACTTCTTTGCGTATATTTTGGAAGAATTCGGAGCCCTTCAAATCTTTTTTTTTTTTTTGGTCATACAATTGAGACTAGAAATGTTGTATTAACACAAAAAAGAATGTACATAAAGCCCCAAGCACATTCATCGCCTTGAGGAGTCAACACATACTGAGCCCTTCAAATCCTAATATTGAGCACATTGTGCATAGAGATTATATATGGTGTGTTAAGCACATCATGAGCCTATGTGGAGCACCCATTGATTGTGGAGCACCCATTGACGGGCCTTGTGAAATTTTCACTTATTTAAATATACAATACTTTATTGTGACAACAAACGTTTTAAAATGCTAGTGTCACTTTCGCATAGTCTCTCTCACAGAAAAGTCTTTTAAATTCCTCTGAATAGGCCATATTTCACCTAGGTCTGTTTGCAAAGAGTCAGTTTTTTTCTCTTCCGTTTTACAGAACTCATGATTTGTGAGTGAGAATTGTATTAGTGTTGGGGTATAAAGCCCAATGTGGTCGCCCAGGTAAGTCGGCGGGCCGCCAGGTATGTACACATATTCTTTTGTTAAAACCTAATAAGAACTCACTATGCTCTACACATTACAGTAGAGCGAGTTCACCATATCGTCGTGCTCTTCTTCTTGCACTCTCTCTGGCATCGCACTTCCGCTCGTACTCCTTCAACTGGTATCAGAGCTCAGATCGAGGCTCGGGGCAGCACTGCAGGAGGCTAGAGTCACTAGCTCAGATTGGAGTGAAATTCGACAGGCGAAGACACGGCCCCAAATCCTGTGGGCAAGCCCAAGGGGCTTGGTGTTCTCAAAATTTCATTCTGAGGTCATCTCGGCCACCATTCGGCTTCGACAAAGGTCTGCGCAGGCCATTTTCGACTACGTGGTCTCAGTGGGTGCAGATCCGACTCTGCAAATTTGGGGTTTTTCGGCCTACGACTACAGGTGCTGAGGATATCAACACTCCCAGAGTGTTGATTTGTGGTTGTCTACCACATCAAAGGACGGCTAACAGTTCTTGGAGACGTGTCACATACGACACGGGCGCATCTACACACAGACTGTAGGCGGCATCCACTAGCTCATCAGGTAGCTTGTGTTTGCTGCTTGGTATTCCAAATTTCATCCTGACATTGCAGGTACTTCCACATGATATGTATTGTCAAAGATGATGTATGTCTGTTAAGGGTTTGTTGGCTGTGAGTCACGCAGCAAACAACCGCCGCAGCGGTTACAGCATACAGTGGGAAATTTGTGGATGTATGACTTTGTGGGAAGTCTATGTACTGTCAGATTTACTGCAGCCTTTGTTGAGGGTCGAGTGAGGTTTTATTGAGCTGGGGGATTCTCGATGTTGAGATCCTTTCGGTGATACAGGTCTTGGAGAGATCCCTCAAGCACCCTTAGATAGGCAGCTAGGATGTATTGACTGTGAGTTAGACAGTTGGGATTGCATCTTTGCTTTACTGCCGTTGAGGCATTGTCGCAGTCTATGCTTACAGGACAATGACAGGATAGTCAGAGACAGTACAGGTGCAGGACAGGTTTACCCACAGCTTACAGTGTCAGAGAGACAGTGTTTTTTGAGCTATTTTTTGGTCTGTTTTTTTAGTACACCAGATCCATTTTACAAAGGAGACTCTGCCGAAATTTATGCACAATCTGAAGCTTTCTTGGTTCATTTGACAGGTTGATATTGGTTCAGAGGTCAGTTTACAGGGGAAACTCTACCGTATTTTTCCCAGGAAAGTAAACCACTGTGAAGCGTAGCTATGGCTGGATCACAGGACACTGCTCTTTACAATATCAAGAAGCTGGATGGAACCAATTTCCCATTGTGGAAGAAGAAGATTTGGCACGTGTTGGTACAAAAGAAGCAGATAAAACCTATAAAGCTCAAGGGGATAAAACCAGAAGATATGGACGAAGATGAATGGAGCGAAATGGATGAATTGGCACTTTCTACCATTATGCTGACTTTGGCAGAAAGCGTTTACTTCAATGTAGCAAACGAGATGTCGGCTTATCAAGCATGGTTAAAGCTAAGTGATCTTTATGAGAAGCAGAGTGCAGCTTCACAGGTATACTGGCTTAAGAAGCTTGTTGACTTGAAGATGAAAGAAGGGACACCTATGTCCAATCATCTGAATGAATTCAACACAATCTACAGTCAGTTGTCAGCTCAAGGTGTCAAGTTTGATGAACATGTTAGAGCTATGTTCCTATTGATCACATTGCCGGAAAGTTGGGACACTTTTCGCACAGCTTTGAGTAATTCTGCACCTCCAGATGGTTTGAACATAGCAGGTGTAGAAGGAAGTCTTCTTACTGAAGAAACCAATAGAAAGACAATGGATAAAGGCAAAGGAACAGCCTTAGTTGTCAGGGGAAGGACCAAAGAAAAGTACAAAGGTGGAAAGAGGAATCAGTCTCGTAGCAAGTCCCGCAGTGCTAAAAGCAAGAGTGACAGAATGCTACCATTGTGGCAAGAAGGGTCACATGAAAAGAGACTGCAGAGAATGGAAAGCAGAAAAAGGCAAAGAGAAAGCTGAAGACCATGGTGAGAAGAACAAGTCCTCAATGAAGATTCAAGAAATAAATGTGACAAACACTGTTGCAGAGGATGGCAGTCTAGTGTCAGGAGACATCTACTTCTTGAAGAATACAATGGACTGAGCTCTTCTTACAGCATCTGATGGAAATGCACTGAGTGACTGGATTATAGACTCAGGGGCATCACTTCATGTGTCTCCAAACAAGGAGTGGTTTACCTCTTATGTGACCCCTAAAGATCATGTTCGGCTAGGCAATGGGCAGACATGTGAGATCTTAGGTGTTGGAGATGTTCAATTGAAGTTTCAGAATAGCTCTTCTTTCGCGTTGAAGAATGTGAGACATGTTCCCGCAATTACAAAGAGCTTGATCAGCACAGGTTTACTTGATGATGCTGGCTACGTCACCACTTTTGGACAGAACATGTGGAAGATATCCAAGGGTTCTATGACAGTAGCACATGGAGTAAAGTCTGGAGGACTTTACATGATTTATGTATCAAATGTCTCTAAAAATGTAATCAATGTAACCGAGCAGCCGAACGTTTCTTTGTGGTATAGCCGGTTAGGACATATGTCCAAGAAGGAAATGGAAATCTTGTCTCGTTCTGGTTATTTGCCTGGCTTTTCATTTAATGATTTTGAATTCTGTGAACATTGTCTGTATGGTAAGCAAACACAGCATCCACATAAGCATAGAAGCAGTAGAAGAGATACACAGTTGGCACTTGTTCATAGTGATTTGTGTGGACCTATGCCTAACCTATCTCTAGGGGGAGCTTCTTACTTTATGACATTTATAGATGATTACTCGAGGAAAGTATGGGTTTACTTTCTCAAGCACAAGGATGAAGCGTTTAGTGTTTTCAAAACGTTTGTGACACTTGTGGAGAATCAGAGTGGCAATAAGCTTAAATGCTTATGCACTGACAATGGTGGAGAGTATGTTTCAAAGGCCTTTCAGGACTTTTGTGAGTCAAAATTTATAAAACGTGAACTTACTGCTCCTTACAATCCTCCTCAAAATGGTGTTGCTGAGAGGATGAATAGGACCATACAAGAGAAGGTCAGAAGTATGTTGTCTAATGCACAGCTGCCAAATGGGTTTTGGGCTGAAGCTGTATCAACAGTTGTTCATCTTGTAAATAGATCTCCTAGCAAGGTTTTGCAGAAGGATTCAGTGCCAGAGATGGTATGGTCAGGCAAAATGCCCTCATACAAGCATCTCAGAGTCTTTGGCTGTGAGGCATATACTCACGTTCCAAAGGAATTTAGGAACAAACTTGAGCCAAAGAGTAGAAAGTGCATCTTTCTAGGCTATGGTAATTCTGGTGAGATGGGGTACAGACTTTGGGATCCCGAATCTAGAAAGGTTGTCCGCAGCAATGATGTTCACTTTAATGAATCCAAATATCATTCTAAACCAGAGAGGGTTGAGGAGATTAGAAGAGTTGTCTTCCAAGAAGATGGACGTGCACGTGCAAGACAAAATGTCAGGGCTCAAGAGGAGCAAGGACAGGATAGAGTGGAACCACAGGTTGTGGCTGAGCCTGAGCCACCTATTGTGCGTAGATCTGGACGTATCACGCGACCTCCTGATAGGTTTGTTCCATCTATGAACTATGTCATGTTGACTGATTGCAATGAGCCTTCATGTTACAAGGAAGCAATGCAAATGAAGGACTCCGGGAATTGGCAATTGGCCATGCAGTCAGAGATGACAGCTCTGCATAAAAACAAGACATGGAAGCTAGTTAAATTACCACAAGGCAAAAAGGCTCTACCTTGTAAATGGGTTTACAGGTATACGATCACCACTCATGATAGTCAGCCAAAGTACAAAGCAAGGCTTGTTGCCAAGGGCTTTAAGCAAGAACAAGGCATTGACTTTGATGAAGTCTTCTCTCCGGTGGTCAAGATGACTACATTGAGATGCTTTCTTGCATTGGTTGCCATATTAGATTTGGTGTTGCACCAAATGGATGTCAAGACAGCGTTCTTGCATGGTGATTTAGATGTGGAAATTTACATGCAGCAGCGAGAAGGGTTTGTTGAGAAAGGCAAGGAAGATTGGGTATGCTAGTTGTTAAAGAGTCTTTATGGCTTAAAACAATCACCGAGGGCATGGTACCATAAATTCCACAAGTTTATGCTTTCTCAAGGCTACAAACGTAGTGAGTTCGATCACTGTCTATATACAAAGAAGGCTAAGGATGGTAGTTGGTTGATCCTTATTTTGTATGTGGATGACATGTTGATTGCTGGCAAGCACTTGGAAGAAATTTCAGCTTTGAAGTCAAAGATGGCAAAATCGTTTGACATGAAAGACATGGGTGAGGCAAGTCATATACTTGGTATGCGCATTGAGAGAGACAGATCAAAGAAGTTGATTTGGTTATCTCAAACAGAGTATATTGACAAGGTTTTGCAACGTTTCAATATGGAGAAGGGAAAGGCATTGAGTGTTCCATTGCCACCATATGTGAAACTTAGCAAACAAGATTGTCCTGTGTCTGAGGTAGAACAGGCTGAAATGGATAAGATTCCATATGCGTCTGCAGTGGGTAGTTTGATGTATGCAATGATTGCTACTCGCCCAGACATTGCATTTGCAGTGGGAGTAGTAAGTCGATACATGTCAAACCCAGGCAAGAAACATTGGGAGGCAGTGAAAGGAATATTGAGATACCTGAAAGCTACAAAGAGTATGCGTATATGCTATGGGAGTCAGGAGCTAAGTGTAAAGGGTTTTACAGACTCAAATTATGCAGGATACTTAGACAACCGAAGGTCTACGTCAGGGTATGTCTTTACATTGGCTGGTGGAGCAGTATCATGGCGTTCTAGATTACAAGATTGTGTTACTCAGTCTACTACAGAGGCTGAATATGTTGCAGCATCAGAGGCATTCAAAGAATCAATTTGGCTTAATCGACTAGTAACAGATTTGGGAATCAAAGAAGAGATGCCTGTGTTATATTGTGATAGTCAAAGTGCTATACAATTGGCTCGCAATCCAGTTTATCACTCAAAGACAAAGCATGTGGATGTGAAGTATCATTTCATTAGGGAAATGCTCGAGGATAAGCAACTTCAGCTTGTCAAAGTTCACACCACAGAAAATCTTGCTGATCTACTTACAAAAGGACTTCCCTCAGAGAGCTTTGCGCATTTTCGCAAGAAGTTAGGTGTAGGATAGTACATCACTTCTCTACATCTCTTTTATATTAGCTTGTATAGTAGCTTCTCTCACACTTAAAGTACCACATTGGACTTTAAGTGGGAGGTTGTTGGGGTATAAAGCCCAATGTGGTCGCCCAGGTAAGTGGGCAGGCCGCCAAGTATGTACACATATTCTTTTGTTAAAACCTAATAAGAACTCACTATGCTCTACACATTACAGTAGAGCGAGTTCACCATATCGTCGTGCTCTTCTTCTCGCACTCTCTCTCGCGTCGCACTTCCGCTCGTACTCCTTCAATTAGGAACCACAAAATTTACAAAGCATCCTCAAGCTCATTAGCGAGCCTTGAGGTATCTACCGACGATATTTCTTATGCTTGTTGGAAAACCTCTAGTAATCTCAGTTGTATTGGTGCCCTAGTATCGTATTAATTTCTCCATTAGAAAGGAATAGTGTATTAATGAATTGATAGAAGGAAGCCTTTCCACGTAAAGGGAGTGGGAGTTGGGTGAGGACCACTTCATGCAAGGTGCATGTGCGAAAATAAAGGAACACATCAACTATATAGGGAAATGAGAGAGGGTCATTAGAAAAAAAAATCGAGAACACGATGGTCCTCTTGGTGGATACTATCCAAACCTTGTGGTCTTATGATAATGTATGGCTCACTAAAGCATGCCTTGCATGCTTAGCCTCTTTACTTATATGGTATGCCTTGCGCCTCACCCACCCCCATCGCCCTAGGTTGCCCCCCGGCCCTCCTCGATGGCCCCTTTTGGGCAACCTCCCCCACATTGGCCACCTCCCTCATCGCGACATCCATCATATGTTTCAATGCTATGGCCCCATCATTTTCCTCAAGCTTGGCTACCATGTCAATGTCGTCGCCACCGACGATCCCGTCATCATGCGAGAGATCATGGGCAAACAAGATGATGTCTTCTCCTCTCGCCCTCGGAGCATCGCCACCGACTTCTTATGCTACTACGGTCACGACCTCGCCTTCGCCCCCATGGGCCCCCATTGGAAGACCCTCCGTCGCATTTGTATGGAGCATCTTCTTACTAGCAAGAGGCTTCTTTCTTATAGAAGGCAAAGACAAGAAGAGGTCATGTTGATGGTGCAGGAGATCTTTGCCCTCTCTATGCAAGGGAAGGTCATCCTTTTGAGAAAATTCTTGGGAGCATTTTCTATGAATTGCATCACTAGAATGCTTCTTGGTAAGCGGTTTTTTGGCCCTGCTCAATCGTGCCGGCCGGAAGAGGCCGCTCGCTTTGAGAAAATCATTCATGAAAGCATGGTGCTTCTTGGGTTGTTCAACATTGGAGACTACTTGCCTATTCTTAGGCCATTTGATCTTCAAGGCTATGAAAGGCGTGCAAGGAAAGCATTTGCATCTGTGGATGCACTTCAAAGTGAGCTTCTAAATGAGCACAAACTAAAGAAACAAAGAGGTGATGAGGACGGCGGGACAACGAATTTTATCGATGTATTGTTGTCGCTGAGAGAAGCCGGAGAAGAGAAGCTTACTGACCAAACTATCAAGGCTATTGTCCAAGTAAGTGAGCCACATGATCCTCATAAGCTCTTCACAAACAGACTTTGAAATCTCTTGACTTTAGTTTGGCTTACATCTTTTTTTTTTTTTCACTTCTAAGATACTAAAAATGCATATTTAGATGCTTACATTATTTTGTTTGCTTAAGATGCTTCTATTTATAAAAGGGAAACAAAAAAGGAGAAGGAAAATAATAATAAAAGGTTCAAAAAAGCGGCTAAAAATCCTACAAATTTGGAAAATTTTATTGGAACTTGTAGCTTGCATCTTTACGAGGACAAAATTCGCTTGAAAGCACGTTCATTCTAGCTTTTCGCTTCAAGCATCTGAAATCAGCTGACATGCATATGTCATAGCCCTTAGATAGGGTGCTAAAAAGATTAATTAGGTTTAGCGGAACCCCACCAATAAATTTAACATTTACCTCTAGATTTCAACCGAAGAAGTGAGTACCAAAATTAAAGAATTGGAGGATGGTAGTGTGAAAATCCTTTTTTTTTTTTCCCAAACTCAAAATAGTGAGTGTATTTATATTTATTAGGAAAACAAAAAAGTTAAATTAAGGCCACTTTACCTTAAAATTATTCTACCTGAAGGTTTTACAAGCTTTTGGAAAAAAAGTTTGTCCGATTGTCCGAGCACAGCTACCCTCGACCAGTACTCGAAAAAAAACCCTTTTTTCTTGACCTTGTTGTTTGTGGTCAAACTATTGAGATTTATTTCCAAATCTAAGGCATTTATCGGAATAAGTTAGATTCAAAGAGGAAAATTTTTCCAAATGACCGGCATTTTTTGCAATTTAACTCCTATTTTCTTAACTTTTTCAAGTTGACTTTCTCCTTTTCCCCCTCCCTTCAACCAACCAGCTGTTTTAATTTTTCAATCGGCTTAAGGCTAAACTGTGGCACTCTTTTCTCGAACATTGATGATGCCATAACACACGCATAGTTTACCCCATGTTTGGAAGAGGTGTGAAACCTTACATAAGCTCTCTACAAAAACAATATACCTTACCAGTGGGTTCATAACCTAGTCGTTAAGGTGGATGTGTGAGTGTGTTAAGGTCCAAGTTCGATTCTCAATTGTATCTTTCAAATTTCATTTGTAGCTCAAAAGAAAAACAACATTATCATTGATTTCAGGACGTCATTGCGGCCGGGACCGACACGTCATCGGCTACAAATGAATGGGCAATGGCCCAACTTTTGAGACACCCAAATGTGTGCAAGAAAGCACAAGAAGAGCTTGATAGAGTTGTGGGAAGGGAAAGGCTAGTAGAGGAAGAAGATTTGCCCCAACTACGCTACTTAAGGTGCATTGCAATGGAGACCATGCGTCTAACCCCATCGGGACCCTTTGTTATACCGCATTACTCAACAAAGGATACACAATTGGCAGGTTATGATGTACCAAAGGGCACACAAATACTCATCAGTATTTACTCACATGCACGCAATAAAAAGGTATGGGGCAAAGATGCCGAGGTTTTCTACCCCGAAAGGCATTGGACAGATGAAACAAAAATAGAGAACAGCAATGGACTAGACATGAAGCATGTCATGTTTGGAGGAGGCAGGCGCAGATGCCCGGGAGCCGCACTTGGACTAAATTTGGTTATGCTAGCACTTGGACATCTCTTGCAATGCTTTGATTGGAGTCTTCCCCCCAACGTTGTGGAAATTGATATGTCCGAAGTAGCGGGTCTTGCAGCGGCTCCAGCAACACCTCTTCAAGCGATCGCTACTCCACGCCTTGCTATACCTCTCTATAACTTGCCTAATCCATGATAGATCAATAGTTTGCCAGGTAAAACAAGTCTTAGAGGAGAAGTGCAACAAGTCTTATTTTAGTGGTTCTTTAGTGCCAAAATGGTCCCAACAACTATTGCCTCATCTTGAGTTTTCCAGTTTTCCTCAGGAGTTAAATGGCCTTTGCTTTGCTTTAGAAGTCCCTAGTAACCCTTTGCCCTCTTTTAATAAATGTTATTATCTCCTCCTCCTCCTCCTTTTATTGCAACAACATTCACTTAATTTCTCGTTCTACATTCTCACAAAAGATACATTTAATATTTTCACACTGTAATAACAATTGCTTGAAGATTCAATCGAGCATTCAATATGTGTGCGTATCAAATTCTATCCTCAGATCATAGCTTAATTTGTAAAATATTCGTACAGTGTCTTCAACGTTGAGGGTTCAAGCACTACTAGTCTTTCTCCATTGATGCCAGTCTATCAAGGGAGTGTGATATCCATGAGTGAATCTTTTTTTTAAAAAAAACTACTATGCCTTGATTTTTCTTTTTTTTTTTGCAATTCTCACCTTAAGTGAGATAATAATAGAAAGACAGACTCCAGCAGCACCATGCTCAATACGAGCCATGGCCCAAAAAAAACAACATCAAGCCCACTGCCTTTTACAGGGAGGCATAACTGACCATTCATACAACCAGTTCTCTGCCTTTTACATGGAGGCATAACCAATATACCTCTCATTCTCTCTCTAAAAGGAACCATCATTCGTCCTAAGTAGCGCACATTCAAGCGAAGAAAGAAGTAAAGATTTGTGGAAGTGTAAAGTCTAGATTTTGTCACCATTTCAAATTCGCTGCACTTGACATCACACAAGCTTGTCGCAACAAACCCTGCCATTGCTTCCAATACTGTGTGCCATTCCTCATGAAGACCTTGCAACCTTCCACTAAACTGCTGCAATTGCGATTTGATGAGACCTGACCTGCAGTCCAATCCTCTTGAACCAGCTGTTGCTCATGAACACCTTCTGCGGCGCTAACGTTGTTGTTATTAGCTGCTTGTGAGTAGCTTTTGGAACCATGGCTCGTGCATGCAGCCAGAATCTGCTCTTATAAGCCGCCCACGCTTCTGCTTCATCCTCATCCAGCCCTTGAGCATGCCTTCATTGCCAATATAGCCACTCCAAAATTCCTTGGTGCTGCCCTGCTCTACTGTCGTATGGCAGCCACAGCCCCTTGACACACCTTGAGGCTGCTGCATAATCCTTCAACACTTGCTGCTGCCGGCGGCACTACTGCTCTCTTCGCCTTTACCATCTCTACGTTGCAGATCTACGTCACCGGATCCACAACCACCTTGCCAAATAGACTAATGGCCACCACATGTACAACCTGCTGGTGCCCTACAGCCACTCCAACGCCCACAACCAGCTCTTCCCCCAACAAAAAGAGAAAGGAAGTCACTGTGGCACTTTAATGGACCCATTCACTAACTACAGAAATGCACAAAAAAAAAAATTGTGCCCCTTTCTCCCTTCTCATGTTTTCACTTGCCAAGAAGTCATCTCAAGTAATGTCAGGATCAGAATATAATTGCAAATCAGTAGAACATAGACAGGCAGAAAACACATCAAAAGAAAAGAAAATGCCAACCAAGTACATGTAGAGCCCTTCCTCACCTGAGGAATTCATTCAATTTCAAGACATGCAGCCATGCTCTAATTCGTTCGGCCGTAAGGTTCCTGCAAGCACATAAATATTACACATCATCACCATTGGGTTGAGACTTCCTGCGCAATTTTCTGGTAATTTTCTTGTCATTTGAATCCCAAATGTTTTATGCTTGCACAACCAACAACATAAAGCATAAGCAGCAACAGCAAACACTTTGCTCATGAATCAATCGCCTGTTTTTACATTTACTTCTCGAGTACATTTCCACTTAATGTCTTCTGTGTCAGGGAAAAAATCATGAAAAAGACTACATTTACAATGAAAGCCCACCAGCAAGGCTCCTCGTAAGATGCATGTGCTTGCAACCATTTGATGGTGTTGAACTTTGGACATCAACTGCGTTGTTCTGTGCCACTTCACAAAGCCACCTACAATCTCTGTGATATGGAAACCCCCATTGCAACTTCATAAAAACAAGAAACCACAACTAGCTGAGCAACATGTACACTCACGGGGGACCAAAACTGTCAAGAAATCTCTTTGATTTGATGCCAATCATAACAATAGACGAGACCCTTTCAATCTTCGTCACCACTTTCATCACTAAAATACCCTGCCTTCGCCTTTTTCTTTGAGGCCACCTTCTGCTCCTTTTTCCCATCACTCCTGCTGGCACCAACATGATGTTGGTTAGCATGCGCATTCTCCATAGCCACAACAGATGCCCAGCCATCATCCTCAAACTGAGCTTCATCGATAGAATGCTCGTCATTAAAATGCTCCCGCGATCCACCTCCGAATCCACGCCCTCGCTTCTTCTGAATCGGCCTCTCTCTGCTTCCCAGCACGTTTTTAGGGCACTCATAAGACAAGTGATCTGCTTCACCACATTCATAGCACCTGCTTTTATCCTTGTAGACTCTCTTCTTTATGAATTCACGTGCCCGCCCATTATCGACTGCAATGGATGCACGAATCGTGCGCTTGTTGAGGACTTTGCCATCCATGACCTGCACAGCTTTGTGGGCGTCTTCCTGTGATGTGAAAAGGACGAAGGCGACCCCCTTGCTGAGCCTGGTGAGCTTGTCTTTCATGACCGTGACTTTGCCTATTTTGCCAAACTTGCTGAAGATCTGGAAGAGGTCGCAATTTGTGAGAGAGAAATCTAGGTTACTCACATACACAGTTGATTTGGAAGGGATAAGGCCTCCACTTCCGCCTGCTTTGCGCTTTCCGCTGGCTTTGCTCACTTCCTTCGACACTGACTCCTCGGCGTCGTCTTCCTCATCGCTACTGCTGCAATACATGTCCAAAGCGCACGAAAGCGAACAGAAAATTTTGGAGTTCGGAAAAAATTCACATAAAAAAGGTGAGGCATTCCCGTCTCTCTCTCTCTCTCTCTCTCTCTCTCTCTCCTTTAAAATTCTCGTCTTCTTCTTCTTCTTCTTCTCTCTCTCTCTCTCAAGTCTCTAGGTCTCTGTGTGTGTGTCTCTATGTGTGTGGAGGAAGGAAGGAGCTATATCATGTGTACAAGAGGTATCTAGGGATGCTCAATGGGCCTATCTCCCAGAGGAAGGACAAATTGGAGTAGCGTCGTATGACTGCTAGCTATACATCGCGGTGACATATAGGGATGCTCAATGGGCCTATCTCCCAAAGGAAGTACAAACGGGAGTAGTGCAGTGTGAATCCTAGCTATACATCGTGGTGACATATAGGAAGAATGCAGTGTGAACCATCAAGAAGGTCCATAATGACATGTGATGTGTCCCTCATCCATACTAAAAAAAACATGGAAGGCCACGCCCATAGCCAAAGAAAAGAGTATATACTTCGTTGCACTGCCCTGGAGGCCTGCTAATGTAACCCAATCGTTGTGAAGAGTATACAACAACTCTGACCAAACAATTGTTAAAGTGGTAGGAATCTCTCTCTCTCTCTCTCTCTCTCTCTCTCTCTCATGTTGCCCCCTCTCAATGCTAGAAACGGATGTGTGTGGATGTGATCCCCTATGTTTGTGGAACAAATACACACATCTGATTCTAGCACACACACACACACACACACACACACACACACACACACACACACACACACACACACACACACACACACAGAGAGAGAGAGAGAGAGTCTGTGAGTCTCTCTTTTAGAGAGAGAGAGAGAGAGAGAGAGAGAGAGAGAGAGAGAGCACATTTATATAAGAGATAGTGTGGGATTTGCTATCTTCTAGGCACTAGATTGATTAGAGCTTAGCAAGTAGTAAAGTCATTGAGAAGAAGAGCATGGGCTCTTTGAAGCAAAGCTCACAAAATACACACAGACACATACACAATTTTAACCCTCACAAATTTCCCATCTCTCATTTTTTCATTAGCAAAAGCTTTCCTTAGAAACACTCATTCCATGCTCAGCTGCCATCACTACAAGCTTGAGGGATTCACACTTTTATCTATAAAGGGCACCCAAAGGGTGTCTGAAAAGGGCCACTCCCATATTAAGGGATATTAATGTGAATAAAAGTACACTTATGTACACCAATATGAGGATACAAATAGAAAGGCCAAAAATTACTTCTTGTTTATTCAGCTACTTACAAGATATAAGTAGCCTCTTTCACTTATCTACCAAGAGAGGTCTCTAGTGCTTATATAGGCTTGGGCAATGCACCACCAAGCTGTGGTTAAGTCCAACTTCAATTCTCATTATGTGGAATTTTCACAAAATGCTTCAAAATCTCCACCCACTCTCCATTTCAAAGGCTACAACAAAATCACTTTCAATTTCAATTTTCATTACTCACATTTGAACCCATCGTGTCCATCATGTTGAAGGAGTAAGAGTTAAGCTAAACCACTAGGTTACAAGCCTATGATGGTTTATGTGGTGGTCTTTAACATTTTTTTGGCCTACAGAGCAGCTTAGTGAGAGTTTGGAAAGGCAATCCATACATTTTGTCTTTTCTTCCCGCTTCTCACGCTACCTATTTTGTGTGAGTTGGTTTGCTAAACTTTCTCGCTATTTTTGAACTGACAGTGTCCAGTCTTCTTTCATTGACTATTCTTGGACATGTTGGTGCATGTATGAGTCTCCTTTGCACGGCAACGTCGACACTCTCTGCACCTAGACACCTCTATTTTGAGGAAACCGAAGAAATCTACCGATTCATTCGTGTGGCGCATTCAAAGCTATGCACATGTCAGGCTCCTCGAATACATCTGCAACACAGTCCACCAATGCGAGTAAGCTATCAGTTTTCTTTCAACTCTTACATTCCTCCATTGCTGCTATTACAGTGTTAATCAGACCCTCCCTCCTTCATTGTTTACTTGCAAAGCATCAGGCTCCTCGAATACATCTGCAACACAGTCCAGCAACGCAAGTAAGCTATCAGTTCTTTTTCAGCTCCTGAATTCCTCCATTGCTGTTGTTATTGTGTTAATTAGACCCACGTTCTTTCATTGTTTACTTGCAAAGCATAAATTTTGGCATTTCTTCATGCTTCTGATCTGAATTGAGGTAATTGAGGTTCAACTTCAATTGGCTTCATTGTCTTTTACTAGAAGAGTTAATATGTGTAGTGTGCATAATGCACATTGGATCTACCTCCTTTTGAATGTCATTGTGCAGATATTGTTGCTCTTTTATGTTATCCTTATACATTTTGTGGGTGCTAGACTATGCCTGCAGAGATGATATGTGTATTGCCCTCTACTTAATTTTGTTCGAGCTCTTCTTCCTGTTGCATCTGCGAAATCAAGCTATTCTTGTTGCATCTGCAAAACGTTGAACTTTCCAAGGGGATAACGGTAAGTGCTCCTTTACTTGTCTTTGTTTTGTTTTGCTTCTGCAAGAATAGAATTTCAAGTTAATTTGTGTCATTTGGAGTGTCCCACATCTTCAATGGGATTAGTACTTTGTTTTCCATCCAATTTAGTAGCTATAATAGTGTTTCATGGAAACCATAGTTTTGGTCATTTCATTAGGAGTGGTTGTAGGGTGCCAGCTGGGATGGTGTTAGAACCTTGCCCAATGTTGAGCTCTACTGTTAGTAAAATGCACTTGTCTAAGCACAAGCCCATATCTACCTCTGATATTAGTAAGAGATGGTCTTGAACTTAGTTGAGCCAGCACTTAGTGATTGAAGACTCAAGAGCAGCTTGGACCTGGTAAGAATACTTATGCAGGTGATCAAGAATTGCATGAGCGAGCACTGATGAATTCATAGGAAATTTTTTAGACTTTACACCTTTCGAGTAGCTAGATTTATTTCGTTGATGCCAGCAATGTCGATTGAGCACCTAAAATGAGAGTATACGTCCTCGTAGGAAATATAATAAGATTACTCTGAGTCACCTGATGAGTTATTTTAAAGTGGTTTTAGTAGCTATAAATCTACGTGGTGCTTCATAACAACCTTCATATTTAGTGTTCTTTGTAGGAGGGTTTTAGCCTCCCTGTTGAATTTCCATCAGGACCATGATGCATAATGGATTGTGGCTGTCTCCTCCTCTTGGATGATAGGTGTGATGATATCCATGTGCATACCCGTTGACCCGACAACCCTATGCATTATCCGCACATTTCCTTCATGAGGGCCTGGCTCACGCCCAAAGTGCATTGCAAAGATCTTGAATATGGCCTTCCCTTCTTCCTGATAACAAAAGGTCTTCTCTTTCTCGCTGTGGTTAGTGATGGGGACGATAGCTCATACGTGAAAACCACAACCATAGCATTTCCACGAGTACCTTCTCCGTTTCAAAACACCAGGCTTCTTTAGATTTCACTCCCCCATACGATGACAACAGTAGATCTTCACCTCAGCCAGAAAGGGTTTGAATCTTATGTACTTTTGCCATCTGCAAAGCACCACCTGATGCTTGGCAACAAGCTACTGGAGGCGCTGAGAGACCTCCTTGGCTTGAGTCCGTGTACTCAAATCGACGCCTTTTGGATTATTGCTTCTGATGTGTAGACATCTCAGATGCACAACAAAGGGCAGGAAGCAACACATACCTTAATGTATGCTTCGGGGATGCCATAAAGCTTGGCTCCAACAGTCCGAACCTATTTGATGCGATCTATGGTGTCCTTCGCTCCAAGGTGCTGCACTTCTGCATCTCCATAATATCCAAAGATTATGTCTTGCCACTGATCGTTATGTGGAATAAACTGATTAGGAGAGGCTTTGAAGAAGAGCATGTCATGCCCATTAGCGTCTACTTGTGATTGCAGCTTTTCCCGTACACGCGTCCAGCAGGTTACGTAAGCAGGCTATTCTGCATGTATTAGTCTCCTCCTCTTGGACGATAGCTGTGACAATATCCATGTGCATACCCGTTGACCCGACAAGCCTATGCATTAACCGTGCATTTCCTTCATGAGGGCCTGGCTCACACCCAGAGTGCACTGCAAAGAGCTTAAATATGGCCTTCCCTTCTTGCTGATAACAAAATCTCTTCTCTTTCTCGCTGTCACGCTTCTTTAGATTTTGCCCCCACACGATGACAATAGTGATCTTTCACCTCAGCCAAAAAGGGTTTGAATCTTACAGTGCATTCGAGAACAAAATCAGTGCTATGTGCTATTTTGATTTCTTTGATATGTGCTACTTTGATTGTCATTAATAATAATGATTATGATTAAGCCACAAACTACTAATTGATTGAAACCAACATCTAATTGTCTTTTCTTCATTGTTTACAGGCTTAAACATGGATGGTAGCAAGTTCGTCTCAGGGGATGATAGAACACATGAATGTAGTGAAGATTTTAGTGCAAATGACAGCATGGATGTGCAGTCCGGTACATTCTTCTGAGTCGTCAACTTACACTTTCGCATTCAACTTCATTCATTAAAATTCGCTTTCCTCTCCTTCACAAACTCAAAATCGAGAATCTACAATAGTCTTTCCACCTGAATACTTCTTTTACAGATTCATGTCAAAATACGAAATCTCCTTCGTCCTCTCATGAACGTCAACAAGCTCCTTGCAAAACTCTTGCTATCTTACCCACAGCATCTTTCGCCCCTTTAGGAGTACCACCAAAGGTTTTCAAGCGCATACAACCAAAAAACAAGGTGAAAAAGAACCTCCTTCCAAAATTCACACAAGAAGGTATGTTGTTTATAATTCTGAAAGCGAACAATATTTGTTAACTACCTTGTATACATTTTGCAAAGTCATGTCCTTTTTCAGGCTTCTCCAACCCTCAGGCTGACAAAGGCAAACTCTCTCTTGCTGGCACACATAGCGAATCGACCCAGCCTCTGACCTTGAAGACCACAACCTCAAATTAGTGTCTCATTCACCTAGCACTATTCCTTTGTTGCATATTAGTGAGATCTGAGAATCCAGCCCTAGGTTTGCCTTGGAAGGAAAAAAATTAAATAGATATGGTACTTATAAGGTACCACCCAAACAAGAAACATATGGGTGCTTCTTAAAAGTAGATCTGGTTGATGTCCAATGCATGCATACAATCACATTACTTGTTGGCCAAGAATGCATTGAGAAGTATTCCAATAAACTATCTATTGGCGAGTTCATCAGGGTTGAAAATTTGTCAGTGAAATCAAAAAACAAGAATGATGGTGGAACTGCACCATACTCTCTTTACTTGGATGCGACTGCATTTGTGATTAAGGTTGAACCTTTCCCAGTCAGCCTTAGCTTCTGTCCCGAAACCAGAATAAGAGCTTTCTTGGATGAAGCTCCTGCACTGCGTGGAAGAGGAACGCAGCAAACTGGCAAAATTCAGATGCCCAAAACGTGCATGCCAAAGTTTTTCATCTGAAACAACCTTTGAATCTACAACAATATTTCCAAAAGTTTGCCCACACTTGTCATACAAAGTGAGCTTATATAGCCCACGGCATAAAATACCAGATACAACAATTTCATCACCAAAACTAAGATCATGTATTGTACATCCGTCATCCAAAAATTTGACTACAAGAGCAAGTCTATCAAGTGCACATACAGACAATAGATTCTTCTTGATCCTTGGTACATACAATGCATCAACAAGTGTGAAAAGAACTGCCATTTGCAGTAGGAAGCACAAGCTTTCCAACTCCTTGAACCAAATAAGAGGCATTGTTGGCATAAGTGACTGAATTCCCATGAGGGACAGACTTAAGAGAGGTAAATAAATCACGATGTGAGACAATGTACTTTGTAGCATCAGTGTCAAAATACCACACATGTGAATCTGCACATCATGGACAATAAAATCATAAGTACACTTACACTAAAAGCCCACTCTGCATCTACATCAACATCACAATCTCCTTTCACAAAAAACAGCACAATAGCTGCACTTAAATTGGACCTTGTAGTTGATCTAGCCTCTTTCTTCTTAGCCTCTTTTGCCTTCAATTTTGGACACTACTTGATCAAGTGATTATTAGCCTTACAATAATGGCAACGCATTTTCTTTTTGCCCTTTTCACTAGAATTCCCATATGAATTTTTACCAGCAGAAGAATTAGGAACATGTAATTTACCAGGCGAGAAGTGGCTACATTGCTTTTACCAGCTTTTCTTTGAGCGCATTAAAGGCATGTGTGACTGCACACTATTTAGCCCTATTTTTTCTAGAAAGTGACTCTTGCAACAACAATGTGCATAATGCATCAAAGTTGACAACTTTTGGATTTCCTTGGGTCATAAGTTTCCAAGTACTAGCAAAAGTCTGTTGAAAATCTGGCAGAACATCAAGGACAGTTTGCACAAGGGAAGTGTTAGAAAATGACTTCGCTTGTAGAAATAAGTTTCTCATTGATATCCTTGACACCAGGAAGGAAAGTGTCCATCTCATCTTCCTCATGCATAATCTTCGACTCCAGCTCTTTACGCAGCAATGCAATTTTTGCCTCATTACGATTTGCATAAAGACCAGCCAGAATATCCCAAGCCTGTTTTGCAAATTTTGATGAACAAATGTGAGGAGTAATAGTGTGCTTCACTGAAAACACAATAAATGCATGAGCCTTTGCATCTCTTACATCCCAACGAGCTTGCTCAGCCCCTAGTAGCAACAACCCTGCCACCAAAACCTGCAACATCCTCAACATTGCCTACATCCTCAGAACCAGGACGTACGTCAATGCCTCGCACAACATTCTAGACACCCTTTGACACAAGGACATGTTGCATCATATACACCCACATAGGATAGTTATCCCCATCCGATCTATCCTCAGCCACAAACATCTTGAACACCTCTGTGTTGCTGTCAGCCATGGTAAATGTTGTACCTAATGTGAAAACGGCCCGAAAAGAGGAGGATTGAAGCGAGAACAACACGTGCTATATAGCACAAACCATAGAAGACTGTAAGGGACCTGTTATGCAAAAAACGGCATAGACAAAATTCTGCACAAAATGATGCAATAGCATGTGCAGTACTGTCTGTAGTCGGAATGAAGACCAAAACGAGCCCAAATGAAAGTTCCGAGCTCTCTCAAAATATTTATCGACCTGCAGACGCTCGCCAAAGCTCGCAAAAATTGGAGAAAGTGAGCAGGCGTGTGCTTGAGCTGCTAGCGACTAAGCCCGAGAGGACGCAACCTGCTCTGATACCAATTGTTGGAGCTAGGGTTACAAGGAAACACACACAGCTTGGAGAAGACGAAGGAATCTCAAGACACACAACAGAGAGGGTATTACTTAGTGTGCAATGGAAAGATAAGATATCCTTAGAGTGATGGACGTATATACAATGCACAGGGGAGAAAACCTCCTAGTGAGGGGAAAAATGCCCCAATGGTCCTAAGTGTGCTCACACATCACTACCACATGTATATGGTAACATAAGTGGCCTAAAACACCCAAAATGCAAAGTACTAACACTTAAGCAGCTAGCCCTAAGCGATTAACCCTAAGCGATTATTGAAAAGGCTAAAGTAATACGACACTAGGCCGCCAATTTAAAAGCCGCTAATTAACCCTAAACGGGTAGCCTTAAGCTACCTAAAACAATCAAATTATGAAGAACGTTAAATCCTAAGGAGCTAACATACCCTAAGGATCTTGAAAGAGCAAAATTGCGAAGTATTAGAACCTAAGCGGTTGGCTAGCCCTAAGCGGTTGGCTAGCCCTAATCGGATTGAACATAAGAGATCGGCTAACTCCAAGCGAGCTGAAACAGCCCAACTACCTTTATAAATCCAACTATGAGTGACCGACATAGCAACGTCGCTTTACCGTAAGTGATAAATTAACTTAACACTATAGCCTAAACCTAAACCTAAGCCGCTAATACACTGTTTTAAATGAAAGTAAAAACACTAATTATAAATTGCTTTAAATCAAAATACAAAAACTAATTATAAATTGATCTAAATCAAACTCTTTTTTTAGAAAAACCAAATTTCATTATGTTTTTTTGTAAATGCTAATATTTAAGCAAAATTTATAAATAACAAATTTTATTTATTTTTTAAATTTGAAAATGTGTGTGTGTATAGTGTGTTTAATTATGTTCAAATTTTTGTGTATTTTCATTTGTTTGCTCATTTAATTATTTGCATGTGTGTGTGTATGTATGCAAGAGAAGAAAAGGATAGGGCACTCACATGCGGCCTATTTGAGCACAAAAAACTAGAAAGTATACCGCCAAATCTGCAAAAGACACACACACAAACACTACATTACACACACACACAAAGAAACAAAGAAATCTAGCATAAATCTTGAAAAGAATCTTACCTTGTTGATGCAGGAGAGTGTGTGAATGGATTTCCCAAGCCCAACAAGCGCCACACCAGTAGATATGAAGCAAGAGAGGAGGAGGAGAGCAAGAGAGATTTAGAAAAAATGGGGCCAAAAACGCAAAGAGAAGCCACGGGTTTGGTTTTGCAGGTACGTTGGTATGACCCTCGGAATAGGCGTCGATATAGAAGTTTAAACATGCATCAGTACAACTGTCGGTATAAGCGTTGGAATTCAAAAAACTCAAAGTTTTAAATTCTTGGGTCTCCCTCCAGATTTAGCCATGCATATACCCACGCCCACCATAAACGTCAATAATTTGGCGTCGATATTGAGTTGATCTCTTGTAGTGAACTTTCAATTGATTAATATAATAGAAATTGCACTATTTAATCAATCTCACTATTGACAAAGCTATTCAAGACAAGCCTAAATTGACATTGACACACCGTAGAGGGTCAGAGTTCATGAGGCCGACCTCCCTCAAAAGGAATTTTCCATAACAAATGCATGCATAAGAAATACTAAACGGTCGATATCTTTTTAATTATTGTGCACTGTGATGATTTAGAACTTCACAAAACGGATAATAAGTAGCTTTGTTTTACCATTTTTGCACATGCAAGGTGCATGGTTATGCAAATTGGGTAGCCGTGCAAAGAGGGAGAGAGACTAGAATCCAAAGATAAGTAATTAATCATGCTTAAATGACATTATTGGGAAACACCCGTCATGATAGATTACCTTGTAATAAGAACAGACGAGAGAAGAAGAAGCGGCTTGAAGAGATCTTTTGGATGAGCCTAAGCACGCTCCATGACTCCCCAGAGACTCTACCTACACACACACACACACACACACACATTGATACTTATCTCTTTGTTTATGGTTTTTAAAAAAAACTATAATACCCCCTACTGCAGTCATCCTGGCTATGTATTTCCACTTAAAGTATGGCTTTATATCTTTCCTGGCTACACTAAGTCGGTATCCACCGTGGGAAGGAACCCCTACAGGGTTATGATGGTTGGAAGTCTTTTAGCTGGCAGCTATTAACGTGGTTAAAAATCTTTTACTCTATAACTGGGCCTCACCTACCCTACCATGTTAAAGGCGTTATGGCTACTTTGCTCTATTGTGTCGGACTACATCAGAGGCGGCTACGTTTTTTGGTTTCCCCAGGAGAAACAACACCTGGCCTACTCAATGCTTGGGGTGATAAGGATCATGGACGCTACACGCCATGAGTGATCGTGATCTACCTTCTTCTATTTAAAGAGGTGAGGGCGCGTTCTACCTCTCACTTACCCTTGTGTGTGTTCTACTTGCATTAAAAGTTTGAACTGTGTGTGTGTGTTCACTTTTTTCTGCACCAATCATGGAGCTTGCAACACAACCAACACAGGTTGGCTACTGTTTCTGAGCTCGGTATTTTGGTTTTTTCTCTCCTTGTTTACATATTTAGCTTTGGATGATATATGCACCCGGGCTTATGGGTTGATTTACCCTGTCGCTTAGCCTAGTAAGGCCCACTGTGTGGGTTGGCTTTGCTTGACCGTACGTGGCATTACTGGTTGTATGGTATAACACTTATATGATATTTGGATTCCGCTACTCGGTACTTAGTAACTTTGCAAAAACAGTTCAGTGGTTTTTTTAAGTTGAACCTTAGAATTTGAGGTATGTTATATTTGTTGATTGATTGGCGTGATAAAACACTACTATGTTGATGTATTAGATGATGGGATGACATGTTGCATATGCATAATGTTCATTAAAAAAAATTAGATGGGGGGTATGCCCCGGTTGCTTACTATCGCTAGACTGTTACTAGCTGTTGTCTCTAAACATGATACAGGTCGTGCAGTATTTAGCTAGCTCTCCTAGAAGGGTGTACCATTTCGGGATGGTTTGGTAGCAACTCTGGTGCTTGATGTTGCTTGTTAGAAATCTATAAGTTGTTTTCACATTACACTTTTTTGGCATTCACTAGTTCAGATACTATTGAAAAGAAAAAAAAAGCCCCACTTGGCAACTGCTCTTTTTTTATTCAAAATTTAAACCTTCGTTCTAGCTAAATACCACGTTTATATTAGGAGTTTGGCCACTTGGTGAACTAAACAACAAGGCACAAGATTTTGTTTTGAAACCAAGAGGAAGTGTAGTTAATGTATTCTTCGCATTTGGAATACAAGCGTAGGGTGGTTGGATTCCTTGAACCCTAATAAGCATATACTATTCAAAGTCTATCCTAATAAACAGAAACAAGTTTGATATTCTTAAAAATATTAATGGAATTTTATGTTACTTTATGGCTTTATATAGCAAATGGAAGCGGAGCTTGACTAATCTGGCAAAGAAAAAGACTCAAAAGACTGATAAGCTTTTAATAGGGACGAGACACTTGGATCAAAAGGGGTAGTGGCCTTCTGATCAAAATAATATGTATGCTATTATGATAAAAATTTGAGAAATATAAACTTGGGATAATAAAACATAAAATATGGAACACATGAGTACTTTGGAAAGCGCTTTTAAGTTAAAAAAGTTGTAAGATGGACATGGATAACAACTGGTATAGTCCATTGATACCTGTAAAACACATCCAAAGCTAACTTATCTGTTGTCTTGTTTGGATGGATGCAAATAAGGACAATATCTTATCTTGGAAGTTTTTTTGGCTTAAAGCAATTGTCTACACTTACACCTACTGTTGGGGAAGTACTTCTGGTATCTGTATATTGGAATGAGGCTTCGTTCTTATAAGCATTGTACAAAGATTATTCTAAGACTGAGTTATTTTTGTACTTATCATTTCCCTTTCTTTGGAGCCAGCTGTCTTTTGAATGTAAAAGTTCAATTATGTCTTATTATTTATGTAAAAACAGCTACACACACACACACACACACACACACACACACACACAAGGGGGAGATAGATGGCACTTTATAGAGGATTTTAGTAGATGCCTTGCATAGCAATCCATGTCCCCTTGCTTTTGGCCCCCATGCAACGTGATCAGTCTCTTCATCTACTTGGCTCATGGTAGTGTCTATGAATGCACTCTCGGTTGTACAAAGAGAGCATATGAATAGATAGTGCACATGTCAAGATGCTCACACACACACAAATCCTTCTCTGCTACAAAGCAAAGTACATAATAATGCCCTCAAGCTTTGTTGGTTGTCTCTTTTTCTTGCCACATATTGGTGATTGAATGAACAACAATGGCATATTGCCTTAACAACCAACACTTTTGTTGAACATGGATTGCCTAGTTATAAAGTGAGCGGTAGATCGAGTGAGTGTATCTTCACCTACTGCTAGAAATGAAAAATTTGTATTCTTCTATTCTATACAATACCAATGGATTGAGGATATCATTGAGTGCAGAAATCTTGTGTCTTCTCTCTCTCTCTCTCTCTCTCTCTCTCTCTCTCTCTCTCTCTCTCTCTCTCTCTCTCAGGTCAAATATGAACTTTTTCAAATAACATACATTTGAGAACAATAATGCAAAACTTGATCACATATAAACACATTGTAATTATCATCTGCTCGACATCATAAAGCTTTCATGATGCATGAGTAAACTATTTTGTATAGTCTTCACCCTAGTACATAACAACCATTCAATCAAGCCTCTTCATGCAAAATCCATTTTGAATGTCTATCACATGATTGGCTTGTACCACCAAATGAATCCATGAAAGTATGGATATGTGTGTGAGGACTTATGGAAGAGTGGGCCTAAGCTGCCCATTTCAACATGTCTTCCTTCAATGCTTTATGGACACGGCGATCATAGTTTTTGGAAGCTTCAAATGCTTTCCTGATAGTTGTTTCCCTGATGGAGTCTACATCTAAGCAAACCCGATGTATTATTCATGTAGTGAATGTAGTCTTCCCTACATATCGATGAGCAATTAGCATTGCTTCATGATAGAGCACCTTGGCGTGCATCAGCCATCAGTGTTTTCATCACCCTCAAGCATCAAATGTTAAGGGTAAGCCTCTAGCTTACACTCTATATATGTTACCAAACTCTAAAGCCAAGCATACTAGCATGCACCCCTATGTGCATGAATACAACCTCCTACATAGGAATCCCTAATTCATGCTTCTCATGCTATGTACACATTCTACACATTATAGCCTCATGTTACTTGCCCTTTACCATTGTGGTGCATATCCCTCTCACGTCTATTTCCACCTTCCATCTTGAGCTTACATAAGGTCACTATGCTAAACTTGTGTTCTCTCTCTCAAATTTTTACAATCAATCAAGCAACTTATCATTTCTGTAATGTGTATTGAACTCTTTCTTTGAAATCCACGTTATTATCTATTGCTATGGTATAAGCACAACTATCAATGCTACAATGGTGTATCCACCATAGCATTTACATCAAATACACCAATGTAGTGCATATCCCTCTCTTTTATTTCCACGTTCCATCTTGAGCTTACCTAAGGGCACTGTGGTAAACTTGTATTCTCTCTCTCGCCTTTTTACAATCAATTAACTAAGTTATCATTTGTATAATGTGTATTAAGCTCTTTCTTTGAAATCCACATCATTATCTAATGCTCTGGTGCAAACACAACCATGAATGCTACAATGGTGTATCCACCATAGCATTTTCATCAGATACACCAGTGTTTTGCTGATCTACAGCTCCCGCCTCAGATCAGTCTAGTGCCTCCATTTTCAGCCATCAAGCAATCAATCCCTTAATGTTTTGGTAGCAGATAAAAAGACAATAGATTTCAACCAATAGATCAACCAACATGTTCAGATTTCATCCATACCCATCAAGTTGCAAATCCAAGCCACTCACAGTAGCATTTTCAGATTTCAGCCCTTAGACTCTCCATGACGTCGAGTCCAAGCATTCATTACCAGATCTCATCAGCATCTCACCATCTAGGATCATTGTATCAACATTTGGGCAATCTAAAGAAAATACCACTCTAGCAATAAAGTGGGGGGCCCTTGGAGGGGGTTTTGGGAGCCCCCATTTGGTGTTAGTCTTGTTTCTCTCTCTCACTCACTCAAAGAACCTTCACTCACACTATCATTCTCTCTTCTCTTCTCTCTCTCTCTCTCTCTCTCTCTCTCTCTCTCTCTCTCTCTTATCATCAAGTAAAAGGAACCTTATGTGCATACTAAGCACTCATCCTAAGCTATCACCATATATCAATGCTTTGCACTCGTGCATGCTCTTCCGTACATATTGATGCATAATTAGCAATTGGCTAATAAATTGCAACAACCATATGGATAGGGAATCAAAGAATTTGATGAAGGAGTTTCTGAAAGACAATGACTGAAAGAGTATGTGTGTTTGAATTTGCACGAAGATCTTTAAATTTATACCAGTGTGGTCGCCCCGATTAGTGTGCCATGTGGGAGTTTTGGGCTTCAACCAGGTTCTGGAATATGGTGCACTTAATAGAGCAATAAGTGTTCGAGGGGCATCTTGTCTGGAATGTCATTTCTTGTGGTGCATTGATAGCTGGGTATGGTGGTGGACTTGTGCTTGTTGCTACAATGGAGGTGGTAGTAGAGAGATAGTGTGGGTGAGTATGATGGTTACAACAAAGGAGGGCTTGGAAAATGGGTTCTAGAGAAAGAAAATCGGGTCAAAAAGGAGGGAAATTTGGAGGTTCCAAGTGGTCCTCCACTACCCCCAACCCTCTCACTAGTTAATAGGCCATTTAGTAATGCAAGACGTTATTAGTTGAGAAATTAAACCAACCTCTAGACGCTCTCTTCAAGGCCTACGAATCAAGGCTTAAAATCAACCAACCACAAGAACAAAGATGGATGACATACCCCTATGCAAAGCTAGAAAAACAAATACTGGAAATGTGTCAAAAGATGATCCAAACAACCCAAGCCTTACTAAAGCCAACAACAAGAACAAGAAAACCAAAGGAGTGGGTAGAACTTCCAGTAACAATACCAAAATACTCTCCAAAACATGAATCTGAAAAGAAAGATGCTACTTCAAAAACTGAATTGAAACCAAAGTAATCGATTGAAAGACCTAGGATAGTGATGGGCACTATAGACTCGGCACTACCGTGGTCAAGATATATGCCTAATGTAGTGATATGGCAATGTCGGTTGGAAATAATTGAGCTCCGTACTGGTTTGATGTATATAATCAAATGTGGTGCCCTTAAAAAATCACATAAAGTTAGTGATGAGCTTTCAACTCAAAAGGTCATCTCTTTGAGAACATTGGTTGTGGGAAATGCCCAACACAGGTATGGCAAGGAATTGCGAGCAGCTTGAAGCGGATGTGAATTGAGGGCCTCTCTCAAAATGCTATCACTTGTGCGTGTTGCACTTTAAATCCATCCATGGCCGCCCAAGGGGGTGTGGCCACCCAAAGCCTAAAGAGTTGGCCGCCCATCAAGTAAAATAGTGCATAAGTGTGTGAATTAAAGAAACGGAAAAAGAAAAGCGAGGAGGCATGGGCATGAAGTAGCGAGCAGCACAGGGAAGGAGGAAAGATGCACTCACAGCGGCCGCTACAGTACATGGGCGACGACAAGCATGAAGGCAAAAATTTCAAGCAGGCTAGGGCGACCAGATTTGGTGCTGTTTTTGACAATTTTGATGGAGCTCGTCATACCTTCTGCCATGTCATTGCTTGGCCACATGCCTTGTCATGGAGGCATGACAACAAAAGTGATATAGCCCTAAAGTAGGAGGGTTTTGTTTAGAAGGCAAGAATGAGGAACAAAGGGAAGGAGAAAGGGTGGAAGCAAGGTAAATCAAAGACGAAGGCGGAGAGACCTTATATTCTTTTGCATGTACTTATGAGTTATGTGATCTTGATGGCAAAGATCTTAAGGTAATTATAGCAGATGCAGCTTGAAGACCGGTTGGCACAGACCGGAGACTGTTCAGGGGGGGTGGATGTTGTGCCGCTCCGCTTTTATGATGGGAAAAGAGTAGAAGGATGTATATTGAACCTAATTGAAGTCTACATGATTATTGAGCAGTGATCAGGTCTCAATAATAAGCAAGTTCTATGCTAAATGTATGCCAGATGTGGCTTCAAAGGGCCAGTAACTGTGTTTTTTGAAGCTAAAAGTGGGTATGTTTGAAGTAAACACAAATGGGAGTTTATGGACTAGAGCTGTAGTGCTCAAAGAGCTCCACGGATTTGTCTTTGCGGCTTGTCAGTTGGAGCTACGGTGAGGAAGTTATGACAATTTGAAGTTTGAATGGTTTGCAGATCCATACGGGATTGGACAACTGTAGAATGAAAGATCAGAGATGAAGTAAATGCATGGGTCTAAAGTGCTCATTTTGTAGAGCGTGTTGGTTTTTTTAGATCGAAAATCGGAGTTCTGGTTGCCAAGATATTGCCAGTTAAAGTTTCATTGGGGATCTTGGTTTTCATGGTAAAAATTATGGCATATTTAGTCATAAATCAAGGTAAATACCATAAGTTTGGACATAAGTTCTGGTTGTCTCATCAGTTTGTCCTTGATATACAAGGTGAAGAAAGTGGTCTACTTCAAGGAGTAAAAGAGAGAGATGGTAATAATGTTTCACACAAAGAAATTTGGTGAAGTAGGAGGAGAGGAAGGTGGCCGCATAGATGAAGATGATGGTTTTGACAATGAGATCTTTTTGCTGGGGGTAAAGGTGATGTGCCTCTTATCCCGATGGGGCAAGCCAAAGGCATCCGACCGCGAATTACTTGTACATACACAACTTATTCTTCACTAGATAGAAGAATAAGAGGCTCTCTCACGCATTGCGGTGAGCTACTCCACCCACATCCTATGTTCTCTCTCTCTCTCTCTCTCTCTCTCTCTCTCTCTCTCTCTCTCCCCCGGGCACACACATCACATTCGTGCACTCTTCAATTGGTATCAAAGCCAAGTTTGGCAATGGCGGGGAGCATGGCAGTGTCAACAGATTCGAGGCGGTAGCTTGCTCTCTCTAAGCAGTGGAGAGATCAACCAATATTGGAAGCTTTGTGAGAACGCATTGTGAGCTCAGTTGAAAGTGATGTATGCTCTTGTGGAATCTGAGAAGACAATGTGGAAGATATTGTGTAGGTGAAGGTGTTGCCCTAAAAATTGTATGTACTGCAATACTACTTTCAAATTCATTTTTCTCCTTGTGGAAAGGAGATATGAAATTTTTCTCCATCATTCCCCTCCATTTTGACGTGGTCTACAACTTTGAAAGTAATTTGTTTGCAAATTCCTCACTGATTTGCTGATATTCACGTTAAATTGACTTTGTACAAAACAATTCAGGTTTTCTGTTTTCACGTAGTGTGCGAGTTTGATGCACTTTTGGAAGCACGGCAAGTGCTCTACAATAGGTGCAATCCGAAAAAATGATTAATGCGAAAACAATGCTCTCAAGACTGTGGATTGGCATTATATGAACATTGTGGAGCCATTTTGGCATTACTCCTTTCGGAGACTATAGTGGTCCAAGTTCACTCCCACTTTGCCATATCTTTTGTTGATAGATTTTGGTCAATCTATTTTTTAGTGGTCCAGAGCTTCTCCCACTTTGGCATCTTAGATACAGTTTGTGGTTTTAAAGTTTGCATTGAAATTCACTCATCTTGCACAAAAGACTGTGATTTTTCCTAGATTTCTCGCCATAGTTTTGGCTTGATTGCCATACACTCTTTTGATGCATTTGCAGCTTTGGATTGAGACTGTGATGACGAGCATATTGACGAGCATATGGCTATTTTTGGACACGGATTGATGTTCTTGTCTCCACTCTTGCAAGAGTGAGATTTGTGTATGCTCATAGTGGCTACATATAGACTTATGGTATGCACTCTTTTTAATCGACGAATATCCCGATTGTGAGTCTACCGCATACAATTTACAGGTAGTCAATGGTTCCAGGTTCCATGTACTCTTGGCAGTTAAGACTTGCATTAGTGTGATAACTGTAGAGCACATTGGGGTTACACTAATATGGGAGATTTTATGCGGTGATACGCTTGAGCACTACGAGTGTTGGTGAGCTCTTTTGAGAGTTTTTTTTCCCGGTAGGGAGCTCGTTTCATTCCAGGATTGGTACACTTCTCTTCGACTGGTTTATGTATATTTCCCTTGTACAGGCAATAGAGCCATAGCTCTTGCTTATCCCATTTTGACATTCACTTATGGTAGTTGATATGTGTGACAATTTTGAATCCATGATGATGGCTCATGTGAGACGTCGATCTCTTTCGTGTCGCCACTTGAGATGTTGGCATTGTGATCACACAGGACACATTAGAGGATGTTTCTTTAGATGCATGAGACAGCGACGCAAAAGCATTGTGGTCACACAAGGCACATTAGACGATGGCTTTGACACATGTTAGAGAGGTAGTTGCAATGGCGGTATATGCCAGTGATGGTGATGTCACACTTATCTTAAGAGTATACCTCTTACAAATATATGTATGGATAGCACACTTTCTCCACAATAGTTACTAGGTGGTGATATTGCTTTCCACGTCACACCATGTCATGAGTGGTTTAGTAGATTTTCTAGTGGTAGACATGGTTGTGTGCGACTTGCTTATGGTTCAACGTGTGACATAGAGGGTGCAATTGAAACTAGCATGATGCATCATGGAGCAGTGCAGGTCATTACAGGATGCCTACAGGGTCTACATATTGATTCTAGCAAGGACATACACCTCCACACACTGCTAGAGCCTATACGACTACATATATCGACTTCCAGAGAACCACTGGGCATAGGTTGAGACGAGGATCCTCCTATACCTCTTGTACATACTACTAGGTCTTATAGTAGTTCCAGTTATCAATACATTCGCCTTTAAGTCGAAGATTTTTGGGGTAAAGGTGGTGTGCCTCTTACCCCCATCGCATGAGCCAAAGACATTCGACCGTCCATCACTTGTACACACCTTATTCTTTACTAGTTCCACCCACATCTTGATCAACATCTGAGGCTTGCATGGATACTTTATTTAGTGTCATGTTGGTGCATCATCACCTTTGAGCCTATGTAGTGAATACTAGCTTTCCTACCTTTTTCCAATACAATTTCTATTTTAGAGCTTAGTATCATCTCATAAGTTACCTCAGGTTGTGCCGAAGGGAGAAATGTTAGGCATATGGCAATCTCTTTTGTACTAGAATCCTAAGCCTAACCTAATCAATGGAGTCACTTGATGATGTCTTTTGCATTGCGTATTGGCTTATAAGCCCTCAATTTTCTATTCTCAGAGTTCTAATTATTGCAATTCTAGCCATTGAGTTTTGTTTCAAAGTTGTCTTCTCTCTCTCTCTCTCTCTCTCTCTCTCTCTCTCCACATCTCAAAGACCTGGTGATCATCAGCTCGAAAAAGGAGCGATTGAGGAGGGCTAAGAATTTAGAAACCTTGAAAAAAAGAATAGATTTCTATTCAATAAACTAAACATGTCAACTTTTTTTTATTAAAAAAAGCCTAAATGACAAGTAAATAGCTTCATATGAAGCCATTATAGATATAAACAAAAGAATATATGCCTTCCTCCTTTCTTCCCTTACATGAGAAGGCCTTGTTCCTTACCATAGGAAACCTAAACCTTTTGATGTACCAAACACTTCGTCAAATAATTGTACATAACCTTATGCGTCTTTTTCCAATACAAAAAAACTTTTAGATGTTTTTAAAGAAGCATTAATATCCCTATGACCATCCATGAGTGCTTCATCACTAAAATTGGTACCATGTGAGAAGGCAAGATACACAACCAATTCCGAAAGGAAGGCAAACCATCACAAATTACATTATTACATGCACCTTACACGTCTAGTGCTTGCAACGTATGCTTTTCAAGTTCTCATTCCATGTGGCTATCTTTTAGACCATCAAAGCCAATCACCTTGAATAGACAGAAAAGAATGACACTCAATAGAGAGAATTTGTCATTTGTGAGGGAACGAATAGAACATTTATTTTGTGTTGCAATACATGCCTTAATGTCCATGTGAGATGGATAAGCTCTTTGTACTTGCACCCAACTATTGGCAGGCTTGTAAAATCAATCACATATGGTCAACAAAGGTGTGTCACAGAGAGCAGCACAACCAAACAAACCATCACAACAAAACATCAATGTTGCAAACTATTGCTTACCAGCACTCTATAACATCACAAAATCCTTTAATCATAAAACCAAGGCATTCAAGAGGTATGTATAAGAGAGAGAGAAGAGTAGAAGGCCATCTCAAGACTTCATTTGCAGAAAATTGTTTCTCTACATCATTATATAGTGATTATCCCATAGCAAATTCGTGCATTGAGTAGAAGATTAGTGAACAAAGCACCTTATTTAACTACAACAAACCAAATCTTTCCCACACCATAAGACTCTAGAAGGCTCTCTAGTGCTAGCATGCTTTGCAATACTGAATTGCCCTTAAGAAGGGGCACAAGCAAAGGAGCTAGCTTGGTTGGTTGAACACTCCACCGCCCGTGACCTGGGTCATGGGTTCGAGTGTGGCCAAGCGACCCTAATAGCGCTCACGGACGTTTGTATCGCCTCGCACAGGATATGTGCAATTTGCTACAAAAAGAGGGGCACAAGCAATTACATAAACTGTCTTTTCATTTTGGTAAAAGTTTTCAAAGAAAATGGCCAAAAAAAACTTTTTTGCCCCTTTAGGCGGAGGAGAAGATCAGAGGATTGCTGGGACTTTCCTTTTATCTAAAGTCTAAGAAGCATCTCTAGAAGCAACATCGTTACCTTTTTTAGATGGTTTCCAGGGTTCTTCAGAAACAGGTGTGAAGATACGGCTAAAACTAGGCGTTGCTATAGCGATCAAGGCCATATCTCCAAGTTTTAATCACAGTAAATACACCCATTTCGAACTAAAATATATCCAGGTCCTAAAGAAACACCGGCAATGTGGACCATTATGGGAGGAATAACATCCATCTCCCATAAAATCCTCCAATAAAACACAAATTTTTTTGGCATTGCCAATAAGCAGTACGAGCAAATGACTCTGAATCACTCCTGCTTAATACAGAAACCAGATATCAGAGTGGACAACAATATCGGTAATAAAGAATGGTAAAGAGATACATACGAGTATATGGGCTTACGCAGTAACAGCAGGTCATGATTGCATTAGATACCTATTATGGTCTTTATCTGTTCCGGAGTACGGCGCAACATTGATTTAGGATCAGAATAGCCATTCACAGGATCCATTAGAGCTGTGTACACTTCCTCATATGCTTGTGCCAACGATTTTGCGACACCCGTGCTTGCCTCACTCCTTACCTGTGGATTTTGAAGCTGCTGGAATTCTGGGACAACACCCTCATTCCCAATGACTAGGCTTACAAACATCCTGATTGAGTCCGCAACAGCAGCTGGCCCCATATCCTCCAGTTGCGCAAGAGGTTTCTCTTCATCTACTTCATCCTCCTTGGCAACTATCTCGGACTTCTTGTACTTTTGAAGTCTTTCTTGGATGCAAGAGACTTTCTTTTGCAGCTTGCATCTTGCTAACACTGCCACAACCCCTTCCTCCACCAGACCAGAGAGATAGCCTTTAATCTTGGTGCTAAGGGATGTAATGTATGCGTTCTCGATCCCATTCTCAGCCAGCGGTTGTTGAATGGATACTAAGCTGTTGATAAGAAAAATTTTCTGAGAAGAGCTGACTGCCTGCATCACAACTGGCTTTAAACAAATAATCTTCAACAGCCTAGTTTTGCAAAAGCAGAAAATGTAAGCAGACAAACCTGAGTAGAGGCAACCACATTGCTGCTACCAAATGGATCTGCTGATGATGTCCGTTGAGGGAGGGTGCCTGCGTTGGAGGGCCGCCGACTAGAATCCATCCCTGTCGCAGTCCGTCTCAAGGGTGGCTTTGGAGACTTTGATGCATATGTGTCCGCTGCTCTCTCGCACATCTGCAGTCAAGCAATTGCACTTCTAATAAGCATTGTTATCCAGGCATATTATAATACATCTACAGGAAAAAAACCAGGAAACCTGGATAATAGGATCCAGCATCGCAGACATCACTGGCTGAAAATCTGGCTTCTTGCCCCCAGCAGGTACCATCATCCTATTGTAAGTATCTAGTAGCTCTAACAGCGCAGACATTCCTTCAGCCACAGCTGGAGGAGGGGACAAGTCGACAGCAACAGGGGGCGGGTACCTAATTAGCTTGTCCCCTCGAGTTTTCAACAGATCAAAGAATGTCTTCTCAGCAGCACCTGCCACATCTCTCAGAGTGACCGACAATGCTGCATCCTGACCCAGGAACTCAGAGATCTGCATCATTTGAGGGGGGGGAAATTAATTCACCTTACAACAAAGCCTAGAAGCCAAACACAAAGAGCAACGAAAAAACATATTTTATGGATGACCATAATTCTGGCAATCTAATCAACTGATGTATACTCACAGTATGTCTATAGAAGTCTACTAGGTGGCTGAGCTTATATGCAAGTAACAGCCCTGGCTGTGATTGCAGCACCTGTTCAACTCGCACTTTAAAAGGGCGGCACACACCCTCAAAAACTCGATCTAGTACAAACCCAAGGTCTGTCTCAGGTTTTCCACTGCTTGTTCTTTCTAGATCTGCAGAAAATCTCCTTGACGTAGAGCCAGCACTCGTGTCTGGGCTAAAAAGCGCCATAGCAAGCTCCCTTTCAGAGGCTAGAGCCTTGACGATCATAATCAAATAAGTACCATGTTTGTCCATCTCATCATTAGCCCATTCATAGTACTGCAGATTTCATCACAAACCTGATGCAACCAGCCTAGCATGTCCCCAACATATCGTAGTGGATCATGAGCATGAACTTCAATAGGCCTTGGCATTCCCCCAGGTCCTCCACGTGTCAGGGCACTAATAAATCGTCGAAATAATGCGTTATGCCTCGTGTTTGCAACCTACAGTGTATGCAATCGATTAGCACAATTCAGAAAGTTGCCAAGCGACAGATCAATCCCTCCAATCATTTCCTTGATACTTTACTGTACGCAAAAGTAAAAAGGCCGCACTAGACAAACCTCTTCAGCACAGTATTTGAAAAGTACGGGTCGCTCTTTCAAGCATCTAGCTGCTGTCTTTAAGAGTTCGCTGACCTCCGGGGTATCATTGTCACCAAGACTTCGACATTCAGCTTGCACCCACCTTAAAACAATAAGCCACAAGGTTCTCTTAGACCTAACGTGTGTTTAGGGCACGCGACGCAAATAAGTTTCCACACAGACAATTTCTTCTAGAAGATCATTCAACTAAACAAGTTCAATTACAGCAGTTCGAAAGAAGCCCCTTGATAGTCCATTTTTCATTTATATGTAGACATTAATATTTCAATCAAAGGAGCTATCCTTGATAAATTTATCATACTAACTTTCAAAGGCCTCCAAAATTGAAGCTATATGAGGAAAAACAAGTACTGACTTTTACTCCAAGTCCCAGTACCACCCATGCGCCCCATCTAGCCAACATACTGAAGTCTGATAGCTGTTCATGTCTAAAGGAACAACCGATACTCTCATACTGTTCCTGCCTGCTGGACCTCAGAAAGAGGTTTGACAGTTACCGCACATCAAACTCTGGCGAATGGCACACGCACTATATTTGCAACTAAACTCTCACATGCACTAAACTCTGTCCACAACTGAGAGTTTAGTGCAAAGGTACATAACTCAATAAAGCTTGGAAACTGCTATTACCGACCTAATGTCACATGCATACCGCAAAATTACGCACAAAAAACACGCACTTAATTCAATGTCCTTCATAAAAAGATAATCTTTTTCATAATTTTCCACTGATAATGCAACCTTCCAAACGACTTTTCAAGACAAAAAGCACATCTCACAAGTGATGGAAACTCCAAAGATAATGCATTCCTTGAATAAAACTTTCAGGCTAGACAAGCAAGCTCAAGCACTTTACCTACATAGGCGTTCATAAGCTCCTTCTTGATACACAGCCATCATATCCATTAACTCCAAACCTGCACGCTGCAAAGCACTTTAAGCTGAGCCCTATTAAACTAAAATGTATAATCACACAACTGAAAGAGACAGAGGTGGACCCAAATGCAATACCAATGTGATACCGAAAAGCCGTGATGGTCAGCGTGAGCCTAAAGAGGTGGTCAGCTCTGTGAGAGCTCTCACTAGCTTCTAAGGAAGGGCAGAAAATTCTTTATTGGGCCTCATATCAGAATTGTGGATATCTATCCTTTGGGGAGAGGTTTCTCCAGAGCTAGAGCAGATATCAGCCAGATGAGGCACTTGCACAGAGCCCTTTAAATTCCAGTAGAGCTTTCTGCTAATTCTACAGATGGAGACAAGGGTATGGACCTCTCGGGCTTGGCTTGGGGGAGGGTCTTGCTGTCAGGGTTATATTGTCATGTTTCCTCTCTTTTTTATCAGAATTGAGGATAGAGAGAGAGAGAAATGAAATGAAATGAAATGTTATATTACCGTCTTCAGAAGGCCAGAATGACCTATGAGACCAGAAAGTTACAATGTGGTGGATCTGATACAAAGTCAGAGTAACAAAAATGACAAAATAAAATGACAGAATAAAATGCTATGGAATCTGAAACAGCTAGGTGTGATCAAGCAGATAGGTGGGATAGCTAAATCACAGATCACAAAAGATCCAGAATCGGTCGCTGGCAGATCTCATCAATCTCCTCCATGGTCAATAGCCTGACCGGGCGTCGTGCATGCTGGGCCAAAGTGATCCGAATCCTCTGATGCAACCTCCGTCGATGCTGTGTAGTCCTCCGCAGTCGTGGGCGTCTGGATTTCCCTAGCTCGATCGCTCGGTCGATTAGTGTGCCTCCAGTGTGAGGCGGCGAGCTCTCCTGTGGTAGTAGCTCCTCCGGGTGTCCAGTGCCTGCTCTAGAGAAGTCTGTGATCCGTCTCTGAGACTGGCTGACCTCTCCTCTCATCAGGCTCTCTCTGTGTCTGCGCAGCTCGAGCAAAAACAGACCCAAGCATCTCTGATCCTCGTACCGCATGACTCTGGAGAGTGGTCCGAAGCCCTCTCTGAACAAGCAGTGGAAGCGGCCGCGTATCTCGTAGAAGACGGGGCAATGGCATGTGTAGTGCAACTCTGTCTCAGGCTCCCGGTCACATAGGAGACATGTCCTGGCCTCTGTTGGTACTCTGCTAGATCTCACAGTCTCGATCCGCAGCTGGTGTGAAGATGTGCGTATCTGGCCAATAGCACATCGTATCCCATGAGACAAGTGGGTGTCCATGTATCTAGGTCTCGTCACAAAACCGTCCTCCGTAAGCTGGAGAAGATGCTCTCTATAGAAAGCCATCTTCGTGCCCAGCTCCTGTGCTGGCTGTATCCATGTCCTCCTGATGTCTAGTTGAGTCAGGTCCTGGCGGATGAGCCTGGTAATCTCGGACTGTGTGAGAGTCAGAGAGGGTGCATCCAATGAGTACTGGAAGGGTGGCAGTCTGTCTATGCTAAACCCATGCACTTGAAACCATGATGTCATCTCCCCATACTAGCATGCTGTATCTCCCTGCATGGCTAACTATCGAGAGGACTCAAGTGCAAGGCGGGCATATCTTATTCTGGGAAGTTCCCACATGCGGTGTATTAAGGAGACGGATCTGGTGAGCGCCTCAACCACAGTGGAGGGGCAGCTAGCTCTGCTCGTATCATGGCACGTGGTACTGAAGCCTTGGCTCTAATGAGCCGTGAGATCATAGAGACTAGTGGCTTCTCCATGTCCCCCCATCCATTAGTGCGACCTGTCCTCCCATGATGGTCCCAATGAAGGTCCCCAAACTCAGCTCCATAGAGCAATGCAGAAGCCACCAGGGTGTCAAAGAGCCAGAGCTTCGTCCGACGCTCCTGAAACTGAACATGTGAACACATCCTCTCCAATCTACCCAGTGCTGCATGGGCTCTAGTCAATCTAGTCTCTGCTGCTCTTCTCAATGAAAATGCTGGTCCACTAAAAACCACTCCAAGGTAGGTGTAAGCATCTGTATACTCCACCGTCTCCTGGCCGTATGTAAATGCGGGCGTTGACCTCCTGATCCACTGTGGGGTCGTATTAAATACACGAAGCTAAATTTGGAGGACCTTAAATTTAGAGTCAAGTCTCTTATTTCAAAAGTTTTTGCGTACAACCTTGAGAAGGATAGGTACAAGGCATTGCTAGTAGAAAAATCAGCCTTGAACTTTGACTTCTTATGGCTGAAAAGTAAGAATGTAGATGTAGACAAAGCAAGAAAGAGATTTACCAGGATTGTAGATGGCATTGACATCATATCTTGGTTAGATTTTCTTTTGGACAATTTATATATAACCATCGGCGACTCTCTTTTCAAGCAAACAATTGGTATCCCTATGGGCACCAATTGTGCTGTTTTTCTTGCTAATTTCTATCTTTTTACTTATGAGTTTGATTTTATGGAGCGTCTTGTCCTCGCTAACACTTGCCCGATATTTTTGCACAAGTTATGCAATGTAAGACACTTTGTAGATGATCTTTTTGTCCCCGACGTTCCTTCTTTTCAAGATTTTATGTACTTGAATTCAAGTTCTGTAGGCAGAGGAATTTATCCCAAGGAGTTTTGTGAACTTAACTGTACCACAAATAGTGATTGTTGTGTCTTTTTAGACCTTAAGATTTTTCAGACTCCCTTGGGATTAGAAGTAGATATCTATGATAAGCGCCTTGAACCAGAATATGCCAACCTAAAAATCATCTGTATGCCTCACATTTCTTCGAACATTTCTCTTTTAGCTAAGTACGGTGTCATTTGCTCTCAACTATTTAGATTTTCTCGTCTTTGTTCTAGTAAATCTGCTTTTGTTGTTCAATCTTGCCATCTTATTTCAAAAGGATACTCATTCAAAAGAATCATGAAAAACGTTCGTTCATTTTTGCATCGTAGTAAGTTTATTTTTAATGTTTCTTCCTTTGGAATGTTCAAGATAATTAGTAGTAAATTCAATAGAAGTGGGGAGCTAAAAAGCCCACTTATTGTTTGACTTAATAACACCTTATGTTGTTGTTTTGATCTTTAGCGCTTCTAGTATTTTTACTATAGCTTGACAAATTGCTAGCCTTTATCATGGCTGAGTATGCCCATCACCTCCGGAGGGTGATAGAAACTCAGCTCGGTGGTTTTGTAGAGTACGTTCAAAGCATGAATGACCTCTATATAAACCTGCACCTACTCTTGGGCACTGACGACGTGAGTAGGGATGTCATAGCTGTTGTCCAAGCTATGCATGATAAAGGTGATAATCTTATTCTTCCTGTTTGGACAAGCAACGAAGTTGAGAATCACATATTGTCAAGTTTGGTTCTTTGCTCTTCGTAGGTTTGTAGTAGTATTCATTTTTCGATTTTGTATTTAGCTTACCTGAGGACTTAAGAATGTGTTCCTTTAGAAATTGTTGTGTGAAGTTTGATTTTTAGGATTAAGTTTTTAAGATGTCTCATCCTTTTTTGCTTAAAGTTGAGTACCTATTTTAAGCCAAGTAAGTTGCGTCAACTTATTTTACACATACCTTTTCTAAAAACATTTTTAAGTTAATAATCTTTTGTTTTATCTAGTTTTGTTTCGTAGCAAACAAAGTGATTTAGTTTGTTTTGTTTGTTTGTTTTTGTTTTTCTTTTCTTTTCTTGGTTCCTTGCTTTTATAGTTTTATGAGTGCTTTATTCCCTCTTATAATTCGTGAGTTCACACTATTCTGAACTTATGAAGGTATATATATATATATAAAAGGTTGACAGACAAATCACTTTCATGGGCAAAGCTATGCAAAGCATCCAAGTGACGTTGCATCCCCTCTGGAGAGTCCGAGATCAACACAATATCATCAGCATATAGCAATAGTGGGATCCATGTTCCTGCAGGTTGTGCACCTCTATCATCATCACTCTCAATGTAGTCAGAAACCTCATCCACATACATACCAAACAGAGTAGGAGAGAGCGGGCAACCCTGCTTCACCCAATAGTGGAGTGAACCGCTGTAGATAGGCCCTCTGAGGTGCGTACATGCCCCACTACTGACCTGTACAGTGCCATGACCCCCTGAATGAGCTATGTGGGTACTCCCATCTCTTGTAATCTGCGCATCAATCTAGCTCTGCGTACGGTGTCAAATGCTTTGCGGAAGTCCACAAAGTTGCAATAGATCCGTCTCCCATGTGATCTGCCCTCCTCAATGATGACTCTGAGTGTCAAGATACGGTCAAGAGTAGAAAAACCTCTCCTGAATCCTGCCTGCCCGGCTGCGCGTATCCCTTCCCTCTCTACCCATCTACTCCGCTGCTGCTCAAGAATGGATGCGTACAACCGTGCCAATGTGTGTCCGATCATGATAGTGCAATAATTCCCAGGCTCCATAGGGTCTCCTGACTTGAAGATAGGTACAATAGTAGATAGGCTCCAAGTATAAGGCAAGCCCTCACACATGGCACGGTTAAACATAACTACTAGGAGCTCTGCTAGTATATCTCTGGCATGCATGAAGTGCATGCCACTAAGGCAAGCCCTCACACATGGCACGGTTAAACATAACTTCTAAGAGCTCTGCTAGTATATCTCTGGCATGCATAAAGTGCTCAGCCACTAAACCATCATGATCATATGCTCTCCAGTCCTCATCCTGTCAATGGCCTTCCTCACCATCTCAGCGGTGAAAAAAGCACATGTGTGGGGGCATGGATCGGGAGGGTCGGGAAGGGGCGGCTGCCCAAGAACTGTGTACAGAGATGACGCGTACTGGCCCCAAGCCTCTGTGGAGGTAATGGTAGGGGGAGGGGAGTGCTCATGAAAGAGCCGCCATGCCTCACGTGAGTCCTGACTCAAGAATAGCTGTTATAGATCCTGCTCTAGGCGAGCCAAGAATGCCCTCTTCTTCCGCCACACTAGTCGTCGGAAGTCAATCTGTGACTGTATGTGAGTGATGTCCCCCAAAAGCACCTCCCTCTAAAGTCTAGCTCTGGTCTCTCGGCATTCCTCATCATACCAACAGTTCTGGGGCATGCTCCCAGAACGACGTCTCTGCTCAGGCTGTGTGTGTGGGTATGCCTCTGCTACTGCATCATGTAATCTGCGTCAGTATAGTAGTAAGCTCCTCCAAAGGTCGCCTTGGCTCTTCTATACACAAGCGTCTGTAGATCCCATCTATGTATACAGAGTCCGTCTCCCGCGTGAAGGTGTAGCGAGTAGAAGCTGCCACCTGTGGCCTGTGTGCTACACTAAACTCGAAAGTTATGGTCAGCAACACAAGAGCATGGTCCACTGCCACACCAATAGGTCTAGGTCCAACTGTGAGGTCCTGGATACTAGAGATGAGACTCGGCTGTGCCATGACATAATCCACTGTGCTAGCTCCATGTCTGTGTGGAAAGCATGTAAAACCCCTCGCAGCGGGAAATCTCTGTAGGCCATTCAAGATGACCAATCCATGTGCAGTCCCCATGTCTATCAAGTGTCGTCCATACTCAGTATGCTCCCCATCATGCGATAGTCTGGATAGGCATGTCTCTGCAACATCCAGCTCTCTCAGCATCTCTTCTGAAGTATCATAAGAAATTGTCTGATGATGAGCAGTCCTAGCATTGAAATCCCCTAGAATGATGATGTCACCATCTCTAGATAACTCCCAGATGTCATCATCCAAAATAGAAAAGAGAGAGAGAGAGAGAGAGAGAGAGATGAAATGAAATGAACTGTTATATTAACGTCTTCAAAAGGCCAAAATCTATTACAAAATGGTGAATCTAATACCAAGTCTGGGTACAAAAGAACTTGAACAAAGATACTTCTACTAGAATCCATCCTCATCTGCACTCCGGATGTCGATAGAGTATGGCTTGAATCCTCTATTGTAGTCTCCATCGATGCTATGTAGCCCCTCCTCCCCAATTGTGGCCGTCTGGATCTCCATAGCTCCAGTGCTCAATCGATGAGAGTGCCGGTAGTGGTCGAATGAGTGCAGGCCGAGCTCTGCAGTGATGGCTGCTCCTCTGGCTGTGCATATCTAGTGAAAAGAAACCTGTAATCTGTCTCTGGGATTGTCTCTCTCTATCTCTCCCCAGTAAAGTGTCTCTATATCTGTGTAACTCAAGTAGATATAGCCCAAGACATCTCTGATCCTCATAACTCATGACCCTAGAGAAAGGACCGAAACCCTCTCTGAACAAGCAGTGGAAACGACCCCATATCTCATAGTACACTGTGCAATGACATATGTAATGTAGCTCTGTCTCTGGCTCTAACTGGCATAAGCGGCATATCCTGTTGTTTGCTGGTGTCCCTCTGACTCTACCAGTCTCAATCTCCAGTTGATGTGAGGATGTGCGTATCTGACTAATGGCACACCGCAAACCATGAGACATACGTTTGTCCATGTAGCTAGGTCGAATCACAAACCTATCTCCTGTGAGGTGGAGAAGATGCTCTCTATAGAAAGCCATCTTCGTGCCAACTCCTGTGGCGGCTCTATCCATGTCCTCCTGTATCCAGCTGGATCAGGTCCTTACGAATGAGTCTAGTAATCTCCACCCATGTAAGAGACATCGAGGGTGCCTGAAGAGAGTACTAGCAGAGGGCAGCCTGTCCATGGTGAAGCCATGTGTCTGAAACCATGTTGTCATCTGTGCATACCAGCATGAAGTGTCCCCCTGCAGAGCTAATTGTCTGGAAGACTCAAGGGCCAGTCTGGCATATATATCTCTAGTAGTATCCCACAAGCTGCGCACAAAGGAGACTGATCTGGTAAGCGCCTCAATCTCCATAGGAGGGGCAGCTAGCTCTGCTCAAATGACAGCGTGGGGTATGGAGGCCTTGGCTCTGATTAGCCAAGAATGCATAGATACCAAGGGCCTCTCCATACGTCTAAAACCATCCTGGCCTACAGAAGGTTCCCTTATCTGCACCCCATACAACATCGCTGAGGCTACTAAAGCATCAAAGAGCCATAACTTTGTCCGAGGTTCCTGGAACTGAACCTGCGAACACATCCTCTCCAAGCCTCCCAAGGCCGCAAAAGCTCTAGTCACTCTAGTCTCTGCTGCTCTCCCCAAAGAAAACCTCGGCCCAGTGAAGACAACCCCAAGGTAAGTGTATGCATTTGTATACAATCTCTTGACCATATGTGAAAGTCGGTGCTGATCTCTTGACCCACTGTGGTGTGGTGTTAAACACCATAACCTTGGTTTTACCAAGGTTTACAGACAATCCAATATCCTCTGCAAAACTGTGTAATGCATTCAACTGTTGTGCATACCCTCTGGTGAGTCAGAGATCAATACAATACCATCAGCATATAACAACAATGGAATCCACGTCCCTGCCAACTGGGCACCTCTATCACCCTCTCTGTCAATGTAATCAGACACCTCATCAACATACATACCAAATAGAGTAGGAGACAATGGGCAACCATGTTTCACCCCAATGGTGGAGTGAACTAAATCAGATATCCCTTCCGGAGTGCGTACATGTCCCATCACTGATCTGTATAGAGCCATAATCCCTCAAATCAGCACTATAGGCACCCCCATCTCCTGCAGTCTGCGTATCAATCGAGCTCTCGGTACCATGGCAAATGCTTTGCGGAAATCCACAAAGCTACAATAAATCCGTCTCCCATGTGACCTGCCCTCCTTAATGGTGGCTCTGAGTGTCAGAATATGATCAAGAGTGGAGAAACCCCTCCTAAAACTGGCCCGTCCCTTTGCTCGTACACCCTCACCCTCTGCCCAATTACTCAAATGCTGCTCAAGAATGGTTGCATACAACCGTGCCAATGTGTGTCCAACCATAATAGTGCAGTAATTCCCAGGCTCTGTAGGATCACCTGCTTTGAAGATAGGCACAATAGTAGACAACCTCCAAGTCTCAGGTAACCCCTCACACATGGCACGATTGAACAACACTGCAAGAACCTCTACCAACATATCTCTAGCATGTGTAAAGTGCTATGCTACTAGACCATGTGACCTGCCCTCCTCAATGATGGCTCTGAGTGTCAGAATATGATCAAGAGTGGAGAAACCCCTCCTGAAACTGGCCTGGCCCTTTGCTCGTACACCCTCACCCTCTGCCCAATTACTCAAATGCTGCTCAAGAATGGTTGCATACAACCGTGCAAATGTGTGTCCAACCATAATAGTGCGGTAATTCCCAGGCTCTGTAGAATCACCTGCTTTGAAGATAGGCACAATAGTAGACAACCTCCAAGTCTCAGGTAACCCCTCCACACATGGCACGATTGAACAACACTGCAAGAACCTCTACCAACATATCTCTAGCATGTGTAAAGTGCTATGCTACTAGACCATCATGATCATATGTCCTGCTGGTGAATCTGATGGGGGGGGAGAGAGAGAGAGAGAGAGAGAGTCTTAAAGACCGATCACAAACTTCTTTGGAGCGGGCATTGGGCAACCGGAGGAGACACTACCGCAACAAAGCTCACGTTCTCTTTATACCAGAGGCACGCTAATTGATCGAGCAACCGAGCTAGGGAGATCCAGACTTCACAACTGCGGAGGAGTGCACAGCATCGCCGGAGGCTGCATCAGAGGATTCGGGTCATGTTGGCTAGACATGCACGCGGCCCGTCAGACTACTGACCATGGAAGAGATTGATGAGATCCACCAGTGACCGATGATGGATCTCTTGTGATTTAGCTCTTTTGAGGATTGTACACCCTGCTCATCTTGTACCACACACATACCCATAGTGTGTTATATTAGCCCTCATCCACTACTTTCACACACCCCCCCCCCCCTCACCACACCTCATATCCTATAATTCCATTTCAGTACCTTTTGTTTTTATTTTTGGTACTCAGACATTGTATCAGATTCACCGCGTGGTAACTTTTTGGTCTCATAGGTCATTTTGGCCTTTTGAAGACGTTAATATAACATTTCATTTCATTTCTCTCTATCCAGCTAGCTGCTTAGGTTCGCATCTAGCAGTTTAGGATTCTGTAGTACTCATTACCTTTTATTTTTGGTACTAATAATTGTATCAGATTCACTGCGTTGTAACTTTTTGGTCTCATAGGTCATTTTGGACTTTTGAAGACGTAAATATAACATTCCATTTCTCTCTCTCTCTCTCTCTCTCTCTCTCTCTCTCTCTCTCTCTCTCTCTCACACACACACATGGGTCTCTCACTGTTTTTAGGGTTTCGCCACTTCTTCTTTGCTGTTCTTTTAGGGTTTCGAAATTGTCTTCATTGATGATCACAATAGAAAGACATGGGTGTATGTACTTAAAGGTAAAAGTCATGTGCTTGACTCATTTAAGAAATTTCATGCATTTGTAACCACACAAAAAGGACTTAAGTTCAAAGCTATCGGGACGGATAATGGGGGAGAGTATGTATCACGTGAGTCTTTGGTTGCGATGCATTTGTGCATGTACCTGTTGATCAGAGGACCCAACTTGACATGAAATCTATCAAGTGCATCTTCATGGGATATGGAGATGAGGGAGAGAGGGGTTACCGAGTTTGGATACCTCAGTACAGGAAGTGAATGGACAGCAAATAGGTGCACAAAATGGGATTATATGACATGACCAGCTTGCTGAAAATGAATTACAGCAGCAAGGTAATGCTAAAAATCAGCCGCCAATCCATGGTGTGCACATTCAGGATAATGTAGACCCATTGCCCGTCAATGTAGATCATTGGGTGAGGAGGTCTACACGTGTTAGAAGGCAACCAGAGAGGTTTCAACCATCTATGGATTGCATTTTGTTGACTGATGAGGGGTTAAGAGGCCCAGTCTAGAAGACAAAAGAAAGTGGGAGCTTGCTACGAAATCTGAGATGCAGTCACTATATGCAAATAATAGATGGGAGCCTGTGCCTTTGCCCAAAGGTAGGAAAGCTATTCCTAACAAATGGGTTTATAGAGTAAAATGTGTTGATGACAAACCCAAGTACAAAACATGTTTGGTTGCTAAGGGTTATGCACAGAAGGAAGACATAGATTTTCAAGAGATATTTTCGCATGTGGTGAAGATGTCTACCCTCCATGTTTTGTTTGCTTTATGTGCTATCTTGAATTTAGAGTTGGATCAAATGGGTGTGATCACTGCTTTCCTACATGGTGACTTGGATGAGGAGCTGTACATGCAGCAACCTGAGGGCTTTGTCATTCCAGGGAAAGAGCATTTGGTATGCAAACTAAAACGCACCTTGTATGGGCTGAAACAAGCCCCTAGACAGTGGAACAAGAAGTTTGATACTTTTATGTGCCATGGATTCAAATGCAGTTATGCAGATCACTACCTTTACACTAAAAAGGCTCCTGATGGTAGTCTTATTGTGCTAGTCCTATATGTGGATGATATGCTGATTGCAGGCAAGCATAAGGAAACTTTGAATGCTTTGAAAAAGGAGCTGAGTTCAACTTTCTCAATGAAAGATTTGGGTGCAGCTGAACATATTTTGGGTATGCGCATTGCAAGGGATAGAAAGAAGCGTCTTTTATTCCTTTCCCAAGACAAGTATATCACGAAAGTGCTTGAGAGATTTAATATGGTTGATGCTAAGCCTCTTGGTGTGCCTTTACCACCACACACAAAGCTTAGCAAGCATGATTGCCCAAAGAATGATGCAGTTGCCCATGCCATGAAAAGCATTCCTTTTGCATCAACCTGTGGTTCTTTGATGTATGCCATGGTTGCTACACGACCGGACATTGCTTATGCAGTGGGAGTTGTTAGCAAGTTTATGTCTAATCCTGGCAAACCACATTGGGAGGCAGTGAAAAGCATTTTCAGGTACTTGAAAGGTACACAGGACACATGCATATGTTATGGAAAGGGTACATTGTCAGTGTGGGGATTCTGTGATTCAGACGTGGGAGGAGATCTTGACACTCAGAAATCTACCAGTGGTTATGCCTATACATTGGCTAGTGGAGCTATTTCTTGATGTTCAAGATTGCAAAAGATTGTTGCACTGAGCACTACACAAAAGCTGAATATATTTCTGTCACAGAAGCTTCGAAAGAAGCCATCTTACTTGGTCTTCTTTGTGAGGACTTTTGATCTTCCAGTACATGCTCCAATGCTTGGTTGAGATAGTCAGAGTGTTGTATGACTGGCTAAGAATGCCATGTTCCATGCTCGTACCAAACACAAAGATGCTCGGTACCATTTTATACAAGAGGTATTGGATGATGGCCTTGTCACACTGACAAAGGTCTGAACACAGGATAACCCTACAGATGTTCTCACTAAGTGTCTTGCTAAGACACAACATCAGCATTGCTTACACTTAGTGGGAGTTACTTAAAGGTACTACATCGGGCCTTTATGTGGGGTAATTGTTGGGTAGAAAGGCCCTTTGGCCACCTCTCCTAATATTTGTATACCAACTTATTCTTTGGGTGTAAACCACCCCTAGGGTCACTTAAGTGACCCTTATGATACGTACCCTACAATAATAAAACATAACATTGAAAAGTGTGCCAAACAGCACACGAAAAATACCTGTGTCGATTTCTCTCTCTCTCTCTCGCTTGTCTGCAACTTCGTACCCCCATCCCCTGCACTCAGAGACCTTTTCGCTCCTTCAGTAACTTTGTGAGTGTCTTTAATAGTTGGCTCGGCCAATTTGAGTCCCCATTAATCCCTAGACTTTTGATAAAGTCAGAGGAAGTTAATTCCTCAAAAGTAAAGTTCTCAGAAGATCATGGACGAAACAAAATCAATCATGTGATGCCCTAATTTTTATCTTGAGCTATACATACCTTTGGAGGAATCTCGAGCAGTAAAAGACATAATAGACATCGGGTACTAGTCCAATAGTTGTTTTTACTTTCTTAGCACATGGTTGCTCAATTGGAGATATTATGTCCGTTCTTGACATGGGATGAAAGTGTGACTTGTGTCGAAACATCCAAAGCATTTGCCTTCTTAATGAAGAGTTTTCCTTTGCTTTCGAGTGACATTAGGAGGTTGAAGTGTCTCACGCTGCTATTCTCGAGGAGTGAATTTATTTGACTCGTTTAGTTAGTGGTAAGTCCTTTCGGCTCTTAGGCTCAAAGATAAGGTTGCCTTTCATTGACTTATAGCAAACCAATGCATGGTCCATGAGTTCTTGCATAGTGGTTACTAGCTTGGAGAGGCAATACTCCAGTGGTGAAGGTAAAGACCATCCTTGAAAGTCTTCCATTGAGGAGGGACCACCTCTTGCACGTAATACGGATAGTATCTAACGAGCGCAAATGCAAGGTGCATTAACGCAGAATTAAACCGCCTTGTAGGGGTCATGTGGGCAGTCAAAGAGCAGATCTGGTACTGATTTTAAAAATGACAAGGGCAGCATGCAAAAACGCAGATAATAAACATTTATAGACACCAGAAATGGCACCAAAGAAGGTCGATATGGTAGACGAGGGACATGTGACGGCTGTTCGCAAATTTCAGCAATGGAGGGTGGATCTCGCATACAAGAGCCTCGAATGGGCTGAAAATGTGTATTAGTGAAGCTACGGATAAAAAAAGCACATTGGTCGCAATTTCTCGCAACAAAACTCCACCAATCCCATCTCATATGAGGAGGGCTGCAAATAGAGGTGAGATCCCACAAGAATGGGAGAAGCAAATTTCACCACAAAATGCCACGGCTGATGCAGCAAACTGAAACAAGTTACTATGAAATCTCTGATACAAACCTCTCAAAGCAGGGTGCATTAATGCAGAGATAAACCACCTTGTAGGGGTCGCGTGGGCAGTCAAAGAGCAAGGTGCATTAATGTAGAGATAAACCGCCTTGTAGGGGTCGTGTGGGCAGCCAAAGAGCAGATCTGGTGCTGATTTTTAAAATCACAAGAACGGCATGCAAAAACGCAGATGATAAACATTTATAGACACCAGAAATAACACCAAAGAGGGTCAATTTGGCAGGGGAGGTACATGTGATGGCTGTCCGATCCCGCAAGACCGGGAGCAAAAATTCCGCCACAAAATGCCTAGAAATTGAGGGCTGATGCAAAAATGCAGCGAGCTGAGACAAGTTTCTGCAATGAAATCTCTCATACAAGCCTCTCGAAGCGTGCCGGAGGTTTGCAAGCAGTCCCCACCCTTCTTGCTTTGATACATTCAAGGAAGAAAGAGAGGAGCACATGAGAAAGGACAACAGCTAATGGGAGGGAGAATGAAATGAAATGTGGTGGACCTGATACAAAGTCAGAGTAACAAAATGAAATGACAAAATGACAAAATATAAATACTATGAAATCATAAGCTGGTAGGTGTGAACTAAGCAGCTAGCCGGGATAGCTAAATCACAAGTCACGAGAGATCCAGCATCGGTCGCTGGCGGATCTCATCAATCTCCTCCATGGTCAGCAGTCTGACCGGGCATCGGCATGTCGGGCCAAAGTGATCCGAATCCTCTGATGTAGCCTCCGTCGATGCTGTGTAGTCCTCCGCAGTCGTGGGCGTCTGGATCTCCCCACCTCCATCGCTTGGTCCATCAGTGTGCCTCTAGTGTGAGGCGACAAGATCTGTTGTGGTAGTAGCTCCTCCGGGTGTCCAGTGTCTACTCTAAAGAAGCCTGTGATGTGTCTCTGAGACTGGCTGGCCTCTCCTCTCAACAGGCTCTCTCTGTGTCTGTAGAAAGCCATCTTCGTGCCCGGCGCCTGTGCTGGCTGTATCCATGTCCTCCTGGTGTCTAGTTGAGTCAGGTCTTGGCGGATGAGCCTGGTGATCTCAGATTGTGTAAGAGTCAGGGAGGGTGTACTGGAAGGGGGGCAATCTGTCTATACTAAACCCATGCGTCTGGAACCATAATGTCATCTCCCCATACCAACATGCCGTATCTCCCTGCATGGCTAACTGTCGAGAGGACTCAAGTGCAAGGCGGGCGTATCTGTCTCTGGGAAGTTCCCACATGCGGTGTATGAAGGAGACAGATCTGGTGAGCGCCTCAACCACTAGTGGCGGGGCAGCTAACTCTACGGATAATGGCACATGGTACTGAAGCCTTGGCTCTAATGAGCCGCGAGATCATAGAGACCAAGGGCTTCTCCATGTCCCCCCATCCATCAGTGCAACCTGTCCTCCCGTGATGATCCAATGAAGGCCCCCATATCTTAGCTCCATAGAGCAATGCAGAAGCCACCAGAGTGTCAAAGAGCCAGAGCTTTGTTCGAGGCTCCTGAAACTGAACCTGTGAATACATCCTCTCCAATCTACCCAATGCCGAATGGGCTCTGGTCAATCTAGTCTCTGCTGCTCTCCTCAATGAAAATGTTGGTCCACTAAAAACCACTCCAAGGTAAGTGTCTTTGGGGCCTACAAGGTGTCGGTCTCGTGTGCGCAGTGACATTCTAGTCGCTGGACGCAACTGTGTTCTCTTCCCTTCTCAGTGCTTTGTGTAAAGTTAACAGGTAATTGAAATAGTACCGCCCTCTACGTTGTATAGGCCGGTTATATGGTTCCATCGCCGGGATAGTCACTTTTTCTTCAAAAAGTGCAGCGTGGATTGTTGTGGGTGAAAGCAACACAGAGCTTGTCGATATGGCAGAGAAGAGAGACCAAGTACCTGAAGAGGGATCTTCCTCACATGGCACAAAGAAAATTCCTTCAACTCTTCAAGAAGAGGACAGGTTGTTTAGAACTCAACTGCGTTGTTGCATGGACATGTTTCAGCAGTTGGCTAACAACCCAAGGATGCAGGAATTCTTACAAGCTCCGACACAGGGTTTTCAGCCTCCTACACAGGGCATGACTGAGCCGTTGCAGGAAAAGGAGATTTCCAATGCGCAGAGGACTCATGATGCTCGAGGGAAAGCCCATGTGGTTGAGCAACTAGCGGTGTCCAATGATCCAAAGCAACTTGCTTTAGCTGGACAGGAACCGTTTGTGAATGGTCAAGGGAGCAATGAACAGGCTATGCGTCAGACCCTTCCATTACCTAATACTTATCCTGGTTATTTTGGAGGTGGTTCAGTGTTTCAAGCTATGGCTGGACCTTCCACAGGTTATATGCCAGGGAATGTGTTCGGGACAACGCAAACAGGCATGGGTAACCCTATGTACGCGAACATGGATGTCCAACCAGGTTTTCAGGGTGCCTATGGCCAGTTTCGAGTGCCTGGAACACAATTTGGTATGGCTGGTTTTTCACAACCATACGTACAAAATGCAGATATACAGGGAAAACAGTTGATGCGAGTGCTGGAATGAACACTCATGGAGCACCACTGTTACAGGCACCTGTTTATGATAATGTGGCTCCTTTGAGTCAACCTAAGGATTACAAGGAAGGTGGGCAGGGAGTGAAGTTTGAAACTTTCAGAGGAACTGAGGACCAATTAAAGGCTTTGACCTTCATACAGCAGTTCGATGCAGCTTATGCTGGAGGCAACTTCACGGAATCTTCAAAGATACGCAAGGCTGCCACTTTCTTGAAAGGGAATGCGCTTCAATGGTGGACCGCATTGTTGAACCAAGGTCAAGCCCCAACAACGTGGGTCCAATTGAAACAACTTTTTGCACCTGCATGGTTGACAAACACTTTTGAAGTGGATGTGATGACTGAATGGCACGAGTTGAATGCTAAACAGTGTGCGGATCTGGAAGAGTACAATAAACGGTTTTGGGCCGCACTGTTGCCAGTCACCTCTTACAGGTTTGTGCCATTGTCAGAACAGATTGAGAAGTACTTTTGCGGATTGCCCAAGAAAATCAGGGACTATTGCACAAAGACTACTGTCATGAATATGTTTCAGCTGATAGAGAATGCAAGAGTGGCCAGCAATCTGTCGAAGGGAGATTCCGATGGATTTAATAGCCACAAGAAAGGGGCCTAGGGCAAACAGTTTTCAGCCAAGGGCAATGTTGCAACAAAGCCTTCTGAGCCTCCCACAAAGAAGCCCTCTAATGAAGAAGGTGATACGTCCAAGAAGCAGTCTAAGTCTTCTTCGGGACGAGGACAAGGACAAAAAAGGCATTTTTCTGGCAAAACTTTTCAAGAAAGGAAAGCTCTTAGGGAGGCCAAGAAATGCTATATTTGTGAACAGGAAGGACACTTTGCAAATGAGTGCCCACAGAAGAAGTCACAGGATGAGGATGACAAGTCAGACCATAAAGGGAAGAAGCCAAAGCCGAGTGCACGACTTGTTCCAGATTTGGTTGGAGATCAGCCAAACACAGATGCCACGGAACTGTGCAGAGCTTGGGGCAAAGTTAGAGACCAGACAGTGTTGGTTTTCTTTGATCCAGGAGCCCGTGCAAATTTCATATCACCAGAATTGGCATCAAAGTTGGGCATTCGTGCAGAGGAGATGGGTATGATAGGCGAAGCAGGTTTAGCATGCCCAGGACATTCAGAGCCTGTTACTCCCATTCTGGGAAAGCTTCGTCTGCACATTCAGAGCTATGTGGATGCGGAAGAATTTCATATTATGCCGCTTGAGGGCTATGATGTGTTATTGGGTATCCCATGGTGTTACAGGTTGCATGCTATGGTGGATATTTACAACAAAAAGATTACCCTTGTACATAGAGGAAAGACTCATGTCCTTGATGTAAAGCTTAAAGGCGAGTCTGTTCCAGTTGTTTCTGCTTCTGCTATTTCATCTGTAATAAAGAATCATCTTTCTGCGTACTTGATCTTTGCAAAAGAAGTACCTCAAGTTGTATCTAATTTGTCTACCTTAGATAAAGACAGGTCAACTTTTTTGAGTGGTTTCAGTGATTGTTTTTCGGACTCTTTGCCAGGGGAGTTACCTCCTGAGAGACCTGAGGATCATACTATAGATCTTGTGCCAGGTTCTAGTCCACCGAATAGACCACCATACAGGGTTAGTGCAGCCCAGCAGAAAGAGATTATGGGTCAGGTCAACGAGCTTTTAGAGAAGGAGCTGATTCAGCCCAGTTCATCCCCTTTTCGTTCGCCTGTACTCTTAGTGCAGAAGAAGGATGGTTCATGGAGCATGTGCATTGACTATCGCGCTTTGAATAAGAATACCATCAAGAACAGGTTCCCCATACCGAGGATAGATGACATTCTTGATCGGCTTGAGGGAGCGTCATTGTTTACAAGAATAGACCTAAAGAGCGGGTGTCACCAGCGTGTGACTACTATCTATCCTTTTTGTTGATTTCTTTCTAATTATCTATTTACTTTCACCTTTTGGAAACACCCCTCGGGAAATCTAACTGCCCTGCATTGCATAGCTAGTGTGGAACTGTCCAGAGGGAGTCCAGGCCTGAGGGCAAGAGAGCACTAAGGTTGGACAAGGACTATGGTTAGCCAAGTGGGGTCATTGACTAGCCAAAGTGGAATCCTTTGCTACAGAGGCTACATTTCAGTTCTGGATGTGGCCACAGTGTACAAAGAGGGTCGGATGACCTAGAAAGATACAATGGCAACATCTCCTAAAATTTAGGGAACTGCTATTTTGGGACCTGAAAATGTGTTGGCGTCATTACCTCCGGAATGACAAGGGGAACATTTTCTTACTCTGCCGTGAAGTCAACTGGGCAACCGGTTGGGATATTTTTAGACGGCAACCCCGAAACGGGAAAATGCTTATAAATGTGCCAAGTGGCACCTTCTGGTGCACTTGCCTCATGCATCAAGAAGTGGCGCTGAATTTAGGAGGGGGAGAGCCTCATTTTCAGATTTGTCACAGGTTAAGAGCTATGGAGTGCTTGCTTTCCCTCTTATGCACAGTGCGGTGCCAGGAGTGATGCCCTGCACGCTACGCACTGCCCTCTCTCTCCCCTTTGGCAGTATGTTATGCCCCTCTAGTGGGCTCTTCATTTGACCAATGTACAGTTGTGTGGGTTCATGCACGAATTGCCAAGGCAAGAGCCTCTTGCACAGGTACTGGATTAGCTAGCGGCTAATCCCCCCGCAGGTACAGGTGAATTCGGAGAGGTTTCACGCCAGAAATCTCGTCCGATTCAAAGGGCAAGTAGCCCTACAGGTGCGGGAGCTCGAGGACTTGCTACGGATACGACCGGCACGCGAAACGGAGCCCGAAACAGCAAATTACAGCCTGCTGTGTATTTTTGCAGGTTTAGGGTTTTGGCCCTAAACGGACCCTAATACCCCCAGGAGGTTCGGGGACGCAAGGGGACCGCTGTACAGGTGATCTGACGCATTTTCAGGGCTGAAAACAGAGAATTCAGCGTGCTGCAGATTCTCGCCACGTTTTGCAAAGTGCCCGTATGCGTCGGGAAAGTCAGTCAATGCGTGGGAATACTGACTGTGAAGGGTTCTAGTACAGTTATGCTGCCGAAATCGGGCTGGAACAGTGGAAATTCAGCCGAGTTTGTGCGGGGCAGCTTGTAGGGAACCACAGCGTTTATTCCCTCTTTTGAACAATAAAGAAATACCGAAAGGGGCGCCTAAGTTAGGGGCCAATCTGGTGTCGGTCTACTCATACAGGTGCAATCTAGCAGCCTGTATCCCTCTCCCCTTTGTTGTGTCTTGAAAGTACTGGTAAAATAGACGACTAAGAATGGGTGAAAGCTAAATCAAGGTTTAAAGTAAAGTCTACCGCCCTTTTTGGATTGAACAGGCCGGTTTCAGCGGGTATCATCAGATACGCATTAGACCAGAAGATGTCCATAAGACTCCGTTCAGGACAACATTTGGTCTCTATGAGTTTCTTGTCATGCCATTTGGTCTCACAAATGCTCCTGCCACATTTAATAGAATGATGGACAGAATTTTTAGACCACATAGAAACTTCGTGGGTACCTTCTTTGATGACATGATTGTCTACTCAAAGTCTGAAGAGGAGCATAGGGATCACTTGACTGCAGTTTTCAATGAGTTACGTAAGAACAGGCTACTCATTAATGCGAAGAAAAGTGAATTCTTTTTGCAAGAGATTCACTTCCTTGGGCACATTGTTTCAAAGGATGGGGTACGCATGGATCCCGCTAAAGTGGAAGCAATTAGATCATGACCAGACTTGAAGTCCGTACATGACATTCGAATCTTTCTAGGCTTATGTTCCTACTATAGGAGGTTCATCCGAAATTTTGCTGAGATTGCTTCTCCACTCCATGCACTGCAAGGAAAAGGAGTTACTTTCAAGTGGACAGCCAAGGAAATTTTAGCGTTCAAACACTTGAAAGAGAAGCTGACTTCAGATCCGGTAATTATGTCTCAGAGCACAAGGCAACTTGGGAACACCATCTCCCATTGGTTGAATATGCTTACAATACACTGTGCATACGTCAACAGGTAAGGCACCATTTGAGATAGTGGAAGGAGGAAAGAAAGTCCCGCCCATTTTGCAGACTAAGGACAAGATATTTGAGGCAGACAAGTATGTGCAAGATATGGATGAAACATACAGGAAGATAAAGATTGCTCTTGAGAAGACTCAGGCTAAGCAAAAGAAAGCTGCTGATCGTCACCGTCGTGAACTTGTATTTTCACTTGGTGATTGGGTACTTTTGCGCTTTGAAAAGGCCAGGTTAAGGAAAAGGAAAGGCAAGGAACGCTTGTTTCCTAAGCTCAGTATGCGATATTATGGTCCTTTCCAGATTTCAGAAAAGATCAGCGATGTAGCTTACAGGTTAAAGCTACTAGAAGGCTGGAAAATACATAATGCTTTTCATGTCAGCCTTCTAAGGCCCTTTGTTGGTGATGTGCCAAAGAATATGCTTGATGAGGAACAACCCGAAGTGGAAGAATTGGATGAAATCCTTGTTCCTGAACAGATATTGGCACATAAAGAAAGAAAGGTTAGAGGAAAAGTTGCAAGACGCTATTTGGTGAAGTTCAAAAACTATCCATCGTTAGATGCCAAATGGATGGAAGACTCTGAATTGGTTGATTCACCTCAGCTATTGCAATTGTATCTTGAAGCCTTTCAGATGGAACCCACAGTGACTTGATGCAGCCTTTTTGGAGCAAGGCAAGAGCATGGTTCATGATGCTCAAGAGAGTAGTTAAGCAATTGTATCTACTCTTTCCATACAGAATTTAGCTAGAGAAGTTTGTGCTCATGAATACACTAGAAGACTTCTATGCTTGATATATGTGTCGTAGCCAGGTTGGTGGGATTGTTTAATCGTCCAACGCTACATTTCCGGAAGCATGTATATCTTGGATTCCCATCATAGAATATATGTGATATCAGGAGATATCCGCATGTATTATTGGCATGCAAGCGAGGTCGCTTGCAGTATTTCAAGGGTGGGGTGTGTCACCAGGAGCTGTATTTTTCCTGTTGCCTTCTGTAAATAAGTATTAGATATATTTATTTTATTTTTACTTGTTTGTCCCGGAACCCTTGAAAAGGTGCAAGTGGACATTGCATGGCCAATGTGAAACGGTTGCAGCCAAATGGGTTTCTCACATCGGGGATCTAGGTCGGTCAGACAGGGACTGCCCGGGCCAGTTAGCACTGGATTCTGATGAGTATGGAAGCTCGTGTGCGCCAAACTGGAATTTGGGCCACTCGTCAAGTCACTGCAACTTTATAAGTTGAAAGGGGCCAGTAAATTAACCCACATTGTAGATGTTGGTCAAATGGTAGTCTTCAATGATGGTCAAGAGACCGATAGGGACGCCATGGAAGCATCTCCTAAAATTTAGGGAACTGCTACTTTTGACCGGAAAATGTGTTCGCGTCATTAGCTCTGGAATGACAAGGGGAACATTTTATTGCTCTGCTGCCAAGTCAACTGACGCACCAGCGATTCTGCCACTTTGGGAGGCAAAAACAAGCTGCATATCAACAAAGGGGGCGCCATTTTCAGCCTCAGGTGGATTGTAGCAGGTACAGAAGCTATGGAATCCTTACCTTGCCCTCTATGCACAGTATGGTGACGGGAGTGATGCCCCGCACGCTACATACTGCTCTCTTTCTTCCCTACGTACAGTATGTTATGCCCCACTAGTGGGCTTCTCATTTGACCTATGTACAGCTGTGGGGAAATATGCTTTCATGCCGAGGCAAGAGCCTCTTTGCACAGGAACCGGTGTAGCTAGCTGCTGCACCAAAGCAGGTCCACGAGAGGGTGATAACCTCTCGATTACGCAGTAAATTCAGCACTGTTTGCTTGCTGTTTTTACTCTGTTTTGAGACTGTTTTGTGCCCGGGATGCTTCCAGAATCAAGGGGCACCAAGCCCAAGGTGCAGGGAACAGTGTAGGGACCGTCGTGTGCCCAAATCAGGTCAAAAACAGGACTGAACCAGAAATTACAGCGACCTGGAATTTACTGTTTTGTGCTCCCGACTGAGGGATAACGCCAGTGGGATAGAGTCTTGAGCTTGGAAACTGATTCGGATTAATTTCGGTACCGTTATGCTGCCGAAATTCTGCCGAATCTGGAGCGTACTAGCTGGACGCAGGTGTTATCTTCCAAGGACTCTCTTTTTGTAATTCCCGCTCTCTAAATTAAAGAAATACCGAGAGGGGCGCCAGTCTTTGGGGCCTACAGGGTGTCGGTCTCGTGTGCGCAGTGACATTCTAGTCGCTGGACGCAACTGTGTTCTCTTCCCTTCTCAGTGCTCCGTGTAAAGTTAACAGGTAATTGAAATAGTACCGCCCTCTACGTTGTATAGGCCGGTTATAGTCTCCCGGCCGAATGTGAATGCAGGCGCTAACCTCCTGATCCACTGTGGGGTGGTATTGAATACCATGACCTTGGTTTTACCAAGGTTGACAGACAAACCACTTTCATGAGCAAACCTATGCAAAGCGTCCAAGTGAGGTTGCATCCCCTCCGGAGAGTCGGAGATCAACACAATATTATCAGCATATAACAATAGCGGAATGCCAGCGGTGCACCTCTATCACCATCTCTCTCAATGTAGTCAAAAACCTCATCCACATACATACCAAAAAGAGTAGGAGAGAGCGGGCAGCCCTGCTTCACCCCAATAGTGGAGTAAACCGGTGTAGATAGACCCTCTGAGGTGCGTACATGCCCTACTATTGATCTGTACAATGCCATGATCCCCCAAATGAGCTCTGTGGGTACTCCCATCTCCTGTAATCTGCGCATCAATCTAGCTTTGGGGGGGGAGAGAGAGAGAGAGAGAAATGAAATGAAGTCAAATGTTATATAGACGTCTTCAAAAGGCCAAAGTGGTGGATCTGATATAAAGTCAGCGTAACAAAAATGTCAAAATAAAATACTATGGAATCCTAAACTGCTAGGCGTGAGCTAAGCAGCTAGGTGGGATAGCTAAATCACAAAAGATCCAGCATCGATCGGTCGCTGGCGGATCTCATCAATCTCCTCCTGGTCAATAGCCTGACCGGGCGTCGTGTATGTCGGGCCAAAGTGATCCGAATCCTCAGAGAGAGAGAGAGAGAGAGAGAGAGAGAGAGAGAGAGAGAGAGAGAGAGAGAGAGAGATGAAATGAAATGTTATATTAACGTCTTCAAAAGGCCAAAATGACCTATGAGACCAAAAAGTTACGATTGGTGAATCTGATACCATGTCTGAGTACAGAAATTACAAAGTTACAAAGAACTAACACTAAAACACTAAGGAAAAAGGAAATGGGGGAGGGGGGGGGAGGGGGGGTTTGTGGGTTCATATGAAAGCTTTGAGTGAGAGAGAGAGAGAGAGAGAGAGAGAGAGAGAGAGAGAGAGAGAGAGAGAGAGAAATGAAATGAAATGAAATGTTATATTAACGTCTTCAGAAGGCCAGAATGACCTATGAGACCAGAAAGTTACAATGTGGTGGATCTGATACAAAGTCAGAGTAACAAAAATGACAAAATAAAATGACAGAATAAAATGCTATGGAATCTGAAACAGCTAGGTGTGATCTAAGCAGATAGGTGGGATAGCTAAATCACAGATCACAAAAGATCTAGCATCGGTCGCTGGCGGATCTCATCAATCTCCTCCATGGTCAATAGCCTGACTGGGCGTCGTGCATGCTGGGCCAAAGTGATCCGAATCCTCTAATGCAACCTCCGTCGATGCTGTGTGGTCCTCCGCAGTCGTGGGCGTCTGGATCTCCCTAGCTCCGTCGATCAGTGTGCCTCCAGTGTGAGGCGGCGAGCTCTCCTGTGGTAGCAGCTCCTCCGGGTGTCTAGTGTCTGCTCTAAAGAAGTTTGTGATCCGTCTCTGAGACTGGCTGATCTCTCCTCTCATCAGGCTCTCTCTATGTCTGCGTAGCTCGAGCAAAAACAAACCCAAGCATCTCTGATCCTCGTACCGCATGACTCTGGAGAGTGGTCCGAAGCCCTCTCTGAACAAGCAGTGGAAGCGGCCGCGTATCTCGTAGTAGACCAGGCAATGGCATGTGTAGTGCAACTCTGTCTCAGGCTCCAGGTCACATAGGAGACATGTCCTGGCCTCTGCTGGTACTCTGTTGTATCTCCCAGTCTCGATCTGCAGCTGGTGTGAAGATGTGCGTATCTGGCCAATAGCACATCGTATCCCATGAGACAAGTGGGTGTCCATATATCTAGGTCTCGTCACAAAACCCGTAAGCTGGAGAAGATGCTCTCTGTAGAAAGCCATCTTCGTGCCCAGCTCCTGTGCTGGCTGTATCCATGTCCTCCTGATGTCTAGCTGAGAGAGAGAGAGAGAGAGAGAGAGACATACTCAAGAGAGTGCTCATACAACTAGATAATGAGAATCAGGGCCAGAGGGCCACTTACATAACGATCAAGTGACCTAGAAGACTACAAAAAGGGGGCGCCAAGTTTAGGGCTGACTCTGCCATTATGGCCATATAACCATGAGACGCAACCTAGGATTGCATCATCTGGTGATGACAGATCTCCAACATCTCTTTTTACAAAAAAGAAAGGGTATGTTCTCTTGATAAATCATCTTGAGGGCACATAACGAAGAAAAGTATATAAAGTAGCCGATAACAAGAGCAGTAATCACAAATTAGCCAAAATGTATCAACTCAAAACAAGAACTACCTTCCAACCTCTCGATATCCTAGCATGTACAACCTATCAAAAATAAGAGGTGAAAATTCTCCTCATATTGTCATCGACACAGCAAGAGGAGTTCATCTCTATCAATACCCTCTAGAGGAGTTCTAACAGAGGCTGCATCATCAGGATCTGTAGGAGACAAAGGAGGTATTGCAATGAAATCACGGATTGACAGTTGTGGAATCTTTGCACCTACAAATCTGAGGCACCTCTGTCTATCTCCGGCGTCTGCATCTTATTGTTCGCTGCTCTTATCCTAGTTTTCGCTGCATCCACGACACAGAAGACTCCTGAGCCTGCATGTTGTTTCTGCTTCTAGGGGACTGACCGTCAAGTGCACCCAGCAGCTAAATGTCGGGGTCCTAAGAGTCTGATGAAGAACCACCGCTGCCAAAAAATCGCTTCCATGTATAGTTGGTAGAGAGACAAACGGAGGAGGATCCTTCACGAGAGAGGCATGACCTTGAGAGAGTTGCCAAATCCAAGAAACAGTAACACTCGAAATAAAAATTAATCAAAACCAACCTCTACGTAGGAATTTACGCAGACTTATCTTTTACAAAAGCTTTTGTAAGTCTGACCAGAAAAAAACACAAATCAAAAAAAGAAAATCTTTTGCAAAATGACACGGTTGATGAGCAAATTCAAACCTGGTGATGAGTTCGCAGCAAAACTTTGCAATTAGCATGGATCTCTTGCACTCGAGCAAGGGCCTTAAAAAAGGCCTCATTTAACTCCTCATCTCTGAGAGCACTGATCTACACAAGTGAAATTTCAGCACATCAGCACACTTTTGAAGTTATCTGCTAAAAATGATTTAAAACAGGACTAGCTATTCAGAAAGATGAATGGGACAAAAAAGGTGTGGACCTCTTCTGGTGAAAGCTGATAGTCACGAAGAAAGCTAGAAACTATATCCTGTCGTTGATTTGTGCTCTCTAATTCTTGTTTCAACCTTTCTGTTGCAGCTACAATGTCCCCGGTAGTGGCACTACAAGAATTCAGGGACTTTGTGATCCTGCCAATCAAAGGTTGTGGTTACAATTCCATAACATGCAAATGGTATCAGCTTACCAGATATGTTTATGCTACAAGCACCCACTGCGATCTAAATATCAGCACGGCCCATCACATCCCAAGCAATTGGCACCTAGCGAAACATTACTAAAAATCTGAAGAAACACATTGAATTATATAGATAAAAGCCTTGCCTTCTAATACCCAATACAAGTGCCTTCTAATGTGTCTCAAACGAAATTTAGATAGACTAAAGTGCCTTGCCTTCTAGTACACAATAAAAAGCTTTTGTAAATTCCTTGTAAGTTGGTAACACCATGTACAGTGCAAATCAAACTACCTGCCAAATATTACTGTTGAGAGCTATTACTGCCACCATTTTTCGCTAAAGAACTTGTAAAAACTGAAATATTTAGCTAAACCAAACACGTTCACAAAAAAATTAAAACTTCTAAATAGCGCTCCCCTATAGCAAGCAAAAAACCTCATGCTACCCTCCCTGAATCCAGGAATAAAACACTCATGCTCTGCATAGTGTCAATAAGTAGACAGTTGCAGAGATATGTCAGGGTTGATGGTGGTGAATTACGTGTCTGAGAGCATTGTGTGCAAAAGCAGGGTCTGCACACACGTGTGCTCCATGCTTGAAGCTCATTCTCCACAGCTGGAGAAGTGTATATCGCGATGAATCGATTGCTTGGGTCTTAAATAATATGTTTAACTAAGGTATGTGGCAAATGGGCTAATCATTTTCACCTGGAAAAGTAGCCCTTTTAGGTGCTACATGAAAATGCTGAGCACTTCTTTCTAGTGCTTTTGAAATCATTCGTGCTTATACTGCTGGACGCTTGTTTCCTGTACATTTTTAGCCTTTAAGTTTGGACTGTAGTTCTTAACCCTGGGTCCCATTCTCCCCCTATGAAAAAATGGTGTGGTTCTATTGATGGATTCCCAATCCTTGAGCGTTACTAACCTTCTAAAGCAATGACTTCTTAGAGATATTGTTCACTGTTTTCCCATAATTAGATAGCCTTGAAATCATGCTAGGTCAACAACAGTGTTGCCGTGCTGCTCTTAGTGCGTATGCACGTATGGGTGGTGATGTGATGCTGATGGTTTCTTCTAGAGGATGCTCCATCCTTGGTCATCCGATTGATCTATCAGCTACATGTTCTTGCAAACGAACCAAAATCATCCTTCCGCATGCAATGGTCCGTGTGAAGTATGTGGACAAGGGGGAAGATGGTTTGGAGCCAGTTTATCACCAAAGGTTTAAAGGCTGGCACTCATTCAATAAGAAAGAAACACAGCCCAAGTTTGGCTACTTAAGACATTTTTACCAGGAGTATGTCGAGACATAAACTACCATAATGGCCTTATCTGATGCAACAAACCAGAAGAAAGAAAGACTCCATGTTTAATATACCGGCAAATCAAGGACAAAAGTCTAAAAAAAAAACTGGTAAAAGTAAGTGTTTGGTAAAATTTGATGCAGAAGGTAGCAGCAGTGTTAGAAGCACAAATTACCTATCACAGCACTCTGCCAATCCTGCGACCTCCCGTTCCACAGCATCTAAAGCCTACAAAGTTAAGGACGGAGCTTAAATTGCCATGTCCTCAGAATTTACACAAAAACAGACTTCAACAAATGCTAGCAACATTTTTTCCTTAAAGCAACAGCTTTCCTTGAAGGTATCCAGATTTAAAAAGAGAGTGAGCCAATTTTATGCTCTTCCACCACTTGGTGCTGAGAAAAAATCCTCATCAAACGTAAAAATGCGAAGTCAGTTCAGATTTCCTAATTGAAAACACAACACTTCCTCATCTCCTATAGCAACCTGAATCAAGCCAAATGCTCATATATAATTAACCTTTCATCTCTTGTGGAAGGGTTTAAGGAATTTAGCTCAGATCTAGTACTTCCCACAAGCACGAGCTTACTTTACTTGCGAGAGAAATACAATGAAAGAGAGGCAGAGAGAGAGGAGAGTTGATGACACCGCATGTTGGTTCCCAACCACCCTCAAGGGCCCCCCTTGCTCTGTTTTCACAGCAGGTACTTGCTTTAGACTACTTGCACAATGCTGATACAATGGCTAAATGCTGAATGCTTCGTGTTGATACTTCATGCAAAAATGCTAGGCTAAATCTGATGCTGACGCAGAGGATCTGCAAAATGCTAGGGCTGATCTGATCGATGAAAACGTTGATGCCAACTTGCTGATGCTAAGGATATTGGTGCAAAAACACGAAGGCTGATCTGGTGTAAAAATGCCAATCTGATCTACTATTGGGGATATTGATGATGGGGAAAACGCTAGGGCGCTACTCGGTATGGTACTAGGTACTGATCTTATGATATCCCAAATGGGGACCAAGGGGTTGCTTGTATAGGTTTTTTTGTCATTTTCCCTACCTACCTTTCATAAATGTCATGTCAAACTCACTTATTAAAATATGACTTAAGTGGCTGCTCATGTGTTGATATGCTAAGCGACCGTACCATGGAAGTGAGGGTATGCAACTATGACCTACCTGATCATGCACGTCCTTCTAGAGGCTCACAGAGTCCCAAGCTAGATCCTAAGCTAACTAAGACTGATGTTGACCTATCGCAATAGCTTGTCCACGTGGCTCAAGTGCAATGTGCACGTGACATACCCACTATTAAAGGTGAGACACAACTGGCGAACTTCCTGTGGATGCTTGTACTTCTAATGCTTGTGGATGCATAGCTTATTGATATTATCAACAATGATGCAACATTGTGTATTCCTTGAATGAAATCTTTATACCTTTCTTAAAGTGATTTTCATGCTTTTGTGCTCATCCGTGAGTGAATCATGTGCATCGTGCAATATGGATGTCCTATGAGAAGGTGGCACGCAAAGGTGACAAAATAACAAGAGACCGTCACGAATGAGAGACTCGAAAATTTAAACTGACTTTTCATGCGAACCAAGGATACTTCCTGAATGGGTATTGTAAGGTGCAGCGGAATGAATGTTGAACTTTGCTCAAGATGAGTGCTCCGAACTGTGCTCAAGGGTTCCTTTTTCTTATGGAAGGGAGAGCCTTCCGTTCCTTTAGTGAGAGAGTGCAATGGACACAAACAAAGTGAATGGACACTGCGAATGAAGGTGCATGAGACTGAGAGATAGAGAGAGAAGGGAATACGACACCAGAGATTGTCAAACCCTCCTCCAAAGGCACCACTCTCTATGGCGAGAGCGGTCTACTTATGATTGCACAAATCTCTACAATGCTTGGACTTGCCGACGATGTCGACGACGAGACGGGCTGAAATCTGAAAATGCTAATGGCTGAAATCTGCAATCTTGTATCTGCTGAATTCTAACTCTATCTCGATGACGACGGTACGACGTAACGCGCTGAAAATGCAGATGCTGAAATCTGTGTTTTCCGGGCTGAAACTGCAAAATACGCTGGATCTGACCGTGCAGCGAGGAAATGTTGCGGGAAGGTGAGATCTACGAGGTTTGGGACTTCTACTGCGGAGTCTGGCTGCTGAAAACTGAAAACGCTGCTGCTTGAGGAGATTCCGTCGCGAAGATCTCTGCAAAAACACTGAAGGGCCTTGCAGATGCAAAAACGCTAGGGCTGAAAATCCTCCTACTGCTGCCGGATGTCCTGCAAATGGAAAACGCTAGGCTTCTTGTTCTGTCTTGCTGCTGCAGGGGCTGATTTGCTGTGCACAAAACGCCAGGCTGCCTATTGATGAAAACGCTAGGTCCTTGCAGATGCAAAAATGTTAGCCTTGCTGATGTGGGGGGTCTTGCTGAGAAGTTGTCTGTTGAGCAAGGTGCTCCTGCTGCCTCTTTTGCCAGAAAGTGCTAACTCTGGTTTGCTTATATACAAACTTAGCAAAATTGCCCTACCTACTTCCCAACAAAAGTCACTTAAAAATAATAAGTGAAAAATGTCAAAAATAGGAAAAATAGGTTTAGAAAATTCCCCTAATGGATTCTGATGAATTATGATGGGAATGTTGATGCTCATGATGTGTGCAACCGGAGGATATGCATCTAATCTAAGTGTCTGGACATGCACGGTCTGCGAACAGACTCAAAAAAGTGCCAGATCACTTCCTATTCTAGACTGACTTGACTGAACTGAACCCTGGTCATGATGTAGCTTGTCCACGGACACATAGGGTTGGATGTGTCACGTGACAGGTACTATTGAGACTCGAATCCAAAGCCAAGATCTATCCTGCGTGACTCATCATGTCACAACTAGATTAGCTTTACTAGGAACATAATCAATCAAACCACCAAATTGCTCTAAAATTTGGGACCATCTAGCTTGAAGGTCGCTCCTAAATGCACTAGGCAAAGATTGAAACCACTTGAGGGCTTGATGATCAATACTGAAACTAAAATCTCTACCATAAACAAAATGTTGCTCATGCGAGCGAGAGAGAGAGAGACAGACACACACACACACACAGAGAGAGAGAGAGAGAGAGAGAGAGAGAGAGAGAGAGAGAGAGAGGTTCCTTTTCATGCAATGACTAATTCTTTTTTGAGAGATCGATGACAAAAAAGGAATACTCTGCTCACAGCAAATGACCATGGGAGAGGCACCTTCAATAGAGAGAGAGAGAGAGAGAGAGAGAGAGAGAGAGAGAGAGAGAGAGAGAGCGTGTTTTCAACTTGGGACTTAAGCTCATGAAACCACTTAATGCCAAAAATTGGATCACATCCAAAGAGAGGAGACACAAAGAAAACTAACGTTTTGGACTAAGACTTGTACTTCAAAACATTCATGCATAATGGAGAAATGCATGCCATCTAGAAATAGCTATGGGGTCCACTTGATAGCTTCTAAATGTGCGCTCTTCGCAAGAGAATCACTAATCACATCATGCATACTGTCAGGATCAAACAAGATAACAATGTGCTAACCATTCACATGACCATATCACTTCATGAGAGACTCATCTAGATGATCATTAGAAACTTGCGACAATACTTGGCTACTTAATAACATTAACACAAGATGTGGGTTTTGTGGGTAATGTGAATTCTTTCTTAAGACAATCTCTTTTCATGCGACCTTTAGTGTGACACTTAAAACATCTTCCTTCTTTTCTATATTCGGTTTGTTCTTCAAAACTTAACCAACCTCCTACCATTCCTTGAGTAGATTTCTCATCTAGTGTCAACTTAGGGGTTTCTTGAGTTTTGGCTTTTTCTTCATCATCATGTTAGGTGAAGAGTTCTATGCTCTAGGTGTAGAGAAGATTGAAAAGAAGAGGTACTGTGGATCTTACCATTGTTCTTACCATTCTGCTGATTCAGAGGCTTCTATGGGGTACTTGACTTCCTCTCCTTCACCTTACCTTTATTTCTTGCTCGAGAGCGATTCTGACGCCGCGCTTGTAGTAGGACGGAAGACCTTCACATCATATTTGATGTATTCGTCTAAACCAAAGAGGAAAGCCTCTTTACGCTTCTCATCCAACTCACGCAATTGGACACCAATTTGTGAAACACGGTTAATAAAAGACATAACCGGAGTCCCATTTTGCTTAAGATCTCGCCATTCCTCTTTCAACCAATCAAGGTACTGCGGTGGCATACAGCGATCCTTGCGCTTAGCCTAGAAGTCGGCCGGCAGTAAGACAATGGGACATCATCCTCAGCACGCACAAGGTGCTCGGCCAACTCTGCCTTTTGCCACCCTACATATACATAGCACCTGTCAAAACTTTATTGTTACTATTTTCCTTTTTAATAGCAAAGTAACCGTTAAATTGATCCAACCAAGAATAAATCACAAATGCATCCATCTTACCATTATACTTACTAAAAGTCAACTTTTTAGTGACTGGATTGTTGGAGTCGTCGTCTCTACCTACTCTATGTGATCACTCGCCTCTCTCCATATCGCTCTTTGAGGAGAGCACATGAAGGACCAAGCCTTGCAGGTGTTGATCCCACAGTGCCTCAGCTCTAGCTTCTTCAACCATTATGCAGTGAGCTTCAGAGCCCGCTGAGCCTCCTTTTCCCTTTCGACTTCGGCCCGTTGAGCCTCCTACTGTAGCATCATCTCCATCATGGACTTTACAAAAGCCTCCATAGACTTTGGTGCAATCCATGGCGTAGATGGGGATGGAGGAGAATTTAATGGTCCTCCTCATGTAGGGACATCTTCTCCAACTTCAGACTGATCACCTTCACGCAAAGTATTCATAATTTCATTGTGCTCGGGTGATGACCATGCACTGAGTATTGGGGTAGGGTTCTTGAAGCACTTGGGTACTTGGGTTCTTGGGGTACTTAGGGTTCTTGGTACTTCGTACTGCTTGCAATTTGCGTTCAAGAAGGCTTCTCTTACCCAAGCTCAACTCCTTCCTACGCGTGCAACTCTTAGCGGCCTTGCGTTCACACCAGGGTTGCTTTTTCTCACCTAGGTTGCTTTTTCTCACCTCATGTTGATCGGCCAACCCCAATGTGCAAGGTCCGCTCTCAATGAGTGGAAAAGAGGAACGAGGGGAGGCTAGACAAGCCCTTCTTTTCTGGGTTATCTATCACTCTTTAAAAACACAGATTAGAGAGATCGATACGCCAAGTGGCCTTGTTCCACAGTGGCCGTGCAATGTCCACTTGCACCTTTTCAAGGGTTTTGATGAAAACAAGCAAAAATAAAATAAATAAAAATATGTAATACATATTTAAAGAAGGCAAGAGAAAAAATACACCTCCCGATGACACCTCGACTGCTCCAAGGCTCAAGGCTCAAGGCTCAAACTTCAACCCTCAGCCCTCGACTAGGTCGCCTTCTCAGAGTGCCTGATGCCAATGCTCACCTTTTGAAGCCATGTTCATCGTTCGAGTGTGTTACAGTGATCTTTGAAGGTTGAAATTCAGAATTCCTGAGAATGGAAGAACCCGCGGGTTTGTAGTGGAGTTGCAGGTGTACATATTGTCCATAACGTTTAAAGAGAGACTCATCAATGTGTGTGTCAGAAACATGTGGAGACTCAAATTGCTTCACTAAAGTGCTTGTGGTAGCTGTCGGTGTTGGGTTAAAGGCCCAAATGACCCCTTTTATGTACATTTTTTAAGGTTACTAACCTTTGGCCAAGTTCACATTGAACTTGGCCACTAACTTAAAAATAGTCCTATACTTTTAATAAAGGGAATGAGAGAGCCCAATACACACTCACTTATTCCCCTCAAGAAATCGTGCGCTCTCTCTCTCTCTCTGCTACTTCGATCCCTAGAGCCCCGCTTCTGCATCTCAGTGCCTCATCTCCAAGGCACAAGTCCTACACATCTCCTCGTGCTCTATCACTTGCACACATTGCTGCGCACTCATCAACTGGTATCGGATTAGGGTTTGCTTCCAAACCTGCAAACGCTGATTTTCAGCCAAGGAGGTCAACTTTCACGCGAAGTTTTGCAATTTTATCGCCAAAGGACTCGTCCCCAAATACTAAAGGGCTCCCTGCTAGTCAAATTGACCTAAAACAGGCTGAAATTAGGTCAAAATCAGTAAATTACAGGTTATGACAGGAAAATACAGGTTTTGCAAATCATGTATTAAGGTGAGGGAACATCTTTACTAGGTCCCCGCTATCCGAAAACAAAGAAATTGTTGAAAAACAAGTCCCAAAACAGGTGTTTTCAGCAAATTTCAGATTTACGCAGGTTCTTGCAAGTGTATTTTTGATGCATCTACATTGAGGAAAGTGCAAATTGATGCAATTTATGCACATTTGACAAGTTTTGGCTATGTATGACCATTTGTGGCTCAATTTTCTGCAATTTGATGCTACAAATTGGGGCTTTTGCTCATACATGCTTCTAAAGGCTGTGCATTAGCCTTATGTATGTCCTGTGAGGCTAAAAACTACTAAAATTGTTGTTTTTGAGCACAAATTCACTCGCTGAAATTCCTTGCGTAGAAATTTCAGAAATTGTTTTTTATGCCTAAATTGACCCATTTTGCCCCAAATTGCACTTGTGACCATTTGGAGCTGTAGTGCACACTTCTGTGAGGTTATACTCCGGTTTTGGTGCATTTTGCCCAAAAAAAATCAGCCTATTAGCCCTCTTATTCGTGAATCTATGGCCTCATCTTCTTCGGATGTGAAGAATCTCTTCGAGATTAGGAGGTTCGATGGAACAGGTTTCGACCTTTGGAAAGAGAGGATCCAGGGAATCCTAGTTCTTAAGGATTGTGAAGGGGCACTTGAACAGGTAAAGCCAGAGAATATGTCGGATGAAGCATGGGTTAGTCTGAACAGGAAGGCAGTTAAATACATCAAAATGGCCATGACCGATGAAACACTCATTGATTTGAAAGGTCTCACAAACGCTTTTGATGTGTGGGAGAAGTTAAAGGCGATGTACGAGAATACAACGCCTGTCAACCAAGTGCATTTGATGCGAAAACTTGTTGTTATGCAGCTAGATGAGTCCAAGAGCGTTGCAGAGCACTTGTCGTTGTTTACAGGTACTTTGTCGCAGTTACAGGATTCACGTTTGCCTCCTTTTGATGATAAGCTGAAAGCTATCTTCTTGCTTATGGCCTTACCTGATTCATGGGAAACATTGGTGGTTTCATTGTCGAATAACCCCAATTTGATCTTTGATGGTATTAGGGGTTCTATCTTGAATGAGGAAAGCAGGTGGAGAGGGAGGCAGCTCTGCCAACATGGTTAGAGGCAGAACAGAGAAGAAGAATGTCTATGCATAAAGGAGTAAGAGTAAGAGTAAGGAAAGGGGAAATGCCAGCAAAGGCAAGGGTGATGTGACTTGCTATCAGTGTGGCAGAAAGGTCACAAGAAACCCGATTGCAGGTACTACAAAGCCGAGTTAGAACGGAAAAAGAATGGCGGAGACAAAAAGAAAGAGAAGAGGGAAGTCAAGACAGATGCACAAGACAACTCAAAGGACAAAGAGAAGGCCAATGATGGCTTCTAGTGTTGTGATTGAGGAGCTGTCATATGTAGAGGACATCTTGTGTGCCACTTTGTTGTCAGATGATGATGCTTATGACCTTGATGCCTCTCTCAATGTTAATTCACAAGACATGCAGATCACCAAGAGTGATCTTGGTGATCTTATTGATGCTTTGTTGACCGTCAATGATGCATTATCCCAGACTTGGATAGTTGATTCCGGTGCTTCATTTCATGTGACTCCTACCAAGGAGTGTTTCTCCATTTTTGATGCAGGCAAGCATGGCCATGTATACCTTGAAGCAATCATACATGTTCCATTGAGGGTATTGACCCTGTGCATCTCTCCATAGATGGCACAAATGAGCTTGTCTTGCATGATGTCAGATATGTGTCGGGAACCAAGAAGAGTCTGCTTTCTGTTGGTCAGATGGATATGCATGGTTACAGCATCTTGTTTAAGAGAGGATCATGGAAAATGACTAAAGGCTCAAAGTTGATTGTAAAGGGCACAAAGAAAGGGACACTTTACTACATGCATGGAAAGGCCATGTTGGGCAAGTTTATTGCGTTGGCTGAAATTAACTCTCACATGGAGTTATGGCACAAGAGGCTTGGCCATATAAGCCAAAAGGATCTTTCTAAGCTTTGTACTTTGAACAAGCTTGATGCTAAGGGCACAAAACTTGACTTTTGTAATGAATGTCAATATGGCAAGCAAGTAAAGCGTTCTTATTACTCCGGTGTCTCTCCTAAATCTTGTGTGCTTGATCTTGTACATTCTAATGTATGTAGCATGCCTACTAAGTCTATGGGAGGTGCATGCTATTTTGTCTCCTTTGTTGATGATCATTCTAGGAAAATTTGGGTTTATTCGCTTAAATCTAAGGATAAAGCTTTTGCTGCGTTTAAGAAATTTCACGCATTTGTGACCACCCAAACAAGTAGAAAGCTAAAATGCTTGCGTACGGACAACGGGGGGGAGTTCACAAGTGCTGAATTAAACAAATTTTGTGAAAATTTGGACATTAAGAGGGAGCTTATTGTGCCATACAGCCCCTCTTCTAATGGTGTGGCTGAAAGATTCAATAAGACACTTTGTGAGAGGGTGAGAAGCATGTTGTCCACAGCTAATCTCTCTCATGGATTTTGGGGAGAAGCTTTGAAAACTGCAGTGCATATATGCAATCAATCCCCTCACATGTCTTTGAAAGGTGACATCCCTGAAGAGGTTTGGTCTGGCAAGCTTGCTTCATATGATCACTTACGCATTTTTGGTTGTGAAGCTTTTGTGCATATTAGACCTGAGTTGAGAAGCAAACTAGATGCCAAGCCCATTAAAGGCCTTTTCATGGGATATGGTGAAGAAGGCGAAATGGGTTACAGGATTTGGTTACCTCAGCTCAAAAGGGCTGTACGCAGCCGGGATGTTGTTTTTTATGAGGCAAGGCTGCTTCAAAAAACAATTGTGTCTCAAAGCATGACCATAAAAGGGTCAAATTTCAGCATGACCAGCCACCTGTTAGGCCTATTCTTGACCCTCAGGATGCACCACATATGGCTGGAAATGTAGATGATCCAGTGGTGTTTGAGCAAGAAGATGTTGGGCGGCAAATTGAGGCTCCTGAAGGGCATTTGCAACCACGAAACAATGTTGTGTTGAAAATGATGTACAGCAGCCCATTGTTGATGATTTTATCATGCCACCTGATGTAAACCCATTAATGTGGATCATTAGGTGAGACGGTCTGCTCGTCCAAGACGGACTGTGAATAGATATGATCCCTCTTTGCATTACATTATGTTAACAGATGAGGGAGAGCCTCTTACGTATAAAAAGACAAAGACATGTGAGCACAGCGACAAGTGGGAGCTTGCTATACAGGAAGAGATTAAAGCTTTGCATGCTAATCATACTTGGGATTTGGTGGAATTGCCCAAAGGAAGGAAGGCTATTCATAACAAATGGGTGTATAAAATCAAGACAGTTGATGCAAAACCCAAGTATAAGGCAAGGCTGGTTGCAAAGGGATATGTTCAAACCAAGGGCATAGACTTTCAGGAAGTGTTCTCTCCTGTAGTGAAGATGACCACTTTGCGTGTATTGTTTGCCATAGTGGCTGTCCTTGATTTGGAAATGGACCAAATGGATGTACATACCGCTTTCTTGCATGGTGATGTGGAGGAAGAGCTTTACATGAAGCAACCCGAGGGTTTTGTTATTCCTGGCAAGGAACATTTGGTATGTATGCTCAATAGAAGCTTGTATGGACTGAAACAATCATGTAGACAATGGTACAAGAAGTTTGACCGCTTCATGCTCAAACATGGTTCCAAAAGAAGCCATGCAGACCATTGTTTGTATACCAAACGTGATGAGGATGGCAGCCCTATCATTCTTGTGCTTTATGTGGATGATATGTTGATAGCTGCAAAGAAAAGAAGCATTGTTGATGCTCTTAAAGGGCAATTGAAATCTGCATTTTCAATGAAGACCTTGGGGCAACTGAACATATCATAGCAGCTAAAAAACGCGTTTTTTAAATAGAGTACAGAACGGGACGTTTTAAAACGTTCAGTACGCTGCTTTGTTAAAAAACGTGGGCAGTTTAGAGACTTTGATAAAAGTTGACTTGCCTTAGAGTTTAGGGTCTATAGATGTCAACTTTCCATTTAATTATGTGCAACATTTGCCTTCAATAAATTATATACCTTTGTGTGGACCCATATAAATAATACTTGTAAAAATATATATATTTGAAAAAAACCAACGTATTTTATTTTGAACCTCGAAAAATACGTCTAGTATGCGTATTAAACGAGCCGTATTAAACGACCCGTCCCGTACCTTAGCTGCTATGGAACATATACTTGGAGTGAGGGTTAGAAGGCAAAGGGACCAACGCATATTGTATTTGTCACAAGAAAAGTACATTGAAAAGGTGCTGGACAAATTTAACATGGCTGAAGCAAAGCCTCTTGGCGTGCCATTACAGCCATATGTCAAAATCTCCAAAGATGATTACCCCAAGTCAAAGGAAGAAGCCAATGACATGCAAAGTGTGCCGTACGCTTTAGCTTGTGGTTCACTTATGTATGCTATGATTGCTACTAGGCTTGACATAGCTCATGCAGTGGGAGTTGTGAGCCGGTTTATGGCCAATCCAAGCAGGTTGCATTGGGATGCAGTGAAGTCCATTATGAGGTACTTGAAAGGGACTAAAAACAAATGCCTTTGCTATGGTAAAAGACCATTGGAGTTGAAGGGATTTTGTGACTCTGACATGGCTAGCGATGTGGATACACGGAAATCCACAAGTGGTTATGTGTTTACTCTTGTTGGAGGTGTTGTTTCATAGTGTTCTAGATTGCAAAAGATCGTTGCATTGTCTACTACAGAGGCTGAATATATTTCAGCCACTGAGGCTTCCAAAGAAGCCATTTGGTTAGCACGTCTATGCAGTGATTTTGGTTTGCCTGACAAGGCACCTATGCTTGGTTGTGATAGCCAGAGTGCCATATGTCTGGCAAAGAATGCCATGTTTCATGCACGCACAAAGCATATTGATGTGCGGTATCACTTCATTCGAGAAGTGCTTGAGGATGGCCTTATTACATTGGTTAAGGTCCATACATCACAAAATCCAGCAGATGTTCTCACTAAGTACTTACCCAAAGCACAACATCAGCTATGCATACAGATGGTGGGAGTCACGTAGCTTAAAGGTGCCATTTATGCCTTTAAGTGGGAAGTTGTTGGGTTAACGGCCCAAATGACTCCTTTTATGTACATTTTTAAAGGTTACTAACCTTTGGCCAAGTTCAATGTGAACTTGGCCACTAACTTAAAAATAATCCTATACTTTGAATAAAGGGAATGAGAGAGCCCAATACACACACTTATTCCCCTCAAGAAATCGTGCGCTCTCTCTCACTCTGCTACTTCGATCCCTAGCGCCCCACTTCTGCATCTCAATGCCTCCTCTCCAAGGCACAAGTTTTGCACATCTCCTTGTGCTTTATCACTTGCACACATTGCAATTTGCTGCACACTCATCATATCGGTGCTTTGGGTTCTTTAGGTGGTGCTGTCTTAGGACATGCTTTCTTTATATAAATGACTTGTTCTTTTAGCGTTACGTATCCTCCTATAATTCCTTGTGCAGCTATTTCATATGGGGTTAGCTTAGGTTTAGCAGGTGTTTTAGCTTTACCCTTAGATTTATTTTCAGAGTTCGGATTAGAGGAAGATGGGCTAGAAGAGTTACCATTCTTACCGTTCTATGGGTTCTGAGAAGTCTGAGAGGTACTGTGAGAAGACTTGTTCTCCTTAGGCTTCCCTTTGTTGTGCTTCATCTCCTGTGCGAGAGCAAGCGCTACTGCCTCATTGAGATCCACGGAGTCGAATACTTCGACATCAAAATTGATATACTCGTCCAACCCGAAAAGGAATGCCTCTTTGCGCTCAACATTTGATTTGCGTGATTGGGTGCCGAGCTGCAAAACACGGTTAGAGAAAGACATGACTGGCATACCATTTTGCTTGAGATTGTGCCAATCTTCTTTCAACCGCGTTGAGTACTAAGGTGGCATAAACCGCGCCTTGAGCTTGTCTTGGAAGCCGGTTCAATTGAAAGAAAGGGGCGCGCCTTCTTCAACTTCCTCTAAGTGCACGGCCATTTGTGCCTCTTACCATGCGTGATACCAATTAATGGCATCACCGGCAAGATACATGGCTGCCGTCAAAACTTTACTTTACTATTTCCTGTTTTCTTAGTTGTCGCAAAGTAAGCATTAAATTGATGCAACCAAGAATGAATAACATTAGCATCCATCTTACCGTCATACTTACTGAACGTCAACTTCTCAGTGACTGGATTATTGGAGTCCGCATCTCTGCTTGTGCTACCTAAGAAACTGTCCACATCTTTGACCAGCTCGGATTTCGAGGTAAGTAACTGTAGGACCAACTCTTGCATGCGTTGGTCTCTCTATGCCTCACGCTCTATTTCCAAAGCCTCGTCTTTCTTCAATCGCTATGCATTGAGCTTCGCGTGCTTGCTCACGCTCAAGCTCCATAACTGTCTTTCTTTCTTCGGCAAGCGCGCTTACTAACGCTCACGCTCCAAGGCTACCTTTCTTTCTTCGCAGTCGCGATCCATGGCGACGTTTGCGCCTTTTGTTGTAGCATCATGTCCATCGTCGACTCAACCAAAGCCTCCATAGGATTTGGTGCAACCCGTGGCGTAGATGGCTGCTGGCAATGGGGGAAGATCGAAAAAAAATCCTCCTGGTGGGAAAAACTCTTCGTCACCAACTCCACTCTCATCACCTTCACGCAAAGTATCCATTCCAATTCGGGTGATGACCATACACTGAGATCTTGGGTACTTAAGTTCTCGACGAACTTGGGTTCTTGAGGTTCTTGGATTCTTGAGGTTCTTGAGTTCTTGAGGTTTTTGAGCTTGCAATTGGTGTTTAAGAAGGCTTTTCTCTTACCCGAGCTCGACTCTTCCCTGCGGCGCACCCCTTGGCGGCCTTGCGCTCACACCAAAGTTGCTTTTTCCCACCTCACGTCGATTGGTCGGCCGCTAAGTGCACGGTCCGCTCTCAATGAGTGAAAAGAGGAACAAGGGGAGGCTGGACAAGCCCTTCTTTCTTAGGTTATTTGTCACTCTTCAAAAACATGATTAGGAATTGACACACCCAAGTGGACTTGGGTTACATGCGACCGCAACAAGCAAAAAATTTATTGTGGTTCTTTCCTTGAGTGATACAGAACACTGTCAAAGCTTTGATCCCAATGTAAGGTGCAACGAAAATGAATGTTGATATTGCTCAAGATGAGTGCTCTGAACTGTGCTCAAGGGTTCCTTTTACTTATGGAAGGGAGAGCCTTCCGTTCCTTTATAGAGAAAGTGCAATGATCACAAAGAGCTTCTTCAAATCAAATTCGAGTAGCTTTTGGAAGCACCGGTTTGCTCTGTCTGCTCTTTTGTAGGACCGGTATGCTTCTAGAAAAGCACACGCTTGATGCTTTGATACCGCTGTTACAAAACAAGCACCACGTGTCAATAGCAAAGGACAGATTGAACAGACTTTAAGCACTTTAATAACAACTGAAACTGAAATAGAGAGCACACGCGACACGCAGTGGCGGAATTCCACCCCAAAGAGTATTGGCCCCAAACCTTGGCGCCCCTTTCGGTATTTCTTTATATTACTTGAACTCGATACAATGCCGGTACTCGCGCTCTGCACCTTCTCGCTGAAGCGTGCCAGAGAATGAGCCCTCGGCACATATTTAAAGGCCCTTGGCCTCAAAAGCAGTTACATGAAAAGCAGTAAAGCATCTTGTCCAAAAGCTGCCAGCCCACAACACGCAAAAATCCGTACAGGTGCCACGTGGCATTGCCAACGTAAAACGCGGAATTCCATACTGCCTGCCACGTCAACATGTCATCGTAAATTGTGGGATTTCATACATCTGCTGCCAAGTCATCAGTTGTGTGTGCGTTGGTCCTTTATTTATGTCACTTGGGCCCTATTGGATGGGCTCCCATAAGTTGGTGTGAACTCTTCTTTAAAAATAGGCCACTCGGCCAATCTTCGCAGGTTGGTGAAACTTCTACTGTTGCTTCTGATTCTCTTAGGGTTTAAGCCCCTCGGCCGGGATATGCAAGTTGGCTTTGTTCTTCAATGGCTTGACACGTCAGCAATTTGCGACACCAGACATCGACTCTTTTTCAAAGAGGTGAATCATTTGCTTGAAATTTTGCATGTTTTGCAAGTGAAATCGAGGATGACATGGCAAGGAATTTGCATTTGAAAGCAATCAGGAGCAATGGCAGCTCAAGAATAAATCCGTCGATTCAAATAATAATGATGAATTTTGTTTGAAATTTGAATGGATAATGATGATGCATGATACTAGTACATCAAGTTTCCCATATGAATGAGATGACTGGATACTGTGGTGAGCGCATCAAGTGTCACGTGACACATCCAACCCTATGTGTCCGTGGACAAGCTACAGCACGACGAGGATTCAATCAGTCCAATCAGTCTAGATTAGAAGTGATCTCGCACTTTTGTGAGTCTATTCATAGACCGTGCATGCCCAGTCACTTAGTATAGATGCATATCCTCTGGTTGCACACAACATGACCATAAGCATTCCCGTAAGAATCCATCGGAATCCTTCAGGGGAATTTTCCAGTGCATTTAGCCTATTTTACCTATTTTTGACATTTTTCACTTATTATTTTTAAGTGACTTTTGTTGGAAAGTAGGTAGGGCAAATTGAGTAAGTTTGTATAAATAAAAACCTAGCGCTAGCACTTTCTGGCAAAAGAGGCAACACGAGCATTCGCTCAACAGGCAACTTCTCAGCAAAACCAAAGAAGCCTAGTGTTTTCTGCATCAGCAGGACAATCCCTAGCGTTTTTCATCTACAAGACCAACCTTGGCGATTTGTGCACAGCAGATCAGCCCGGCGTCAACACGACACAGCAGATCAGCCTAGCGTTTTGCATTTGCAAAACATCCGGCGACAGTAGAAGACAATTTCAGCCCTAGCGTTTTTGGTTTGCATCACAACCTCAGCATTTTTGTATCATCGCGACAGAACATCAAGAACCACCAACGTTTTCAGTTTTCAGTCCTTACACATCGCAGAAGGACCCCCGAACCTTGCAGTTCTCGCCTTCCCGCAGCAGCTCCTCGCCGCACGGTAGATCCCGCAAGGTTTACAGTTTCAGCCCGGAAAACGCAGATTTCAACATCTGCTTTTTCAGCGCGTCATCGTCGTACCGTCGTCATCGACATCGTCCCCGACATAGAGTCAGAATTCAGCAGATACAAGATTTGCAGATTTCAGCCATTAGCGTTTCCAGATTCCAGCCCGTCTCGTCGTCGTCCTCATCATCGTCGACATCGTCAGCAAGTCCAAGCATTGTAGAGATTTGTGCAATCATAAGTAGACCGCTCTCGCCATAGAGAGTGGGGCCTTCAGAGGAGGGTTTTACACAGAGTTACCCGGAACGCGGAACGGGAACGGCGACGGGCCTCCCTGCGGAACGGGGGAACGGGAATGGGCCCGGAACGGGAACGGCGCGGAACGGCAGGCTAAAAAAACACCCAAATATTATTTTTTTTAGCGTTATGTGTTTGAATACAAGTAGTATTAGAGTCCTTTGACTCTAATACCCACAAAAAACACGATTCGAAGACCATTTAACCTTATTATGACTTGATTGGGATGTGAGGCGCCCAGAGTACATAGCCATATGAACAACATAGCCAGATGAACAACAATGAGCAAACACAATGCCCATAGTACATACACAATGCTCTCAAATAATTGCAAGAGTAGTAGTCAGAGATAACACTTTGGAATTAATTATGGCTAACATAGTAACAAGCCTCAAGGGCCGCCAGCGGCCAAGGTGCTACAAAAAAACCAAAGGGGGGCAAAGTTCAAACCAGACTTCAGTGACCACAATACCAAAAGACTGAAGGTGACAAATACCATAAAGATGCTAGTAGCTACAAATGGCAAAGAGGGCAAGCCTCAAGCAGCCATACAAAAAGGTGGATAAATGGCAAAGACTCAAGACTCAAGAGCCACTAGCCTGAGAGGCCTCCCAATCCGTAGTAGCCGGCTGTAAATCATGCACATCCTCCCATTCCTCATCATCGAGGTCTAGGTCCGGCTCGATCTCAGCCACAGATGAAGTACCTGGTGTTGGTGGATGTGCATCTCCACCCGCCTGAGAAGCCTCTTGCTCCATCTCCCACTGTGTAAAAGGATCTGTCTGTTTGTCTGTACTCTTGCAAAGCATTTTCAAATTTGCGCTGACGAAGACAAGATCATTAGCCTTCTCCACTCCAAGCCGATTCCTCTTCTTGGAAGCAATGTGGCTAAAGGTACTCCACAATTGCTCCAAGCATGAGGTACTAACTGACTGGCTGAGAATACGGATCGCCAATCTCTGAAGCTCAGGGCCATCATAGCCATAGTCCTCCCACCAAAGCACTGAACCTATTTTCCTGCGATCAATCTGAGCATCTGGACTGCCAAATGACCCTCGCATCTCTCTGTACTGTCTTAGCTGATCTCTGACAATGCGTCGCCCATCTCTGTCTAGAACCATCTTGTTTAAGATCTCTGTAAATTGGTTCATGACTTCCCTATCTGTCTCTTGCCCTGCACCTTGGAACTCTGGATCCACCATGTACGTTGCCCCGTGTAAAGGAGAGGCATATGAATTCCACCTCGAGCTGCAAAGCGCATGGATCTCCTCATATCGCTCTGCGTTCGGCTCAAGCTGTGCAAGCTGCTCAATCATGCGGTCCATTGCCTCATAAATCTTGCCGATGCAAGGATCCATGCCATCCAGAACTCGAAGCAAATGAACCACCGGTTTTACCTGTGCATCTAGACTCTTGAGCTCCTTCCAGAACTCAAGATCCTCTGCCTTATCCTTGCACAAAATCCCTGCAACTGTCTTTGCATACGGGGAGGTGGTGAACTCATCACTGATGAAGACCTGTCGGACCGCATTTTGACATTCAGACAGCCTGCGTACAAGAAGAAAGTTGAATGCGAAGCGGGTATCTGAATACTTTAGAAGCACTTTGCCGCCCGACCTCTTGAGGTACTCACTCCGAACCAAGTTGTGATTGTTGATGAAAGTAACCATCTTCACTGCATCAGCAATGACTGGAGCAATCCAGTCTAGCTTGCCGATGTCTTTCAGAAGGTTGTTCAAGCAGTGTGCCATGCAAAAGCACACTGTCACATGTGGATAGTGGCCCTCTATGATAGCTGCTGCTGCCCTGTTTGATGCCTCCCCATCTGTGACAAAGGCCACCACGTGTTGCTCACCGATGGTTTCTATGGCCGCTGTCCACTCTGCAGAGAGGACATCGGCGGACTTGCCACTCTCAGTGGCATCATGAGAGTGCACAAAGTACATCTCTCCACTGGAGTATGCGACGAGACCATGGATAGATCTCTTCCTTGTATCGCTCCACCCGTCAGCAATGAGGGAAACGCCATGTTTTGCCCAAAGACGCTGAATGTTGAGGGTTGCTTGCTCCACGATAGCCTTCTCTCGATCGAGCAAGGTGGTTCGGAGAGCCTCTGAAGATGGCGGCACATAGCCGGTGCCATACTCTCCTATCTGTTGCACCATGACTTTCCAATACTCCGACCTATTTCGATCAAACATAGAAGAGGTTAGTATCAAAAAAGTGGAAACGACGATAACGGAAGAAATGAGAGAGAAGATTGATGAATCATAAAACAATGTACATACCTCGCTGCGACAAATGGGATATGGTCGTGATAGAAGAATCGGGCCACGGCCGCATCCACCTCTTCTTTCTTCTTTGGGTCCCAAGAGGTGGTAAGGGTCTTTTGGCGACGAATTGGACCTTTTGAAGATGCACCAACACCTACACCGGGTAGAGAGGAAGAAGGGAAAATGAGGGTCTTTGGATCAATACCTTTGCGTGCCGGCTTGGCTTTATGGTTGAATTGCCGATCCTTTTCCTCGAGCTCCTTCCTCTTCTCGATGGTTACGTTGGCACAAAATTTCACCTCATGTCCCGGCACTCGAAGAAAGTGTGCCCTCACTTTGTCATGCCCCCCTTTCCGCGTGTAAGAGCATAGCTTGCATCCCCATGCACGAGAACCTCCCGCCGCCGACAAGGTGCCCTCCGAGGTCACTTCATCCCACCACGACCATTCCTTCGCCTTTTGAGTGTTGCCCGCATGAACGGAGGGGGTTGAACGAGAAGAAGAGGCCATGGATGATGGATTATCCGTGAAAGAGAGAGCTTGATCTTGAACTTTGAGAGAGAGAGAGAGGGATTGAGAGAGAGAGGCTTGCCGCTTGATTCCGTGAGAGCTTGAGCCTTGAGCCTTGAAAGTTGAGGGTTAGAACTTAGAAGTTAGCCCAAGAGAGAGAGAGGTTGAGAGCTTGAGCCTTGAGGCATGCCGCGGCGCCACACTATGGCTTGAGAGTTGAGAGCAAGCTAGGGAGAATGAGCTTGGCTTGAGAGTTGAGAGCAAGGCTCAAGCAAGGGAGAATGGGCCTTGAGGCTTGATGAGTGTGTGAAGAATGGGGGAGGAGAGGGGCATTATATACTTTTTTGACTGCTGAAAATGGCCGTTGGCTGCCTAACAGTCATTTTTTTCAATTTCAAAAACTGCCGTTTATGGCCGTTGGGGCCGTTCCGGTCCGTTCCGTCCCGTTCCAGCCCGTTCCGGTCGTCCCGTTCCGGTGACAGTTTCCAGCCGGAACGCCGTTCCGTTCCGACGCGTTCCAGAAAATCCCAGCCGGCCGGAACGCCGTTCCGGCGTTCCAAGGCCCGAAATGTCCGTTCCCTGGTAACTATGGTTTTACAACGTCTCTGGTGTCGTATTTCTCTTCTCTCTCTATCTCTCAGTCTCATACACTTTCACGCACAGTGTCCATTCACTTTGTTTGTGTCCATTGCACTCTCTCATTAAGAACGGAAGGCTCTCCCTTCCATAAGAACAAAAAGGAACCTTGAGCACAGTTCGGAGCACTCATCTTGAGCAAAGTTCAAACATTCATTCTGCTGCACCTAACATTGGTATCAGAGCTTTGGCAGTGTTCTGTATCACTCAAGGAAAGAACCACAAGAACCACATAATTTTTTTTTGCTTGTTGCAGTCACACGTAACCCAAGTCCACTTGGGCGTGTCGATTCCTAATCGTGTTTTTGAAGAGTGATAGGAAACCTAGGAAAGAAGGGCTTGTCCAACCTCCCCTTGTGCCTCTTTTCACTCATTGAGAGCGGACCGTGCACTTAGCGGCCGGCCAATCGACGTGAGGTGGGAAAAAGCAACCTTGGTGTGAGCGCAAGGCCGCCAAGGGGTGCGCCCGCGGAAAAGAGTAGAACTCGGGTGAAGAGAAGATCCTTCTTAAACACAGATTGCAAGCAAAAGAAAACCTCAAGAACCTGAAGACCCGCAAGAACCTCAAGAACTCAATAACCCCAAGAACCAAGACCGCCAAGAACCCGAGTTCCTCGTGAACTTAAGAACCCAAGACCACAAGAACCCAAGAATTCAGAATGGTCATCAGTCGAAGCGGAATGGATACTTCGCTTAGAGGTGATGAGCATGAGAGAGACGTAGAAGAATTTTCCCCACCAGGAGGTTTTTCCGACCCTCCCCCTTCCCCATCTACGTCAAGGATTGCACTCACTCCTATGGAGGAGTTGGACCAGATGTTTATTGAAAGGAAGTTAGAACGCGAAGGGCAGAAAGAATGGCAGAAATGGAACGCAGACACGCAGAGAGAAGAGCAGAAAGAAAAGCAGAAATGGAGCGCAAACACCAAGAAAGAATGGCAGCCGCCGTCAAAGACAAGAGCGACCAACACATGAAAGAGTTCTTGCGACTCTTTTCTCAAGTTCAGGCACAAATGCAAGAGATTCAGGAAAAGGAGACTCTCTCAGTCTCTTCTTCTCCAAAGCATGACACACAGGATTTGCATGATGATGATAAGCATGATGATTTAGATGACAATGACAAGCATGATAATTTGCATGATCAAGATGTGATTTCTCACAAGCATGATGATTTGCATGAACAAGATGTGATTTCTCACAAGCATGATGAGTTGCATGAAGAAGATGTGATTGTTCACAAGAAGGATGATGTGTTAGTTGATACTTTCTCCAGTGAAGCTAACCTCATTGCAAAGACGATCAATCACGAAGACCCGATCTTGGCTCTCGAGTCGAGGTCCACAGAACCCCCACAAGAAGATTCAACCAATCAGGAAGAACCGATCTTGGCTCTCAAGCCTAGGTCCAAAGAACCCTTACAGGAAGTATTATGTGTTCGCATGATTGATACGCAAGCATTGTTCGAGTGTTTCATTCGTGATCGTTTCCTGTATTTTAGTCAGCGTCTTTATGTGATCCCTTTTCCTAGGCATGACATATTGTATGTTGAGCACGTTTCACTCATGGATGAGCACGAATGTATGCGGATTGTTCATGAAAAGCTGAAAAGTATGCATTCAAGGAAGTCACATTCCATGTCTCTTCCTTGGCATGACACAGTACCCGAAAGAGCACATGAAAGTATGAGCACCAAGCATGGGCATTTCCGTTGTGAATTGCCACAGTTGATTGCTCTAGATCATAAGAGAAAGATTCGATCTCATTGTTTGCATGTGTTTGATGAACGGTTTGTCACTCCGTCTCTATGTTCATCTACATTGCATACACAGTCTTTAGAGAAGACAAGATTTTTTCCATTCACTTTACATGAAATGGGTATGTTCATGGTTTTGGGTTGGAAATGGTTTCAGGAATTTTTAGCCATGGAGATTCTTGAAGAAGAAAGAAGTATGACTCGCGACAAAGTTGAAGCATTGAAGGAGCCACAGAAGACTTTGTGTCGCTTTCGGCGCGGCCCAAGAAGCAAAGCTTTGCAGACCTTTATGAAGTTCATGTATCGCACGACCCACACATCAAAGTGGGCCGGCGAAGAGTCCCTTCCAGGATTCCGGATGCTATTGGCAATCTCCCTCGACGCCATACAGTTCGGTACCAGTACCTCACTTTGAAAAGGAGGTGATGTCACGTGACACATCCAACCCTATGTGTTCGTGGACAAGCTACAGCACGACAAGGGTTCCGTCAATCCAGTCAATCTAGATTAGAAGTGATATGGCACTTTTGTGAGTCTATTCCTAGACCGTGCATGCACAGTCACTAGTATAGATGCATATTCTCTGGTTACACACAGCATGATCATAAGCATTCCCATCAGAATCCATCACAATCCTTCAGGGGAATTTTCCTGTGCATTTAGCCTATTTTACCTATTTTTGACATTTTTCACTTATTATTTTTAAGTGACTTTTGTTGGAAGGTAGGTAGGGCAAATTGAGTAAGCGTGTATAAATAAAAACCTAGCGCTAGCACTTTTTGGCAGAAGAGGCAGCAGGAGCATTCGCTCAACAGGCAACTTCTCAGCAGAACCCAAGAAGCGTAGCGTTTTCTGCATCAGCAGGACAACCCTAGCGTTTTTCATCTACAAGACCAACCTTGGCGATTTGTGCACAGCAGATCAGCCCGGCATCAACACGACACAGCAGATCAGCCTAGCGTTTTGCATTTGCAGGACATCCGGCAACAGCAAAAGACAATTTCAGCCCTAGCGTTTTTGGTATGCATCACAACCTCAGCGTTTTGCAATCATCGCGACGGAACATCAAGAACCACCAGCGTTTTCAGTTTTCAGCCCTTAGACATCGCAGAAGGACCCCCGAACCTCGCAGATCTCGCCTTCCCGCAGTAGTTTCTCACCGCACGGTTAGATCCCGCAAGGTTTACAGTTTCAGCCCAGAAAACGCAGATTTCAGCATCTGCGTTTTCAGCGCGTCGTCGTCGTACCGTCGTCATCGACATCGTCCCCGACATAGAGTCAGAATTCAGCAGATACAAGATTTGCAGATTTCAGCCATTAGCGTTTCCAGATTCCAGCCCGTCTCGTCGTCCTCCTCATCGTCATCGACATCGTCGACAAGTCCAAGCATTGTAGAGATTTGTGCAATCATAAGTAGACCGCTCTCGCCATAGAGAGTGGGGCCTTCGGAGGAGGGTTTTACAACGTCTCTGGTGTCGTAGTTCTCTTCTCTCTCTATCTCTCAGTCCCATACACTTTCACGCACAGTGTCCATTCACTTTGTTTGTGTCCATTGCACTCTCTCATTAAGAATGGAAGGCTCTCCCTTCCATAAGAACAAAAAGGAACCTTGAGCACAGTTCGGAGCACTCATCTTGAGCAAAGTTCAAACATTCATTCCGCTACACCTAACATCAAGAGTTCTTGCGGGATGAGATGGCTACACAGGGATCTAGGTGCCTCAAGACTTCTGGAGAGATGAGATGACTAGATGATTGAAACACTGTGTTCAGCATAAACTAAGTGTGTGAATGAAGAACTTTGAAATAGGAATTTCCCAAGATGAATTTCATTTATGTATGAAATTAATGTTTTCTAAAAGAACTTGCTAGGTGTGTGCATATAACATGTGAAAATCGAGAAATGAAATGATGACGATAGCAATGACAGCTCCAGAATGAACCTAACAACGATAAGAATCATGAATTTTGAATCGTGACGAATGATTGAATGGAACTATCTTGAGCGCATCGAGCTCCTGCGGGATGAGATGGCCACACAACTAGCACTGAATAATTGAACCACTCTGTTTCGTATGAGCTCAATGTGTGATTGATGGATTGGGACCCCCGAAATGATTACTCACACACGACTGTGCTTGAGTGCAAATGGAATGATTGACGAAATGACTGCAGTATTTCGGTCTCGAGAAATCTATGGACATGATCGCAATATGGGATTAATTAATCCGACATCAAGGAGATCCGAGATGGATCTAGATGCAATTACTAAATACGTTGCCAGGAATCATGGTCCTAGATCGGAACGAAATCTATGGACATTATCGCAATATGGGATTAGCTAATCTGACATCAATGAGGTCCGGTGCAGATCTAGATGCGATTGCTAAATACGTTGTGCCAAGAACATGGACCTAGATTCTATGTGAATGTGATCTAAACGTGATGTGACTGTCGTCTTTGTACAGGTGCTGGATTTGTGTCATCTAGTGCGTCGGTAGTTAGAGTGAGTGTCTACTGAATTGGTATATGGCATATGTCTGATTTTGCAGGTGTAATCGAGGGCAATTACAGTTCTTTCAAGAGGGGGGTATGTCATAAACTGATGACGTGGCATGACCACCCAGGTAGGTTGATGATGATGTGGTAGCAGGCTATACGAACAGCAAGCCCGTAATTGGCGTTGGTAGGCCACGTGGCAACAATACGGATTTCCACAATATGCGCTAGCAGGCTGACGTGGCTACTATACGGAATTCCGCAAATTGCGTCAATTGCTTCTTTGGCAGCTTTTGGGACCAGTTGCTTTTGAGTTTAGAAGCTTTTGGGGCTCTGCTTTGGGGCCTGACTATCTGCTGAATACTGACAGAGTGTCGGCGAGGATGGCGATAACGACGACTTGATGACGATGCATTGAAAACGTAGATTCTGAAATCTGATAATAGCGGGCTAAAACTGTAAACGCTAGCTGACTCGACAGTACAACAAGGATCTGTTACGGGTAGGTGAGATCTGCGAGGCTAGGGGCTAGATCTGCAAAGCCTGAGTGCTAAAAACTGGAAACGCTAACTGTCTTGGTTGAATTGGCGCCGGAAACTGCAAAACTCTAGGCTTGAGCTGCTACCGATGGAAACGTTAGGGAGGGGGAGGATCTGCTGTAGAAACACTAAGGGAGAGAATCCAAAAACGTTGGCTGCTTCTATTGGCTAAAAACGCTAGGGCCTTCTGCCGGTCTTGCTGAGAAGGTACATTGCAAGTCGCCTGAGTTTCTTCTGCTGCCTCTTCTGCTTCTACTGAGTGACCACTGGGTTTCTTTTATATTTCCTTAGCAATTTGACCTACTTACTTTTCCAACAAAAGTCACTTATTGAAAAATGTGTATTTTGGGAAAAAGGGTTCTATGCTCTGTAAAATGCTCATGATGGGTGTTGAATGCCATGCTGATGATTATGTTGTGTGTAGTCAGAGGATTTGCAACTAATCTAAGTGCCTGGACATGCACGGCCTGCGCACAAGCTCACAAAGGTGCCAGAACACTTCTAGGCTGACCTGACCTGAGATAGCTTGTCCACATGCACATAGGGTTAGATGTGAACGTGACACTCAGCTCAAAGTCTTCCCAACATCCAAAACTTTGACGACTATTTGGATTGAGCTACTATTTGGACTAAGCTATTGCATACACTTCACAGCCAATGGGGTACTTCACTGGGCTCCTGCAGGCAGTAAAGAGGCGTACATACTCTTTTCTCAGGGCATCGACGAGATCTTCAGACCTTTTCAGACTAGATCATGGGCACATCTGGCAATGCGCACCTCCCCAATGGTTCATTTGCATTCTTCATACACGCCACGTTGATGTACCCATAGCACTCACATTGTACTCCCCGTCTTGTACATCCTTTGGGTGATAGGCCTTTGAGGCTTTGAGCATCCCAGCCGTCTCTTTGTACACAGCATGCAGCCATTTTTGTGCCCCCATTATTTTAAAAAAAGTGCTAGCCAAAGCATGATGTAAAAATAGTCAAGTCTCAAAAAGAGAACCGCGACAATGAGCATGGGAAGCAACACAAAACTCTATATCTCTGCATCAATATTGCCCAATCCACCCTGTGTCCGTGACATAATCACTAACGTCAAGCAACTCTTGCGTAGAAGACACACAATATGCATAGGATAAAAAAATCACACACATTAAGCACACCTTGACTTGTAGCACCAATTACAATCGGCTGCCAAAACTCAAGAATGCTGCGATTTGCTCTCTCTCTCTCTCTCTCTCTCTCTCTCTCTCTCTCTCTCTCTCTCTCTCTGGACGTACATTCTGAGCTTCTTCAGAGGCGCGTAAGAATTCATCATTGATGGAGAGACCACGACGCTCGATAGTAGTGCGCAAATTCTTGCGGCCCTGTGGTGTGCTTTCAGTGTAGAAGGACGAGAGCGTGCTAAGGGACAGAAGCAGATCTGGAGAGTCTGTGCGCGTGTCCAGCACCTTCTTGAGCTTCCGGGCCAGCCCCGGAGCCAAAGCTGTGCTCATCCTCGCCAGCAGCAATCTCGATCTAGTTGGTGCTCAGCGTTTTCTCATGTAATGCGAACATCGGACGTCGTAAGATCTGTCTATCCAACGAGGCTTGAACTCAAGATGTGTTGAAAGAGAGAGAGGAAGAGAAGAATTTTGGCATGCTAATACCTTCATTAAGTCCCAAAAGAGAGGGAGAGAAAAAAAAAAGAATTTTGGCATGCTTAATTTTGTGTGTGTCTTTTTGGCTTGCCCAAAGGGCAGACTCCTTAGTGCTAGCTACTCTTTTTATCTTTATCTATAAGAAAATTGTTTGTTCTCGTGTATGTCCAAACTTCGACATTCGTATTCATTGTCACTAAACAAATATAGGAAGTACATTGTAGTCATTTCCATTCTCACTAAGCTCTCGGAGGATCACTCTCGAAAGGAGGAGACATGTCGCATGCGAGCGAAGAGTCTTGGTAAATCCTCTATTTATGCTCTGTACAAAGTAATTATGCCACTTTGAGCTCAAAACCACTGTGAGGTCAAAACATTATTTGACCCCTGTCTTACATGTAAGGTTTTTTACGGTTGTAATAAGAATTATTATTATCTATGAAGGAGGATTTGTATGTTTCTTTATGGGATTCATGCTTCCAAGACAGAAGCCTTTTCATTAAATTTCTTCCTTTGCATCCCATTCAATGACATGGAGCAAAGTAATCCAAGTGTTTCATCTATTGTACATTAGAAATTAGCCTCAATCACTACCTTGTCCTCATTGGTAACAATAAAAGGACATGAATCAATTAGGTTGTAGTTCACTGCACTTTTGTAGCTTTCATATGTAGCATTCTTTGCCACTGGGACGGTTATGGAGCGAGATTTTTTCTTTTTTTCATCCCACCACCACTACCTCCCATTGCCACCACCAACTTAGCCCACCACTGGTGGTTAGTGGTGCTAACTTACTACCACCATATGTGCCACCCCTAATCCTACAACCATAGCCCATTGCCGCCCCTCCCTCCAGTGGAGTAGCCAAGAACCTCCGTGTGTGTGTGTGTGTGTGTGTGTGTGTGTGTGTGTGTGTGTGTGAGCCCCTACCCTCTCCCCCCCCCCCCCTTCTCTCTCTCTCTCTCTCTCTCTCTCTCTCTCTCTCTCTCTCTCTCTCTCTCTCTCTCTCTCTCCCCCTTCTCTCTCTATCAGCCCCTCCCCTTCCCCGCCTCTCTCTCTCTCTCTCTCTCTCTCTCTCTCTCTCTCTCTCTCTCTCTCTCTCTCTCTCTCAGTTGGCCCCTTCCCTTCTCTATATCCCCCCTCCCCCTCTCTCCCTTTCATGATCCCTCTAACCCATCCCCTCTACTGCCCCCTCCTCTCTCTCTCTCTCTCTCTCTCTCTCTCTCTCTCTCTCTCTCTCTCTCTCTCTCTCTCTCTCTCTCTCTCTCTCTGCTTGTGTGTGTGTGTGTGCACGCGCGCTAATAGAAAGAGGAAACTTGTATAACCTTTCTATAACCCAAGTGTGGTAGATTGGTTATCCCATTTCCCTCCTGAATAACAGGTCTCGAGTTTAACTGTCGTATCTTTGAAGTCTCTTGGGATAGTTTCCTACGATGTTAAAGTCCTCTTCTTCTCGGGTGTGTGTGTGGGTGTGTGTTAATAAAAAGAGGAAAACGGTATAACCTTTCTATCAGCCAAGTGTGGTAGATTGGTTATGCCATTTCCCTCTTGAATAACAAGTCTTGAGTTCAACTCCCGTCGTTGAGGTCTCTTGGGATAGTTTCCTACGATGTTTAAATCCTCTTCTTCTTCTTCTTCTACTTCTTTCCCTCCCTCCATATCTTCCCTCTCTCTCTCTCTCTCTCTCTCTCTCTCTCTCTCTCTCTCTCTCTCTCTCTCTCTCTCTCTCGCGGATAGATTACCCCCTTTCCATGTGACTGGACACACCCTCCTTGTCTCTCACACGAACCGAGATCACTCAACTCATCAGAGAGGACTTGATTCAGCTAGACACTAGGAGGACATGGGTATAGCCTATGGTTGTGCATGGCACAAAGAGGGCTTTCTACAAAGAGCATATCCTTGAGCTTACAAAGGATGTTTTGTGACCAGACTCACCTGGTTAAACATTCATCTATCCCATGGATTACGATGTGTTATTGGACAGATGCGCACATCATCACATCAATTAGATATTGAGGCTGGCAAATTTAGAGGAGTACCATCAGAGGCTAGGGTTGAGAGAGAGCGAGGTGTGTGTGTGTGAGAGAGAGAGAGAGAGAGAGAGAGAGAGAGAGAGAGATTGGGGGGGGTAGAAATTGTGAGAGGGGGGGGGGGGGGGGGGGGGGGGGGATACCTTCTTCTTCTTTTTTTTAAAAGAGGGGAAGAGTGAGGGGAAAGGGGTTGCTTTAGGAAGAAAAGAAAAAAAAAACCCAAGCCCAAGCAATAGCGATATAAGCCCAAGCAATAGGGATATCGCTATTGCTTGGGCTTGGGTTTTTTTTTCTTTTTTTCCTAAAGCTTTTTCCTAAAGCACCCCCCCCCCCCCCCCCCCCCCCCCCCCTCTCTTTCCCTCTTTTAAAGAAGAAGAAAAAACAGAAGGCATTCCCCCCCCCCCTCCCCTCTCTCCCTCTCACAATTTCTAACCCCCCCCCCCCATCTCTCTCTCTCTCTCTCTCTCTCTCTCTCTCTCTCTCTCTCTCTCTCTCTCTCTCTCTCTCTCCCCCCACACCTCGCTCTCTCTCAACCCTAGCCTCTGTTGGCACTCATATAAATCTGTCAGCCTCAATCTCTATTGATGTGATGATGCGCGCATTTGTCCAATAACACATCATAATCCATGGGATAGATGAGTGTTCATGTAGGCGCTCCCCCCCCCCCCCTCTCTCTCTCTCTGTTTCCCTCCCTCCATATATCCCCCCCTCTCTCTCTCTCTCTCTCTCTCTCTCTCTCTCTCTCTCTCTCTCTCTCTCTCTCTCTCTCTCTCTCTCTCTCTCTCTCTCTCTCTCTCTCTCTGTGTGTGTGTGTGTGTGTGCCCGCGCGCCACATCTCGATCTCTCTCAACCCTAACCTCTGATGGTACTCTCTAAATCTTCTAGCCGCAATCTCTAACTGATGTGATGATGTGCGCATCTTTTGAATAACACATCGTAATCCATGGGATAGATAAGTGTTCATGTAGGGAGGTTTGATCACAAAACCATCCTTTGTAAGCTCAACGAGATGCTCTCTGTAGAAAGCCATCTTCGTGTCAAGCACACGCATAGGCTCTATCCATGTCCTCCTAGTGTCTAACTGAATCAAGTCGTGTCTAATGAGCTGCGTGATCTCGGTTTGTGTGAGAGACAGGAGGCTGCGTCTAGTGTATAATTGGAGAGAGAGAGAGAGAGAGAGAGAGAGAGAGAGAGAGAGAGAGAGAGAGGGGGGGGGGGGGGGGAGGGGGGGGTAGGGGGAGAGAGGGGGTGGAGAGAGAGAGAGAGGGAGAGAGAGGAAGAATGGAGTGGAGGACCTTGTGGAAGGGAGGCGGGTTGCTAGAGGACAAGATGGAGGAAGGGAAGGAAGTTATAGGAGTAGATGGAGAGAGGAGGTGGAAGATGTTGGAGGAGGATCAAGGGAAGAGGAGGAAGCACATGGGCGGCCAGAGGAGGTTGAGGAGGAGGAGCAAGGGAAGAAGAGGAAGCACATGGGCGGCGAGAGGAGGAAGGGGAGGTAGGGACGGCGGTCCTAAAATAAATAAAAAAGCTCGCTTCAAAGCTCGAAGAACTAACTCTTTGCCACTACCATCCATGATATCCTCATCCATGTTACCAGTAAATAATGCAAAGTGCTTAGTTAAACAATTTAGTTGCTCTATTGCCCACCTACATTTTTCCTTCTTTTCTCCCCCTTCCCCCCTCCCTTATTTTTAAGCTCATAAGGATAATTATTGGAGGCTTACCCCTAACTTATGTACACTTATGCAACATCTCCAAAAAACTTCCTTCCCTCATGTTACATGACCTTAGCTGGTAGAGGAGAAAAAGGTCATAGAAAAAAGATGTCCACACACAAACTTGTACACAATAGCACTACAAAGAGAGATTGGCAACAAACCTCCCCTACAGAGAGATAGTGTAACAAGGTAAGTGGAGAGTGGATAGTATATCAAACCTAAAGCTTTGCAAAAAGCTTTAAACTTGGGCTAAGGTATAGCATTTGTAAGGATGTCTAGCACATTGTCTGGAGTAGGACAATATGTTGGATGGAGCTCTCTTGCCACAATTATCTCAGCACATACAAACAGTGTATCTCAAAATACTACATGCAAGCATGAAAAACTGAAGTGCATTCCATAGCAATCACCACATGTTGTCTATATAAATAATCATAGTACCATATTACAACATCAAGAGATCATGTACTAGTTTGTGTCTATTTGAAATTCATAATTGTAGTGAAATTCGCTTTGTATTGGGCTTCACATGTAGAAGTAGCCATGATGGGTTGTGTTTTGTTGAGCCCAACAATACACAAATCACTACCCAAATAAAGGAAATTCCCACTTACGGAATGTCATGTACCTTAATCACCAGTCCATGCTGAATCATGAAAAGCAATCAAATGGAAAGGTCTTGCACATCCCCTTGGAAGGAACAAGTCAAGTCCATAGTATGCTAACAATATGGCATATTCCTCTTAGGTGCTTTCCATTGTTGTATATTAGGTGGATGCATAAATTTGCTAGTGACTTAAAATGCATTGTAAATGTTTGGACACAAATATATGGCCAAAAAGGATGAGACAACTAGCAATTGTGCAATAGGTATGTATATCAAAAGCATTTGCACCATCATGAAAACTTTGCTTCATAAGCAAAACAATAAGCTCATATGTCTCCATGCCAAAATGTTGCAAAATCTTAATTACATGAGAAACTTGGAACTTTAAAAATCCATCGTCAAATTGCTTAAATTGCATACCCAAGCATAAGAGTCAGAGTGATGGAAGTTGGCCATAACATGTCAAATTTGTCAATCCAACCTATTATATGGCTATTTAATTGGTCCTTTATGCATATGGATATCTCCAATAGCCCCATATATGCCATCTCAAAATCAACACATATTGTCTCTTCAAATCAAAATGCATCCACATTATTTTTGGTCAAAAACAAAATCGCATAGATTAAAATGATACTAGTAGCATCCTTTGAAGGGCACACCCAAAAGTGTTCTCTCATGTAGAAGACTAGTCAGAACCTTTTTCAGTACGCAAGCAAGAAATCTTCCATATCATGCACAAGGAGCTTGTTTGAGACTATAACGTGACTTTTTTCGATAACAAACCATATGCTCCTTATATGACACCTCAAAACAAATGAATTGTGATACATAGATTTTATCATGTATATTGCCAATAAGGAAAGTTGTGTTTATCTACAAATGATGCATTTTTCAACCATCATGAGGAACCATAGCAGCTGTTAGGAATTAATGAGTAGCTAAATAGAGATTAGAGTGGTTTACTTAATGGAGATAGATAATTTTCACACAAGAGATATAATAGAGAGAGAGAGAGAGAGAGAGCACGATATACGTGGTTCACCCAAGTGTGGGCTACGTCCACAGGAAAGCGGTCACTCAATGGCTTTGCACTTCAAACTTGAAGTAATTACAAAGCGACTAGAAACCCTTAATGGACCTCCTACCTAATGCTCTTCTTCCCATTCTTCACTCCACCTTCACTCTCTTTTTACCACCTCATACTTATTTCATGTGTAGAAGACGCCTCCTTTTATAGGCAAAAGAGCCTCTACGACCTACCCTCTCTCATGAGAGACAGCCATCCGTGTGCCCATGTGTCATCGTCCATGGGTAAACAAGTCCTTTTAAAACTTGCCAACCGGTCATTGAATTTCGACCACCAGCCATAGAATTTTGGCTACTGGCCATTGACTACCAGCCACCCATCCGACCAACCGCTTTTCGAGCACAGTCCGAGCAAAATATTTCGCCAAAAAGGAATATTTTGGGTATGACTTTTTGGTTTCACTGAGTGTTTTTTCTCATGCACGATGGCTTTTCCTCATGACGAGGCCCTGACAAATGTGCATTTTTTAGAATAAAAATTACAATGGTAAATCAGGCTCCATACTTAACAATCTTCCACTTGGAGGCTGATCTCCACCAAAACTGTGGATTGCTTTCCATTCTAGTTTCTTATTCTTGAATGCCAATTGACAATGAGCAAAAGCTCAACTTTTCTTTGTTAACTACTTTTGTAAACATGTCTACAAAATTCTTGCTTGTGTGTACCTTTCCAAGCTTTATTTGTCTATCTTCCAAAAGAGTACATATGAAGTGATATCCCACTTCTATACACTTCGTCCTTGAGTGAAAGGCTGAATTCTTTGCAAGGTGAATGGTGCTTTGATTGTCATTGTACAAGACACAATTGTTTTGCTTGTAACCAAGCTCCTTCAAAAATCTACGAAACCACAAGATCTCGTTGCTAGCCTCTGTAAGAGCCACGTATTTGCTTCCATGGTAGAAAGTGAGACCACTTTCTGCAACTTCAAAGCCCAACGTACTGTTGTGTCTCCAATGGTGAAGACGTAGCCAATAGTGCTTCTTTGAGTATCCTTGTTGTTACCATATACATGTGGTAGTGATGTGTGTGAACATACTTAGGACCGTCGGGGCATTTGCTCCCTCACTAGGCGATTTTTTCTCTTGTGCATTGTATATACCCCCATCACTCTAGCATTATCTTATCTTCCTAGTGCACATTAAGTAATACTCTCTTTGTTGTGTGCCTTAAGCTTCCTTCGTCTTCTCCAAGATGTGTGAATTTTCCTGCAACTCTAATTCCAACAATTGGTATCAGAGCAGGTTGCATCCTCCTAGGCTTAGTCGCCAACAGCTCCAACACACGCATGCTCACTTTCTTTGATTTTTGTGAGCTTTGGCGAGCATCCGCAGGTCGACAAATAATTTTGGTAAGCTCGTAGAGCTTGGTCTGCTCAAATTTTTTATACGGGCTCATTTCGGCCTCCGTATCCACTACAGGCACCAATACTGCACATGCTATTTCGTCTTTTTGTGCAAATTTTTTGTCAAAGTTGTTTCCTGCATAACAGGTCCCTTACAGTCTTCTACGGTTTGTGCTATATAGCACGTGTTGTTCATGCTTCATTTCTCATCTTTTTGGATAGTTTTCACATCAGGTGCAGCATTTACCATGGCTTATAGCAACACATATGTGATCAAGATGTTTGCTGCTGTTGAGAATAGATTGGATGGGGAAAATTACCCTATGTGGTCTTATATGATGCAACATGTCCTTGTGTCAAACGGTGTTTGGAATATTGTGCAGGGCATTAATGTACATCCTGGTTCTGAGGTTGTAGGCGATGTTGTAGGTTTTGCTGACAGGATTGCTGCTGCCAGAGTTGTTTTGCTTGCGGCTGATCAAGCTCATTGGGATGTAAAAGATGCCCAGACTTATGTATTGATTGTGCTGTTTATGAAGCGCACTATTACTCCTCACATTTGTTCAATGAAATCGACAAAACAGGCTTGGGATATTCTGGCTGGTCTTTATGCAAGTCGCAATGAGACAAAAATTGCATTGATGCGTAAAGAGCTGGAGTGGAAGATTATGCATGAGGAAAATGATATGGACACTTTCCTTGCTGGTGTCAAGGATGTCAATGAGCAACTTATTTCTGCAGGCGAAGTCAATTTTTACAGTTCCCTTATGTAGACTGTTCTTGATGCTTTGCCAGATTCTTACCATACTTTTGCTAGTACTTGGATACATATGACCCAAGGAAATCCAAAAGTTGTCAATTTTGCATCATTATGCACATTGTTGTTGCAAGGGTCACTTTCCCAAAAAAACAGGACTAGACAGCGTGCAATTGAACAAGCCTTTATTATTGCTCAAACAAAAGGTGGTAACAACAATGTAGCCACTTCTCATGGTTTCTTCTACAAGTGGTAAATCACCTGTTCCTAATGCTTTTGCTGGCAGCAATTTGTCTGGGAATTCTAGTGAAAAGGGCAAGAAGAAGATGTGTTTCCATTATTGTAAAGCTAATGATCACTTGATCAAGCAGTGTCCTAAGTTAAAGGCTAAAGAGTCTAGTTCCACTATAAATGTTGGTTTCACTACAAATGCAGCTATTGTTGAGTCTTTTGTGAAAGGAGACAGTGATGATGATCTTGATGTAAAATGGGCTTTTAGTGCAGTGTACTTATGATCCTGTTGTCCATGATGCATGCATGTCAATTGCTATAGATTCACATGTGTGGTATTTTGACAGCGGTGCTACAAAGCACATTACCTCACATCGTGATTTGTTTACCTCTCTTGAGTTTGCCCCTCATGGGAATTCACTCACTTGTGCCAACGATGCCTCTTATCCGATTCAGGGAGTTGGAAAGATTGTGCTTATTGCTACAAATGGTAGTTCTTTCACACTTGTTGATGCATTGTATGTACCTAGGATCAAGAAGACTCTTTTGTCTGTATCTGCACTTGTTAGACTTGGTCTTGTAGTCAAATTTGTGGATGACAGGTGTATAGTACATCATCTCAGTTTTGGTGATGAAATTGTCGGATTTCATGCCATGAGCTATACAATCTCACTTTGTATGACAAGTGTGGGTAGAATTTTGCAAATGTTGTTGTAGATTCAAAGGATATTTCATATGCAAAACTTTGGCATGCATATTTTGGGCATCTGAATTTTGCATGTTTGCTGCGTTTCAAAAAATCTGATATAGTCGCTTACGTTGGGGTGTAGGCCAGGTGGCCGTGGGAAACCACCCTTGTACACTTGATTTCACCTAATCAATATAGGGAGAAAAAGAGGAAGGGTTGACTCTTCTCTTTCTTCTCCACTAACCCAACACAGGCTGTCTGTGTATCATCCCCTTCCCCATTCTCTTCTTCCCCCTCTCTTGCACACACTCCGTACACGCACACGTGCACTCATCAATTGGTATCAGAGCTGTGGCGACAAACCGCATGCACGACCGCTCTTCGACGATCGACTCGGAAGCAATAGAGCTCGCCGGCTATGGCGGAGCTCGAAGCTTGTGCTTGAGCTTGGCGGTGACAGCGGATCCGGCACGGATAAGAGAGATCGGGCAAGGTCGACGGTTCCCGGCTTCATGACGTGTGCAACGACTCCATCGGAGAGGGAGTCTTGGGATTTTTGAAGCTGTGCAGGAAATTTGGCAGACCTATGTTTGCAAAGCTTGGCTTGGAAGAGAGCTTGAAGGCCTTGAGTAGCTTGGGGGGGAGCAGAAGCACTCGACCTGAATCGAGAGCCGGTAGAGCTTGCACACACACACACACTCAGTGCCCAAAGGCAGCGCTGGTAGAGTCACTGTAGCAGGCAGTCGACAGTTTTTTCGACAGTCAGTTATTATTTTATTTCATTTTTTAATTTCAATTGACTCTCTCCTGTGTGCAAGGGCTCATTCCCACTGAGCCTGCGACCGAATCCCTCGACTCCTCTCCTCGAGCTCGTGAAAAGGAAGCTTCTCAGAAATTTGCAGCTTGTGCGATAGAGAGATAGACACACATTCTCTCATTGCGCAAAAAGCTTGTGAGATAGAGAGAGTGAGAGAGAGAGCTTGACATCGTGCTTGCGAGCGAGCACAAGCAACCGAATCCGACAAGTTAAGAGCGATCTTGACAGATCGAGCGAGATCTGCGATCGATACCGATTCGACTCGGCATAGACCGCTCGATATCGGCTTCGAGAATTGGCGTTTTACGGCTATTCGGCTAGCCACTTCTGCCCGGCGGCGGAAGGCGACATCGACATCGACATCGCTCATGCGCACCGGCTCGACACTCCTCATTGCGGCGGATTTTCGACATCCGACCCAGACACCGGGCGCTTCCCCACTCGAGCGCATTCCCGTGATCGACGACCGTGCTTGCGACATGCGCGGGTGAGGTACCTCTATCATAGAGGAGTGACACCCAGCATCGGCACCGAGCGCACCAATTGCCCTGTACTACACAGTTTACGGATACGACACCTTTGGCGGCTATTCGACTAGCATATTTCTGCGTAGCAGCAAAAATCGGCACATAGCGACACTGACACGCAGGTTACAGGCTATAGGGGGGTTTTTCAGCCCATTCACTCACTGATTCTCCAGGTTACCAGACACGGCGCTTTCACACGCGATTTGGCAGTCATTTCGACAGCAGATTCTCTGCGGACACATGCGTTGACAGATGCATTTTGTTGTGAGCTCACCTAGTGCTACTGAGCTCTTTTGAGAGCAGATATCCCTGCAGGGATCACTTTCACTGCATGCAGCAGTTCTTGGCGCCTGTTTGAGCGCGATTTTACTCATGTACGTTGAGTTGCGGACACTGCCCATTGTACTATGTGTGGAGCCATTTTTGGCTATTTTGGCAGTTTTTTCCGGCCGTTTCTGAGACTCAGACCGGAAGAGCCCTTTCTGAGACTGTGGCTAGTCCATTTGTGTCTGCATTAGCCTTTTGGAGGGTCGATAGCGTGAGGTTTTCTTTGAGCTGGGGTGTGCTCGAATGTTGAGACACTTTCGGTGATACAGGTAGCTGGAGTTCCCCTTTACGGTACCCTCGCCATAGGATATGTATCTAGACCGTTATTTATGCTTTTGACGCCGAGTTGGCACTCACATAGCAGTTGTTTTGTACAGCAGATGCCCAGTTAGTGCAGTTGGCACATTTATATGCATTTTGAGTTGAGTTTTGACTCCTCATACAAAGGAGACTCTACCGGATTTACTTCCCGCGAGTCGTGACTTCCATAGTTGGAAATTTTGAGTCTATTTCGGTTGAGATTTTACTCCCGCTACAAAAATTACTCTGCCCAAATTTCTACAGCTTCTCGCCATAGTTTGGCACCTCTCAAACCCTCTTATTAGCGATGGCTTCTTCTTTAGAAAAGGAGGAGTATTTCATTCGGAAGTTCGATGGAAGCAACTTCACCATGTGGAAAGAGCGCATGAAAGATGTTTTGATAAACAAAGGCCTCTCAGAACCGTTGAAAGAGCGCGCAGAGAATGATGATTATACACAAGATAATGGGAGCTTTTGGATGCAAAAGCCATGGCTACGATACGTCTACATCTAGCCGAGTCAGCCTTCTTCACTATCATCGGGAAGAAAACAACCAAGGATCTTTGGGATAGCTTATGTTCAGCATGGGAGAGCAAAAGTGCATCCAACAAAGTTTTTCTCATGAAAAAGCTTATGAAGCTCAACATGAAAGAAAGTAGCATAGTTTCCAGTCATTTAAATGAGTTCAACTCCTTGTTCAGTCAGCTGATATCTCAGGGCTTTAAGGAGTTTGACGATGAACTCAAGTCTATCTTCTTATTATGCTCTCTACCCAGTTCATGGGATATCTTTTGCACAGCCATTAGCAATTCGGCTCCGAATGGCAAGTTATAATTCAATGTTGTCACAGATGTGTTGCTCACTGAAGAGATTCGTCGTAAATCTCTCGATAATGCTACTCATGGAGATGCATATATGGGTGGCAGTTCAAAAAAGCCAAGAGGCCGTGACAGGAACAAATACAAAAGCAAAAGTAGAGAGCGGAATCCTCGTAGTCCTAGCAGGCACAAGAACCAAAGTAGAAACCGCAATGCCAAAAATGTCGAGTGTTACTATTGCCACAAGAAGGGTCATTACAAAAAGGATTGTCGCAGTTTCCTAAGAGCTCAGAAAAACATGCAAAAGGATAATTCTGGCAAAGGGAAAAGTACAGTAAAGATTGAGGAGCTCAATATTGTTGAGTCTCCCATGCCTACCACTGCAGTAGAGAATGCTCCTCCTCCAGTGATGCTCATTATGCCCACAGAGATTCATGCCGAGGTGACAATAGATGCCTCAGATGTTCTCATTTTCACTTCAGATCTCACTCCAAATGCTTTGGTTGCACAGGATGAGGGTTATGCACAGAATTGGATCCTTGATTCTGGTGCAAGTTTTCATGTCACGCCGCATAGAGAGTGGTTTTCCTCTTATGCATCCATGCATGGAATAGTCAAGCTTGGTGATTCCTATGAGCTTGACATTATTGGCATTGGTGATGTGAAACTTCAGATGCATACTGGCACTACTTTTGTGCTGCAGAATGTCAGACGTGTGCCCAAGCTTACGAAAAGCTTGCTTTCTATAGGGCAATTGGATGAACTTGGCTACACTACAGTTTTTGGTAATCGTTCTTGGATGATCCGCAAGTACAACCTTATCATGATGAAAGGAAATAAAAATGGATCCCTGTACTCTTTGTTTGTTTCGAGTGTCGACGAACACTCTATCTATGTTGCCGAGCTGCCGTCTCCTGAGTTGTGGCATAGCCGGCTAGGGCAAATTAGCCAAAAGGGAATGAAAACACTTCAGCGTTTTGGCTACTTACCTGTGTTAGATTACACGGACTTTCCAATGTGTGAGCATTGTCTATATGGCATACAGACTAGATTGACATCTTCGCCATTGAATAAGAAACTAGGCGAACCTCTAGACTTGGTGCACAGTGATTTGTGTGGTCCAATGCCACATAAAACTCTAGGGGGGGCAAACTACTTTCTCACGTTCATAGATTCTATCGAAAGGTGTGGGTCTATCTCCTTAAGCGTAAGGAAGAAGTCTTTTCGACATTCCAAAAATTCCTTGCCATGGTTGAGAACCAATCAAGAACAAAGCTCAAAGCTTTTCGCACGGACAATGGTGGAGAATACGTCTCCACAGAGTTCAAGGATTTTTGCAATAGAAAAGGCATTTGGCGGCAGTTTACTGCTCCATACACACCTGTACGAAATGGGATAGCCGAAAGAATGAATCGTACGATTCAAGAACGAGTTGTCTCTATGATGTCTATGGCGAAACTTACTCCAGAGTTTTGGGGGGGAGCTGTTCTGACAGCAGTGCACGTCATCAACAGGTCACCTAGTTCTCCTTTGAATTTCAAAATTCCAGAGGAATTATGGACTGGCAAAAGGCCAAGCTATGAGCATTTACATGTATTTGGATGTGAGGCATATGCACATGTGCCCAAAGAACTTCGTCGGAAGTTAGATCCCAGATCACACAAATGCATCTTTATTGGCTATGGTGAAAACGGAGAGATGGGATATCGTCTCTGGCACCTAGAATCAAATAAAGTCATTCGTAGCTCACATGTGATTTTCAATGAATCAAAAATGCACAAAAAGCCCATCAAAGATGTTGAGTACAGACGTGTTCGCTTTGAGGATGTAGCCTCCGAACCAACTCAGTTCAGTAGTGTTGCACCTACTCCTCAAGTGCCAGATACTACTATTGCTCCGGAGAGAGCAGAGTCCAACAGTCAGGCACTGAGACGCTCTGAGAGAGTATCACGTGCGCCCGAGCGGTTTGAGCCGGGTATACACCACATTTTGGTCATTGATAGTGGAGAGCCAACCTGCTACAAAGAAGCTATACAAATGGAGGATAGCGTTAAGTGGGAGCAGGCTATGCAATCAGAATAAAATTCAATTGTGGCTAATGAGACATGGGATTTGGTTGAATTACCAAAAGGCAAAAATGCTTTACCTTGCAAGTGGGTATACAAAAAGAAGTATACAACGGAAGATCCCGAGCCTAGATACAAGGCTCGTCTAGTTGCCAAGGGTTTCAAGCAGCAAAAAGCTGTGGATTTTGATGAGATTTTCTCTCCAGTAGTCAAGATGGCTACACTTCGCACCGTGCTTGGCTTGGTTGGTATACAGGACATGAAACTTGTCCAAATGGATGTGAACACAGCATTTCTTCACGGGGATCTAGATGAAGATGTCTACATGAAACAACCAAAGGGATTCATATGTGAAACCCAAAAACCAACGAGGAGAGAATTGGTTTGTAGACTTAAAAAGGCACTCTATGGCCTCAAGCAAGGTTCAAGGCAATGGTATCAAAAATTCGACAAATTCATGCAATCTCAGGGTTACATAAGAAGTCAAGAAGATCACTGCTTATACACAAAAAGATTGAACGATGGTTCTTTAATCATCTTGATCTTGTATGTAGATGATATGCTTATCGCAGGCAAATCAATTGATGAAATCAATCAATTGAAAAAGATGCTAAGCACTCAGTGTTCCATGAAAGATTTGGGAGATGCCAATCACTTTCTTGGTATGCACATCAAGAGAGACAGGCAACGTGGAATTCTTGAATTATCTCAAGAAAAGTACATTCACAAAGTCTTGCAACGTTTTAGTATGCAGGGGGGGAAGTCATTGAGTACCCCAATGCAAGCATACTCCAAACTTTAGCAAGGAAGACTCTCCCAAGACAGTGGCTGAGAAAGAGGAAATGGTGAAAGTACCATATTCTTCAGCAGTTGGCAGTTTGATGTACGCTATGGTAGCCACAAGACCAAACATTGCACATGCAGTCAGAGTGGTTAGTAGGTACATGGCAAACCCTAGCAAGAAGCATTGTGAAGCAGTAAAGAAAATCCTCAGATATTTGAAAGGTACAGCTAGCAAGTGTTTACGTTTCGGAAACAGTGATGCATCTATTGTAGATTACACGGATGCGGATTATGCAGGTTGCGTGGATCGTAGAAGATCCACATCTTGCTATGTGTTCATGTTTGCTGGAGCAGCTATCTCTTGGAGATCGTGTCTCCAAGATTGCACGTCTTCATCTACCACTGAGGCAGAATATGTTGCTGCGTCTGACGCCCGCAAGGAAGCCATATGGTTGGCTCGTCTAGTGGGAGATTTGGGCATTCACGAGGTTCCAGTACTACATTGTGATAGTCAGAGTGCCATTGCTTTGGCAAAGAATCTAGTGTTTCACTCAAAGTCGAAACACATAGAGGTCAGATACCATGTCATACGACATGCATTGGCTGGCAAGCGTATCGAGCTTGTCAAGGTTCACACTGATGACAACCCCGCAGATGCTCTCACAAAGAGCCTAGCCTCGGAGCGATTTACACATTGTATAGAACTTATGGGTGTAGGATGAAGCCTTGGCAATGCTTCATCAATTTTGTATAGACTAACTATACTAATGCCACTATTGGCCACCATGACCTTCAAGTGGGAGGTTGTTGGGGTGTAGGCCAGGTGGCCGTGGGAAACCACCCTTGTACACTTGATTTCACCTAATCAATATAGGGAGAAAAAGAGGAAGGGTTGAATCTTCTCTTTCTTCTCCACTAACCCAACACAGGCTGTCTGTGTTGCACTCATCAGCTTATTTGTCGCCTCTTGAAGCACATGTCAAACATGTTTGTGAAGGCTGCATTTTGGGTGAGATGCAGCGTTCGAAGTTTCCAAAGGATGGTTCAGTTAGGGCCACATGCACCTTGTAGCTTGTGCATAGTGATGTTTGTGGGCCCCTGTAAACTTCGTCCTTGGGCAATTACCTTTACTTCGTGATGATTACTCCAGGTATCCATGGGTGTATCCACTTGAGGCGAAGTCCGAAGTGTTTTTGTGCTTCAAGCACTTTTTGGCTATGGCTGAAAATGTCTCGAAATGTACTATGGGCACCCTCCGTTCCGATCGAGGGAGAGAGTATATGTCTCATGAATTTAATTCATTTTTGGCTAGTCCTGGGATAAAACATCAATGTACAGTTCCGTATACACCTCAGTAAAATGGTGTGCTAAGAGGAAAAACGGGTCTCTTACAGAAATGGCAAGATGTATGGTCAAAAGTCAAGCTTTACCACATTCGGGTTGAGGCTATTATGTGTGCCACTTATTTACTTGTCCTACAAAAGCTTTACAATCAATGAAAGCCTACTATTGAGAACATGCGTGTTTTGGGTTGTTTGGCATATGCTTTGGTGCCATAAATGCAACGCAAAAAATTGGATGATAAGGCTTTCAAATGTATTTTTCTTGGTCATAGTGCTGAAAGAAAAGGTTACAAGTTGTATCATTCGCAAACAAAGCGTAACTTGGCCTCACGGGATGTTGCGTTTGTGGAAGATTCTATCTAGTCCTTGCTGTCATGTACTAGAGGCAATAATGTAAGCTCACAAGACATTTATGACGCTTTGTTGCCTCTTTTTAATTGTGGAAACTTGAATATAAATTCCAATGAGGCAAATGTACAACCTATGGGGGTTTCTGGAATTGTTATAAATCAGCCTATTACTGATGTAGATATACATGATGTACTTGATGAGGAAACGGCTGAGAATGAGCAGGCTAGAGGTATGCCAAAATGGCTAGTGCAAACTTTGCGTGACAATAAATTGGATGCACCTTTGTCTAGTCGTACTCCTTCAGGTTCTTGCCATGCATCTTATGCATCAGATTGTTATGCTTTGGCTATGACTAGCTTATGTGATGTTGAGGAACCTCTGGCTTTTGATGAAGCACAAAATTCAGAAAATTGGATAGCTACATGCAATTAGAATATGATGCACTTATAGAAAATGACACATGGACTTTATGTGATTTTCCTATTGGCAAAAAGGCCATTGGTACAAAGTGGGTTTACAAGTTGAAATGCAAGCCGGATGGTGAGATTGATCGCTATAAGGCTCGACTTGTTGCAAAAGGCTATGCACAACCGAAAGGCATAGATTATGAAGATACTTTTGCTCCCACTTGTCGCACGACTATTGTGCATTTTCTATGTGCATTGGCAGCTCATTTTGGTTGGGATATACATTAGTAAGACATTATTACTGCTTTCTTGAATGATGACATATTTGAGGAAGTTTATGTAATGCAGCCTCACGGTTTTGTCATTAAAGGGCAGGAAGATAGTGCAAATATAATAAATATTTGTATGGGTTGAAGCAATCTCCTTGTGCTTGGTATGAGAAGGTTGACGCTCATTTGGTCAAATGAGGCTTTTGTAACAGTCCAACAAAAAGCACATTGTATGTAAAGCATGAGGGTGATGTACTTCTCATTGTGGTTCTCTATGTGGATGATTTGCCGATCACTGGACCAAATGAGAGACACATATTGCTGAATTTAAAGCTGATTTGAATGCTACTTTCAAGATGAAAGATATGGGGATGTTGCATCATTACTTGGGTATACAGTTTAAGCAGTGTGATGGTGGTATTGCCTTGTGTCAGACAAGTTACATAGAGACATTGCCATGTAAGTTTGGACTTGAGAATTGTAAACCTATAACCACTCCCATGGAAACAAGTTTTAAATTGAGTCTTCATGATGCTGGTGATCCTACTGATGTCACTCTTTATCAAACTACTATTGGGTGCCTTATTTATGTATGCAACACGAAGCCGGATATTCAGTTCCAAGTCTCACAAGTCAGTAGATTTATGCATAGCCCAGGGTCTAAGCATTGGCAGGCTATCAAGAGGATTTTTCGCTACTACTTGAGGGAAATTTACATCTTGGCTTGTTTAATACCAAGGGGGGATTATTGCCGCCAGACTTACATGCTTTTTTGGACTTAGATTGGGCTGGTTGTTTTGACATGCGAGTGTCTACGAGTGGTTTTCGTTTCATGCTCAGCAGTTCATGCATATCATGGTTGAGCAAGAAGCAACCTAATGTGGCCACTTCTATTTGTGAAGCTGAGTACACGGCAGTCTTCATAGCTATGGTTGAGTGTGTATGGCCCAGACGCCTTATGGCTGATTTGGGTGTTGGACAGGACACTGTTAACACTATCTACACTGACAGTCAGAGCGCATTGGCAGTTGCGAGGAACCCAGTTTTTCATGCTCGGACAAAGCACATTGAGGTGCATTACCATTATGTCAGGGTGAGGCTCTCAGCAAGAGAGACCATCGTGGCTTATATGCCAACATAGGACAACCTTGCCGATCTTTTCACAAAGGCATTGTCTCGTAAGAAATTCGAAGCTTTCCACAAAGCTTTGGGCTTACTCCCCTTTGTGGATTGATCATGTCCTCACAGAGCATAGCACTTCCCTATACTCTATGTGTCAGCTCTCATTCACCGCACCACTCCCAGAGGGGGGTTTGTTACCATATACATGTGGTAGTGATGTGTGTGAACACACACATCACACACACGGTCATAAGTGTGTGTGAACACACTTAGGACCGTCGGTGCATTTTTTCCCTCACTAGGAGTTTTTTTCTCCCATGCATTGTATACACTCCCATAACTCTAGGGCTATCTTATCTTTCCATTTCACACTAAGTAATACTCTCTCTGTTGTGTGCCTTGGGATTCCTTCATCTTCTCCAAGCTATGTGTATTTTCTTGCAACCCTAATTCCAACACTTGTCGCCTACCATATCTACATCAACATATCCTTGTAAACAAATGTTAGTGCCTTCAAAACATAAAGCATTTGTTTTTGTCCCTTGTATATACCTAAGTGTCCATCTCACACCTTGGCAATGTTCTTTACGTAGATTCTCCATGAACCTACTCACAACTCCCTCTGCATGTACCTTTTCCAAACCATAGCATACATTAAACAACATTCTACTGCAGCACATGTAACTTTAGATATATATAATGTCTCCTATTGTGTCTTTGGACACATATCCTTGGTTAGTCTAAGGTGACTAGCCAAAGGTGTAGAAACCCATTTTGCATTTTGCACTACAAACCTTTTAGTACCTTTTTGATGCAATTCTCTTGAGATAGTATTAGTGTCTTCGTTAGCATGTCTCTTGATACATTCATACCAAGCATTCGTTTTGTAGTACCTAAATATTTCATTGAAAAAGATTTAGACAACTCCTCTTTTAGATCTTTTATGTCCTGCATATTAGCACTTGCAATCAGCATGTCATCAACATACAACATTGAGATGATAAATTTTCCATCCCCCAATTTTTTTGTGTACACACAAGGATTTGAGTTGCATCTCTTGAATCCATGATCTAGTATCCACCATCAATTTTTAGGTACCAATGTCTTGATGCTTGCTTTAGACCATACAAGCTCTTTCTTAACATGTGTACCACTTTCTCCTTACCCTTTTCTTCATACCTCTCGATTGAAGTATATAGGTCTCCTCCTCCAAGTCGCCAAGAGGAAACGCCGTGCTTACATCCATTTGCTCAAGATTCAAGTCTTGAGAAGCCAGAAGACTTAAAACAAGCTTAATAGAATTCATTTTTACAATAGGAGATAATATTTCATTAAAGTCAATACCTTTCTTTTGAGAAAAGTATTTGCGTTCTTTGTTTGTTTTTTTCTAAGTAAATTTTTAACATATTATGCTCGTTAAAAATAACATGCCTACTCCTAAAGATTTTGCCATCTTTAGGATCCCATAGGCGATACCCAAAGTCCCCTTCTCCATAGCTAATGAAGAAACATTTCTTGGAATTTCTCAAACCTTAGACTTTTATCTATGTGCATAAAGGCCTTACATCCAAACACTTTGAGAAATGTATAGTTCATCTTTTTACCTGTCCATGCCTCTTCTGAAATTCCTCCATCTAATGTCGTTGAGGCCAATTGATTTATCAAGTACACAAATGTAATTAGAGCTCAAGCGATAAACTTGCATGTAGCCCCATGCTTTTTGCTCACTCCATGATTGTTCTCTTCATCCTTTCTGAAACTCCATTTTGTTGAGGTATCCTTGAGGTTGTCTTTTGCCTTCGAACATCATTGCTATCACCAAAGCTTTTAAACTCTTGGCTATGATATTCACCTCCATTGTTGGATCCAAGGCATTTTAGCTTAGTACTTGCCTCATTTTTCACAAAGGCTTTCCACCTTTGAAATAAAGAAAATAGATTGGATTTATTTTTCATCGAATAAACCTATATTTTCCTAGTTACATCATTTATGCATGTAAATACATTAGACCACCAAGGAATGGTGTAGTAGCACAGGTTTCCGTGAAGAGAGGAAACATGCCCTAACATCTTTAAGTTTCTATTTATTTTCATTTTTAATTTTGAAAGAAACTATATCTTTGCTAATAATTTCACGAGCTTCATCATCTCCCAAGTATACATACCCAATATTACCTTTGAGGTAATCTTGGAAATACTGCTTGTGGGGTGTCGCATGGAATGAAGTTTTGAAGTCTACTACCCAAGAGATGGACACATTGTCTAATGAAAAAAATAGAGCATCTTGCTCTAAGTTACCTGCCACATTGGCCTTCGATGTTAGCTTGTTGTCCATTCCTTCTTCATGTGTCCCTTCTTGCCATAGTTCCAACAAGAACTGACTTTGATCGTGACTTGCTCCGCCTTAAGTGATCACGACTTCTTTGGTTCTTGAACCTCTCTTTTGGTCTTCCTCTTGTTTCCACCGACAATGCAATACTTGATGATTCTCCTTTGCATTTCCTCACTTCAGAGAACACCCACAATATCATTAAACTTCACAGTGTTTGTACCAAAGATTGAGTTACTTACGACCATCACAAGGCTGTCCCAACTATCCGACAATGACGATAGTATTAGGAGAGCTCGTACTTCATCATCGAAAGTTGACCTTCACCAATCGAAGCTAACTTATCTTGGTATTCAAGTCATTCAAGTGTTCTATAACCAAACCATTGTGTGTCATTTTTAAATTGAACACTCGCTACATGAGAAGCACCGTATTTGACATGCGGATGGTTTCTCATAGAGGTTGTTGAGCGAATTTACCGAGTCCTCCGTGGTCTTCATCTTCGAAACCTTGGATGCCACCGTTGATGACAAGCAAATCCAAATTGTTCCCAATGCCTTTCGATCAAGGGGATTCCAAGCTTTATCTACCATTGTTGCGAGCTTCTTTGCAAGACTGTTTGTTGGGGTAAAGGTGCTACTCTTTGCCCAGGCCGAGTGTCCAGTTGCCTGTCCACATGTGTACATGCCCTTATTCATTATACATATATGAATAAGGAGCACTTCCCTCACACGGTCTCTTGCTCTTCCCCTTCCCCGCATGCACTGCACCGTGCATGCACGCATGCACTCACAAGTGGTATCAGAGATTTGGTTCGGTGGCAGCTGTCTCTCGGTGGCGATGAAGCTCGGCACTTCACGGCACCAGATCGGGCTGATTCGGAGCGGATCCGACACGGATCGGGTGAGATCTCGACTTCTCGATGTACGCAGCCCCTCTCTGGCACGTGGGAGATCTTGATGATTCTCTGAGAATCAAGCAGGAAATTAGATCTGCAATAGACAGTCTATTTTTGGGAGCTTGGTAGAGCTTAAAGCTCCTGGAACAGTCGGCATCTTGCAGGGAATTGAAGCAAATTGGGGAGCAGTAGAATCGAGCTTGGCGGCTCATTGTGCAGATCTCGATAGAGATTAAGAACCGGGGAATTGAGGCAAGATAGTCAAGAGCTTGGAGCTTGGAGCTTGGAGCTTGAAGCTAAGCACAGTCGGGAAAGCAAGCAATTAACGGAGCAATTTCAATTGCAAAGGAAGTCGGGCAGTGCCGAGCTTTTGGAGCAGAACATTCTTGTGACACAACCAAGCAAGGCTTGAGCAAAAGAGCAATTAACACTCTTGAGCAGCGCTGGGGTAAAGGCATCATATCTGAGTACTAGAGAGCAACATCGGGCAGGCCATAGAGAGAGAGTTGGAGGCTCATAGTGAGACGAGAGAGAGAGAGAGAGCGAGTTGCAGCCAGGTCGAACATCTCAAGAAATCCTGCAAGCTGGAGGCAAAGCAAGCTTTGAGCAGTCAATCAAGGGGAATTTCGGGCAGCGTTGAAGCTTGGGGGAAGTCTAGCAAGGAAAGCTTGAGAGCGTGCAACAGTCACGAGGCACATTTAGCGTAAATTGCAGCTCGACAAAGTGAGGCCTTTTTTTGACAGTCAAACAATGTGCAAGATTTTTTTTTAATAAAAATTTTGACTTCACACACCTCTTCTGTGCAAGTTTTGGTTCCCACCCAAGCCCCTCGCCCCCCGCCCGACTCCTCGTGTGCAAGGGTTAAACCCAGCCCTTCGACTCTTTGTCTTGACTCACACACACCTCGATAGAGCAAGTGAGAGAGAGCTGTGAGAAAGAGAGCTTGAGAGACATCTGAGAGCGAGAGTGAGATAGAGAGATAGCAAACGAGTAATAGAAAGAAATAGCGAGCAAGTGAGACATAGAGAGAGAGCCCTCTTTGTTGGTGTGCGCTCACGTGCACACACACAGAGGTGTTTAAGGCACTTGCGAGCCTCGGTGAGTAAGCCCGGACATCACCCGGCATCGACCCGACATCGGCTTCTCCTCGACTACGATTTTTCTCCTACTTCTCGACATCAATTTCGACACTAATTTTGGCATTTTTCTTAGTGTCTCAAGGTTTTCTTCTATGGCTTCGTATTTACGGCTCGGAACATTGGTTTTGACATCGATCAGGTGGCTATTCTACTAGCACGCTTCTCTTCGATGACGGAAGCCGACATCAAGCGTTCTCTCAGCACAACATCGATGCTGACAACTTTTAACAGGTTTTGTCAGTTTGGACACAATTTGGTGTTCTTGTACCCACTCTCACAGGAGTGAGGATTTGTGTATGCTTGTGTGGCTACAAACAGACAGTCACAAGTTTCACAGGTTTTTTGTAGAGTTTTGCAGGCAGTTTCTCTTGTGGGAGGTTTTGAGCTAATTTTCTCTCTACTTGCGTATATGGTTATGCGCTTTACGATCGATTGAGTAGTTTGTCCCAGATTATATGCTTACAGTTTGCAGATTGTGGAGTTGCTTTTAGGCATATGTGAGCGTTAGTTTTGATGCGTTTGATCATGCTTTTGACGATTGTATAGTGGTTGAGTTACCTCCCACTTTGTTGCTAGTTTGTAGCACGGTTTATGATTGAGATTGTACTTGAGGTTTGCTCAGTTTACAGGGGAGATTCTGCAAGATTTTTCCCAGATTTCTCGCCATACTTTGATTCTTAGCCATTCACTTATGGCAGCAGACATGTGTGACAGTGAGATGGCGGCCTCATTCTTGCCGATACGTACGATGTTGGCATTGTGGTCACACATGAAACATTAGGCGCCGTTGTTTCAGACGTATGAGACAACAGCAGAGATGTATGCATGATGCAGATACGGCTTTGACACAGGTTAGAGAGGCAATTCCAGTGGCAGTCTATGCCAGTGACGGTGATTTCATGTTTGCCTCGAGTGTACCTCTTGCAAATATGCATATGGCTAGCACACTTTCTCCACAGTGGTTAATAGATAGTGATATTGTTTTCCACGTCACACCATGTCGTAAGTGGTTCATCACATTTTCTAGTGGGAGACTTGGTTGTGTGCACTTGGCAGATGGTTCGACGTTTGACATAAAGGGTGCAAGAGACGTTTGTTTGTCTTTGTACAGTGGTGCGTCATACACGCTATGACATGTGCGTTATGTTCCTCAGCTGAGATAGAGCTTGATCTCAGTGAGACAGTTGGCAGCTTTTGCTTGTCAAATACTGCTTAGAGAGCAGTCTTTTCAGATGCAGTGCGGGTCACTAGTGATTGCCAGAGGAGCCCGCAACAGTCTGGTATATCCTATGCATTATCTCCATCATGCTCAGGAGACAAAGCATATAACTATGCAAGACGTGCAAGTAGATTATGTAAAGACAGAGGTAGATCGGTAGTGCTCTAGCACGACACAATAGGTGTTGTCAAAGTTTGTGCAGACAGAGGTAGAGCAGGTCTTCTCCCTAGAGACACATACACAAATGACAAATATGGAGTTTTTTGACATGCTCATGCTAGAGGCTGATGAGCTAATGAAAGGATACACAGTTTTGCCTATGGGTGAGAGGGACGTAGGTACCCCAGTGTCAGCAGTGACATATCCATACACGTGATGGGTAGTCTTGATGATGCAGTGATGGCAGATAGCACAAAGGAGGCGTGTACAACCAGGGTTTGCATAGATTTTGTCAGCGTTCGAGCGTCTCATGTTCGATTTGTTAGTGTCGAGGCCCGATCTAGCAACTGCAATGGGAGCATTGCAGTAAGGATTGTCAATCGTGCGATGACTGACACTAGCATGATGCAATGGAGTTTTGCAGACCATACAAAGTTGTTGCGAGATTTACATGCAGGTTCTAACGTGGGTACACACACTCGCCTACCACCAAAGCCGATACTATTGCGTGTAGATCGACAGAGTGAGCCAGTGGACATAGGTTGAGAGAGTCTCTCACCTAGTTTCTTGTACATACTAATAGTTTACCTAGTAGGTCTCACTTATCGATGCATCGCCTTTAAGCAGGAGATTGTTGGGGTAAAGGCTCTATGCCTTTACCCAAGCCGAATGTCCGATGTCCGACCGCCCGCCCACGTGTACATGCCCTTATTCATTATACATATATGAATAAGGAGCACCTCACTTACTTGAGTTCCTGAGAGGTTGCTCCACCCACACGGTGTCTTGCTCTTCCTCTTTCTGGCACGCACCCACCGTGCATGCAGGCAGGCAGGCATCTACGCACACACGTACTCACACTGCCTAATGGCAAATAGAGATCCTTTTGGTAGAGATAGTTTTCGATCTATATCTTCCAGTGTTGGTAGTTCTTACCATTGAACTTCTAATCTTGAACATACCTTCTTCTGTCATCACTCCCACTCAATTCAAAGAATCTTTTCCTTTAAATATTTTAGCTACTAGTAAACCCTGCTTTGATGCAAGTTGTTAGGCATTAATGAGTAGGTAAATAAAGACTAGAGTGATCTTACTTAATGGAGAGAGATAATTTTCACACACAAAAGATATAATAAAGAGAGACTGACAGAGAACATACAATGTACGTGGTTTATCGAAGTGTGGGCTATGTCCACAGGAAAGCAACACTCAATAGCTTTGCACTTCAAACTTAAAGTAAGGGATTAAAAACCCTTAATGGACCTCCCGTCTAAATCTCTTCTTCTCCTTGCTTCACTCCACCACTCTCTTTTTGCTACCTATGGTCACTTATTTCAGAGCCACTCCCACAGCAGAGCTCCCCACCATCTCACACCAGAGGCACACTGATTGATCGAGCTATTGAACTGGGGAAGTCCAGGCGCCCACGACTGCGCAGGACTACACAGCATCGACGGAGGCTACGTCAAAAGATTCAGAGCACGCTGGCTAGGCATGCACGACGCCCGATCAGACTACTAACCATGGAGAAAATTGATGAGATTTGCCAACGACCGATGCTAGATCTTTTGTGATTCAGCTATCCCAACTAGCCGCCCCTTTTTTGCTTAGTTTTCGGCTCAGCTCACATCGACCAATCTAGAATCCCATAATATATATCTTTGTTTTGTACTGTTGTAGGTTATTTTGTTACTCTGACTTTGTATCAGATCCACCACCTTGTAACTTTCTGGTCTCATAGGTCACTATGGCCTTTTGAAGACGTTAATATAACATTTCATTTCATTTCATCTCTCTCTCTCTGTCCTCTCTCTCTCTCTCTCTCTCTCTCTCTCTCTCTCTCTCATGAGAGACAGCCATCTATGTGTCTATACGTCGTCGCCCATGGGTAGACAAGTCCTCTTATAACTCACCAACCAACAATTGAACGCCGGCCGCTGGCCATTGAATTTCGACTAGTGACCATGGACTTTCGACCATCAGCCATGCATCAAAAGATTAAAGAAACGGTATCCCTTGCAACCATAACCATAACCATAACCAACATAAATACATTTGATGACCTTGTCATCTAGCTTTGTACAGATTTGTTATGGTAGTCGAATTCTAATTTGGGCTCATTTCGATCCCCATTTTCCAACAGTAATGTAGATGACGGTTGCAAAGTGGTGGTAACCAAAATCATGCCTATAGCAATAAATAATAATCATACGACTTATGGAGGCAAAGTCAAGGTAGAAGAAGATACCGGTGCTTAAGAGGTCAAAGAGGACGATAATCGGGAATGTTGCAAAACAAGTCACTAGAAAAGGCTCAATGATAAAAAGGAGAAATTTTGTTTGAAAATGCTTCAATAGGCAAGAATATAGAAAACATAGAGAAGTTCCTTGCTTTGTGTGTGTGTGTGTGTGTGTGTTGCTCTTTGTGTATGATGCCTTAGATGTGAGGAGTATGCCTGGTTGTCGACATCCTAGGCATGGATCATATGACATACTTCCTTCTTTTGAAGTAAGAGCTTCACTTTAACATGATTTAGAAAAATGCATGTATGGTTGTTTACCTCCCTTCCACAAGTGAAGGCCCAATTACATGCATTCACATACTCATTAGACAAGTAACCAATTGATAAGACTCAAATATGCTAGCCATGAGGTAAGACCTCTTAAATACATCTTTTCATGCTCATTAAACAGAGTGCAAAAGAAACTTTGCAGACAAAAGTTGCTATTAAAAGTTGTAGCACGTAAATACTCATTATCATCGTTAAGGCAATGGAATTTTCAAAATTTTATAGCCACCATAAAACGGTTATCATAAACACATAAACATCAAGTGATTGTGTAGAAAATTTGAACCAGACAAAAGAGAGAGTGTATAGAAGGGAGGGCATTCCGGATGATGGTTTATATCTTCTAGATTGTAAGCATGTCCGGAGAGCCTAGTAACTGAGAATGCAGAGAAACGAGAAAAGTGTGGAACCTACTTCTCTTTCAAATGCTTTCTTTAAGTTACTACAAAATAAGAGTATATGAGTTTAATCAAGGAATCAAGCTCAGCCTGGTAAGTCTGCTGCCATTAGATGGGCCAAAGACCAGTGGTATTAGAGATCACAATCTGTAAATGGTGGGCAAGGCCAAAAATATAACGCATTTGTACCATCACATGAAAATCATGAAGAATGATATCCCGAACACCACCTTGCCAACCCATCCTACTCAAAAACATATTACTTTTTAAATCCCAGCCGCAATAGCATGGCTGGAACAATGAGGTCGAATCCTATTGATTGTGCATACAGTAGCCATTCAATGTCCACAGCCACTTCAGATTTTGGGAAGGGGTTATTTGTGCCAGTCACTGCCGTAGAGAATGACCGACACTGCTACATAAACGACAAACATTCAAGGAGACTTGTGTGACCTGCCTAGCAATAATTTATTCATAACCAATTCCATTGTTATGCACATCTTTCAATACTTATGTACACTAAGGTGTGACACTTCCCCCTCTAGTAATGCCTAGAGGACTTTGGAAGAAGGCAATATGGCAATGTACAAATGATAGTCTGAAGGAAAGAGGGGCTATCCCTCCACTCATCAAAAACGGCAGACTAAGTACTACTTGGAAATCATCAATGACTTTTTTCTGCTTTAATACTCTTCTGCCCCACGGCTGCAAAGCCAATTCGGAGCCCCATTGACATAAAAGGTAAGGGGCCACAGGAACCCAAGTAGCTGAGCAAAATGAAAAAATACCCTTCGTATAGAAGCATTCAGAAATGCCACAGTAAGGGATGCTATGTAGAAAGAAAATTAAGAAATTGAGGTTCATAATAATTTTTTTGCAAAGGTCAAACTTGATTCGGATATATAGGCACTGAAACAAGTTCCAATAATGCGGCTAGACCATAGCAAATAAGAAATTTACCCTTCAAAAATAAAGGCAATTGGCTGAACACCTACTACACATACGAACCTGCAAAACTTTCCACTCGAAAGCTCAAAGAACAAACCTCAAAACTATGTACACATCCTAAAAAGCACTCAAGAATGACCTGCACACACCACCCCTCAATTAATACAAGGACAAAAAGATGCAGCACCTCGACAAGGAGCAACATAAGGGATACAAACGAGACGTACGCCAGCATCAACTGATTGAAATCACAGATAAGGTTCATACAGCTTGACAAACCATCAACTCCAAATCTACTCTGTAAAAAAACAACACAAATTTAAAAGACCTAGAATTCTTTGTTGGAGGCTTTTCAAACAATCAAAGAGCTCCTTGGACATAACCAGTGTCTTGAAACTTTTAATCCATAAGACATTGGTAAATAAGTCTTCATTCCAAATAACAGTTTGTATGAAGTATGAGCAAAAATTATGCTACTCCAAAGGCGAAAAGACCCGCTCAAAACCTGTACACCATACATACCTTTGGCTGGGCCATAATTCAGATGTCAAGCTAGACAATTCACAGCAGCACCTTGCATGTACACCAGTTCTGTGTGTTTTAGAAGATATTTCACACACAGACGAAAGCCCGGTATAGCAAGCTTCAAAAAACCTTTCTTGCCCATTTCTTCTACTCATTTACTCTTATGTTGGATAATCAGAATTGATTCCAAAAATTCTCACTTTGTGCATGTTGGGAAACTTTGCTATTACTAGCACAAACACAGCAATCGTGTTGGGGAAGAGCCATGGACTGCTGTAGTCTGTTGTGTGGCAAGCAATTAAGTATCTGCATTCGAGCATTCAAAAACTTAAATCAGCTCAGATACTACACCAGTTTGCCGATAGCTTAATGCTGAATTAAAACAAGGGAAAAACAGACAAGAAAAAGAAATCTTCTTATAAACATCTCTAAAGAACATGCTACTGCAAAGCCTTTGGGTATACTTACAAGACAACCGGAACAACCATCAGAAATTTCCTGTTGCGAGTGAGCTGCCGACCATTATCCATTTGTTCCCACCATGTCAATTTGTTGTACATCCCTTGATCTTCGGCAAAAGGAGTGCCTTTCTTCCAATGAAAGGACCAATATGTAATCTGTGCATGCACGAAACCAACTACACTTTATTCCAATATGATTTCTTGATAGAACAAAATTTTTCTTCACATTAGCATTACTTAGCATTAGAAAAGCCAATGAGTATCAGTTGAAATAGACTTTATGAAGGTCTGGAAGTGCAAACAGTTTAAAATTGAAATCCTCCAGCAGACTCTTAAAAATGAACACTTGAATTTATTGAGATCTAAAGACCTGCAAACAGCCAAAATTTTATACATTAAGACCTTCCAATAAATTCATAGAAAAGTATCAACATTCCTAGTCTTGGATTCTCTATACAATGACACCTCAAAACAAGATGCTGACACACAATCGAGATGACCACTCCAATCTGAAGAAAAAGAGAACTTGCAGACTGATGATGAGGATGCAGTTGATGATGGTTCCTACTTCAATGCTGATAAGAATTGAGGAAATTCCGCACCCGAGCTATGTCTGGCCAGCCACCTCTTGAGTGAGTCCTAAAAATAAGACTCAAGCCTCCAGCTTTACAAGTTGCGGAAGGCCCTCTATGGCCTAAAGTAAACTCCCTCTACTTCGTACCAGAAGATTGATGCCCCCTACGATGTAGCTTTGATCATTCTTTTGCTTATGCAGACTTGCATGTTTTTGCATAAGGGGGACTAATGGAGGTGGTTATCCTCCATGTGGATGATCTAATTATTATAGGTGGCCATACTTAGCATATATGTTGGACTATGGAAACCTTGGCAAAGGAGTTTGGAATAACGCATCTTAGCTTAGTTCATTACTTTCTTAGATTACTGACTTGAGAGTCAAAGGGGGATATGTTTCTCTCCTAGTAGGAATATGTCCAAGAATTATTGGAGGCTTTTGATATGACCAACTATCAGCTCGTCTCTACTCTGATGGAATTTAACACCAAGCTGTCACAGTATGATCTTCAACCAGATAGTTGATGCTACCAAGCTTCAAAAACTACTTGGTTTTCTTCTTTGGCTATTCAACCCCCGTTAGTTTTTTGGTGGGATTTCTTAGCTCTTTCAAGCAGAAGCACCTGTACCAGACCTGAAGAGAGGAGCAACCCATTGAAGACCCGAGCCGAGACCCACGAGCACAGGCCCTCAATTTGCAGCACAATCTAAGATGGGATTTGCAGTGGAATTCACGCATGATTCACCGCATAAACAGGAATCACGAAAAAGCTCATGTGATGCTTTTGGGCGATAGTTTATGAAAACACTGACCTTTTGGTGCTTTTAGGGCGCTAAATTTTAAAGCAGTCGACTTTTGAGCTTTCAAGCTCTGTTGTAACAGCAAGAAGCCAAGGGCCTATAAATATGTGCCTTGGGGGCGCCATTACCACTCAGACTTACGACTGGGCGTTACACTCAACTCAAGTAATAAAGAAATACTGCAAGGGGTGCCTAGTTGTGGGCCAGTGCATCTGAGTGGCAAACTCCGCTTCACTGCGTATGGTCTCAAGTGTTAAGTTCTCTTTCAATTCAAGTATTTAAAGTGTTTGCAAATTTGTTTGTGTTGTGTTTCACATCTTCTCATCCGCACATGGTGCTCTCCGGCCACGCACTCCAACTCTTGCAGTATTTGCAAGAGTCGAAGTCACTATGGAGGTACAAATTGCAAGGTTACTCTTCAAAGATGGAGTGATTCCGATTGGGACAGAGATCTAGATGCACCACGTTCGACTATAGGATCCACCTTTGTTCTTGGTTCATGAGCAATTCCTTGGAACAGTGAGAACCCACTGTCGTCTTATCTTCTATGAAGGCAGGAGTATTGCACTCCTTGCAGTGCTACATGCAAGTCTATTTGGTTGTTTCAAATATGTCAAAGTTGAGAGATTCGATAAAATCAAGCAATCACATAATCAAATTCCATATTGTAACCTTGCATTATAAATGTAGAAGCACTACACTTGAGGACAACTGTTTAGAAGCCAGAGAGATGTTGCTAAATAGAGATTTCTTTTTTTTTTTGAGTAATTTCTATTTATTGAAAATTAAATAGTTAAATGTGTACACTTGAACCGTAAAAGCTAGGAATTGTAGATCTACTGGAATTGGTAAAAACCATCACAAACGGACAATTTTGGGTGTCATATGATGGGTGACATTAAGCATCGTGAAGGGGTTGTATCGTTAATTCACTTGAAGAGACCGGGAAGTGGGTATTCCCGATGCGCCATATGATGGGTGACAGGTGCATCGGATAAGGAATATTCCATTGGTATGGGAGGAAATCCGAACTAGAACAAAGAATACGCGTAACGACGCAAGCACAAGAATTAAGATGGATTCTGAGAGCTTTTTCTAAAAAATGGAAATTTTAAGTGCTTTCCCGCGAGGAATCTATGTTTGCTTTGAATTTGTGCATGAGAGTTGCATCTAGTGACACCTGGGAAGTGTTGTGTAGCATCAGTTTTCAAACTCACAAGGTTTTATTGAGCTTTTGCAGATGTTCACATCATTTTGAAAGATGACCGGCCGCCAACAAATTATAAAAATAAAGCAAGGCTAGTAGGAAGCACTCCTAAGTCTGCCAGAAAAACAGCCTAGCGTGCAATGGTTCTTCTCTCTCAATAACAGACTTGGATACCCCAAATCGAGAATCTGATACGACATGTGAGAATCACTTAAAAACACTTCCACAACTTTAATCACGGTTCACTTGAGTCGACACATTTGTTTTTGTATTAATGCTTGAGCAAAGTTACAAGGCCCAAGGGTCCTCTCTGCTCTGCTCTGCTCGTCAGCCGCCAGACTGAGCCAGAGAGTGGCCCGGGGTTTCATTTTAAAATCACGTCCTACCACGTCAGCCAGTCAGTGCATTTTGCGGAGAGTCGGTACAACTGCCACGTCAAGACATTTTCCGCGCGAGTCTCTCTTTAATTTTCTAGTGTCCCTAGGGGCCCATCGGACGAGACCCTATAAGTTGGAACAACTTATTCCAACTTATAACTTTAGGGTTTCATCAATTGGACATGCCACGTCATCATTTTGTGACATTCCCCCCTCTTGAAAGAATTGTAATCGGCCTCAATTATGCCTGCCAAAATAGACAGAAGCCATAAACCAGTTCAGTAGACACTGACTCTAAGTACCGACGCACTAGACAACACAAATCTAGACGACAGTCAGTGCACCTTCACTGTCACACCCCAATAGAAAAGAACTTATATCCTTTTTCTATTAATCTTAAATTTTACGAGTGTGTTTTCCTTTCGTAAAACAACATAGCTAGAACAGTGCACATTAGTATGATTAATGATGAGTAGTCACAGATTATGGTGGACCCATGCAGTGGGTTAGAACATAGATATTGTACACTCCCACCTAGATAACCCAACAGGGCGCCTGTGACTTATAACTCGTGCATATCGGGATCATACTTGCACATAAGAAGGGTTGATGCCTTGGAGTGTGGGCTAGGTATGCCAGAAAAGACAGTTACAATCAATAAGATGGCATGATCATGAAGATTGCTCATTATGCATATGTGGACTGAATGCATTGAATGCTTTTATCTCCTCATAGAGATGTTAAATCCATGTTTTGAAGCAAAAACCGTATAGTACTCGGAATGAGCTTTCATTTGATACCCATTTTGATGTGTGTTTTTAGCAGTTCCAAGATGGAAGCTTCTAAACGGGAGATTCTAGAAGGAAGGTTCCAAAAGGAGAACACGTGGCAAGACACTTGTCCAAAAGATGACACTTGTCAAAAAGCTTTCAAAGGAAGAGACAAGTGTGTGGATACTCTAAAAGCTTTCAGAGGAAGAGACAAGTATGTGGACACTTGTCACACTAACTTTATCTTTTACTAAACACTTGTCACAATCCTCTTCAACTTTTCCCTTTTTGTCTTGAGGCAACTTCCCTATAAATAAAGCCTCTTTCCCTCTCGTTTCACCATCTCCTAGTTGCTAAATTTTCCTCTACCATCAGCCTAAGAAACCCCCTTCATTACCATCACCATCTCTCTCTACGCTTACTATTCCTACATCCTCAATAAGCCATGTCTCTCTCAACAGAACCCCAGGAGGAACCCTTGGCGTTTTTGGTCTCAACTCTCGCCATAGACACATCAGCCCCAACGTTTTTCAGTTGCATCATCGCCATCATCACCAGCTTGCATAGCGTTTTTGCATACCATCGTCAGCCCCAGATCCCTGGCGTTTTCAGCCTTCCCGTCTTCGCCAGCACATCAGATTGCATAGCGTTTTCACTAACGCTAGGAAGAACAGCCAGCGTTTTGGTTTTCAGCCCTTATCGCTGCACAAGAACAGCGTTTTCAGCCCTATTGGACAGCAGCAGATTCAGCCCTAGTTGGTTGCAGAAGACCCCTATTTTCAGCCTTCGAAAGCGCAGCCAAAACGGTCATTTTCAGCCACTGAAACAGCCCCGAAATTCAGTAGTTAGAAGACCACAGATTTCAGCCCTAAAGTCGTCGCCGTCACCACCGTCATCGTCATCGGCATAGTCAAAGTTGCATCAGTCCATTGCATCCACATTGTACCACTTTGTGCAATCATAAGTAGACCGCTCTCGCCGACGAGAGTGGGGCCTTTGGAGGAGGGTTTTACAACGTCTCTGGTGTCGTATCTCTCTTCTCTCTCTATCTCTCAGTCTCATACACTTGCACGCAAAATGTCCATTCACTTTGTTTATGATCATAGCACTTTCCATTAAGAACGGAAGGCTCTACCTTCCATAAGAACTAAAAGGAACCCTTGAGCACAGTTCGGAGCACTCATCTTGAGCAAAGTGCAAACAATCATTGCGCTGCACCTAACAAAACTTAAGGGCGAGTCTGTTCCTATTGTATCGGCTTTGGCCATTTCTAAATTAATGAAATCTAGTCTGTTTGTTTACTCGATCTTTTTGAAAGAGTTGAGTGATGAGGATAGGACAAACATGTCTGAACTAGATAAAGAACACCAAGATTTTCTCCACTCTCATACCGATTGCTTCTCAGAGGGCCTGCCAGGCGAGTTACCACCTGCTCGTCTTGATCATACCATTGATCTGATACCTGGAAGCACGCCACCGAGCCGGCCACCTTACCGTGTGAGCCGAGCTCAGAACGAAGAGATTATGAACCAAGTGAAAGACCTATAGGCAAAGGGTCTTGTCCAGCCTATTCACCATACTGCTCAGCTGTGGACAAAATCACCATCAAGAACAGATTTCCGATTTCTAGGATCAATGATATACTTGACAGATTACAGGGATCCTCGTGCTTTAGCAGGATCGATTTGAAGAGTGGATATCATCAGATCCGGATCGTGCCGGGAGACGCCTACAAGACTGCCTTTCGGACGACTTTTGGGTTATATGAGTTTTTGGTGATGCCTTTTGGCTTAACCAATGCTCCTGCGACATTTAACAGGATGATGGATAGGATTTTTAGAGAGTACAGACTATTCGTTGGCACTTTCTTTGACGACATCATTGTTTTCTCCAAGGATGAGGCAGAACATAGAGATCATCTAATTCAAGTCTTTCAGGCATTAGGAGATCACAAGTTGGTGATTAATGCAAAGAAAAGTGAATTTTTCCTACCAGAGATACACTTTTTGAGACACATTGTAGATGGATCCGACCAAGATAGAGACTATCCGTGATTGGCCCGATTTGAAGAAGGTCCATGAAGTTAGAAGCTTCTTGGGATTGTGTTTGTACTACAAGCAGTTCATTAGAAAGTTTGCAGAGGTTGCTTCCCCTTTGCATATTTTGACACAAAAAGGAGTCCCTTTCTCGTGGGGACCCACAGAGGTGACTGCCTTTCAGACTTATAAAAGAGAAATTGACTACGGGACCAGTTTTGACTTTGTTGGATTTGCAGAAGTCATTTGAAGTATATTGTGATGCTTGTGGTCGTAGTCTGGGTGCGGTCTTAATGCAAGAAGGCCATGTCATTGCCTACGAGAGCCGATTGTTCTCAAGGCCAGAATTGACAACACCGGCTTATGAGAAAGAGCTTTTGGCGGTTATCCATGCTCTTACTCTGTGGCTGCACTACCTACTCGGAGTGGATTTTATTGTCTTCACAGACCATCAGAGTTTACGTTACTTCTTGTCACAGAAGCAGCTATCGAAAAAGCAGATACAATGGGCGAACATCTTGTCACAGTTTCACTTCCAGATTGTCCATGTTCAGAAACAGAAGAATTTGGTGGCAAATACTTTGTCTCGGAAGCCGTTGGTTCTGGCTATTTCCGCGATACATCATAGGAGCTTCGAGGATATGGTCGATCAGTATGCCATAGATACAGATTTTGCAAACATTTTCACACGGATACAGGATGAGGAGACAGTAGCGGGATATTCCATTCGGGATGGCTACTTGATGAGAAAAACCATGTTGTGTGTTACACAACCGTTGAGGGAAAAGATTATGACTGAATGCCATTGTCCACCGTTTACGGGTCAACGTGGCATTGCTACCACCTTGAAAGGGGTAGAGAAATACTTCTTTTGGCCAAGACTCAAGAAGGATGTGGACGAGTTTGTGCGCAGTTGCTTGGTATGCCAAAAGGTCAAGTTTGACAACATGAAGCACAGGGATTGTTACAGCCTTTGCCCATACCCACCCGCCCATGGGAAAGTATTGCAATGGATTTCATTTTAGATCTCCCGAGAACACAAAGTGGTCACGATGGTATATGGACTGTTATTGACAGATTTAGCAAGCAGGCTCATTTCATTCCAATGAAGAAAACAATCAAGCCGGTCACTTAGCGAGACTGTTTGTGGCCCAGACTTTCAGATTAATAACATGTCCGAGACGATTGTCTCCGACAGGGACCCCGGATTCACGAGTTTGTTTTGAAAGGCAATTTAGGAGAACATTGGCACGCGGTTGCAGTTCTCGTCATCTTTACACCCACAGACTGACGGGCAATCTGAGATTGCCAATTCAGTGGTTTTAGATTTATTGAAGTCTTACATCTCGAATCAGAGGACTCAATGGGAAAAGTATCTACCTTTGGTGGAATTTGCCTACAACAACACAATACTCTTCGATGGGGAAGGCGCCATTTGAGATTATTGAAGGTGTTGTGAAGGTTCCACCCTTTCTAAGCACAAAAGATAAGATTTTTGAAGGTGATGAGTACACGCGCGACTTGGATACGGCTTTTGCCAAGGTCCGCGAGGCTTTGCAGAACTCTCAAGAACGACAGAAAAAGGCAGCAGATCGCCATCGTCGCGATTTGAAATTGAAGGAGGATGATTGGGTGCTCTTACGTTTTGAGAAGGCACGCCTGAGAAAGAAAAAGGGAAATGAGAGGCTTTTTCCAAAGCTTAGTATGCAATACTATGGACCTTTCCAGATCTCCGAAAAGATCAATGATGTCTCCTTCCGACTGAAACTGCCAGACACTTGGAGGATTCACAATGCATTTCATGTGAGTCTCTTGAAACCTTTTAAAGGTGATGTGCCCAAAGATGGGGAGCCTGATGAGCAACCCGAAGTAGAAGAAAACGAGGAGATCCTTGTTCTTGAACAGATATTGGCACATAAGGACAGAAAGAATAAGGGTAAAGTCAAAAGGCGATTCTTGGTTAAATTCAAGAACTATCTTGCATTGGATGCGAAGTAGATGGAGGAGGGGGACCTAGCAGATACTCCTCAGATTGTGAAACTTTACCTTGAAGCTTTTGGTTTAGCATAGTCTATTCCAAATGGAACCCAAAATTCAGCTGGCCGGAGATCTGGTGCAGTGATTTTGCACAAGAGGGGAGTTACTCCACTCCTTTGTCAGCAGATGCCTCGATTTTTGAATATACTAGTCACCGATGTCTCTTTGAGCTTCAGGGATATTGAGAGCTGACACTATTCTGTTGTATGACTTTATGAAATGGAATTCCTGAATATGAAACTAATTTGTTCTTGACTTGTTTAAGTGCAGGAACTGATAGAAGAAATGACTACAGCATTTTGTTCTGAATGGTCTCAAATAGACATGGTTGCAATAGGGGTTAGTCAATCGGGCATCTATGAGGTCCTGAGTGGATCTAGATGCGATTGCTACCTGCATTGCCGATAAATCATGGTCTAAGATCCGAATGAATGTTGAATGTGATTTGTCATGTGATGTCCTGTGATATCCTGTGATGTGACTGTCGATTGGTACATGTGCTAGATGTGTGTTCCTAGTGCGTCGGTACTAACAGTCAGTGTCTGCTAAGACAGTTTATGTCCTTTGTCTGTTTTGCAAGCGTAATCGAGGGCGATTACAATCCTTTCAAGAGGGGGGTATGTCACAAAATGGTGACCTGGCATAACCCTAACACACACACTCTTGCAAGGAAATTGCAGTTGCAGAAAGGCTGACGTGGTTGGTTGCGGATTTCCGGATTAGACGCTGGTGACACGTGGAAGCTGTACGGACGCCCGCAAATCACGGCGCAAATTGCAGCAACTTTTGGACTTTGCTTTTTCTACACAAGAGATGAGAGAGAGAGAGAGAGAGAGAGAGAGAGAGAGAGAGAGAGAGAGAGAGAGAGAGAGAGAGAGAGAGAGAGAGAAAACTATATTGATTTGCTTTATTTTACTCAAGAAGGCTTGGGAGTGAATGCTTTTGATTTTGAAGCTTTTGTGGCTCTGCTTTTAGCATCCCTTGTAAACCTTTAAATAAGTGGGCAGGCCTCCCACTCTGCACAGCATCTGGACGTAGAGTCTGAGAGTGAGCGCCTGCATGCACTCTTGTACTTTGAACACAGGTTAATACAAAAAGAAATACCAAAAGGGGCGCCAGTCTTTGGGGCCAATATCTCTAGGCACAGAACTCCGCCGGGCCAATGTCGAATCAATTGTGAGCTGTGAATTACTGGTGTTGCGGTAGATTCTCGACTTGGAGTGTCCAAGTCTGTTACAAGATCAAAAATGAAATCCATAGCAATGCTTTCCCAGGGGCGAGTACGGACTGTCTCCACCTACTGAGTACGAAAGGATGAAGACGGAACGACGACAATGGGTTGACGCTTGTTCCCAGCAGATGCTTTAGTACTCCAAGGATCCTCGGCATGCGAAATTTTTGGCCAAGCACCCGCTTGTCAAGATGCATTCCAAATGGCGTTCCGTCATCCGATCACCTCTGAAGTCAGCCTTGAAGAAGCCAAAAGTTTCTAGTTCATCCTCATCTTCTTCTGACAACTTGGACAGTTCTTCTACCTCCGAGTCTAGTGATGAGGGAAGAAAGAGTAAGACGAGGAGAAAGATTAAGAGACATGGCAAAGGCAGCAAGAAGGCAAAGAAGAGTCGAATCTCGATCCCGTAGAAGATCTCGGAAGTATTTTGACGGGTCAGACGAGGATTCTTCTTCCTCGGACAGTTCAGATTCTGATGAGCCGATGTTTTCAAAGGGAAGCACTTTTACAGAGCCAACCAGTATGATTTTCTCGGCAAGAAGCCCAAGGATTTCAAGGAGGGCGGGCAAGCAATAAAGTTTGATACTCTTTCTGGTTTTAAGGATACCCACAAGGCCCTCGCTTTTATCAAGCAGTTTCACATCGCATACTCCGGAGGACGCTATTCAGAGCATTCCAAGGTCCGGAGGGCAGCATCTTACCTCAAGGGGAACGCACAAACCTGGTGGTCTACCCTGCTTCCTCCATAACATTTTATGAAACCCCAAATGAAATAAAGAATGTACATGTCAGGCATAATATACACAAGGGCAAAACCATAACAAACCATTGGTGTACTTGTGTGTGTGTGTGTGTGTGTGTGTGTGTGAGAGAGAGAGAGAGAGAGAGAGAGAGAGAGAGAGAGAGAGAGAGAGAGAGAGTGCATGAAGCTCTAGATTGCGCTTTCTGGAGTGTGCACAGTGTAGAAAGAGCACAAAGGGGTTGCAAATTCACAAAAAAAAGAGCACTCAGAGATTTGCCAGAAGGAAAAAATTGCTATTCGCCACTTAAGTGCCAATTCAGACAACAGGTTCAAAAGGGCTTTTTTTTTTTGTTGTGGGGGCGGAAGGGGGGGGCAAGGGAGTTTCATTTCTTAAAAAACAAAACCTATTAAAGCGTTTCAAGTTATGGCTAAGTGCTCAACCGCGTTCTTGATCCAATACAGTATCCCATCGTGAAGCCACAATATAAGAAAACTAAAGTGCAAATTCAGCAGTAAGATCTGTTGAAAAAGAAAGTCCAAGGCGGAGGTATATGTAAATCAAAATAAGATAGAACAGTATTTATTACAATAACGAGCTCATTCCACAAGGGTAAGACAGAATCAAAAATAAAATACTAAGAATTGATGCAAGAAAACGGTGCCGATGGGTTATCTAACTATCTTTAGGCCTTAGCCAATGGCTGTCTGTCCTGGTGATTCAAGTATGTATGTGCATGATGTGAGTGGCTCAGACATGAAGCAGCTACAATTTTACACTGTGATTTGTTTCAAAAACAAGAATCTATGATCAAGATGCTCTCTCTCTCTCTCTCTCTCTCTCTCTCTCTCTCTCTCTCTCTCTCTCAAGCTAGATGAGTAAAAGAATCATACCGCAAAATGGAGCAGGTGCACAATGGACCAAGCGGAGCCTGCACTGCAGCCAAAGATGGAGAGAGCCACAAGCCATCCGAAAAAGATGAGGAGAAGGTAGGACGTCCATACGCCAGGGTATTGAAACCAGGAGGTGTTCTTGTTAAGATCAGGAGGAGGCACTGTCTTCACATAGAGGTTACGCAGAGTAGGAGATCCAGGGTCTGCCATGTAAATGGAGCTTCAGAAAATGATGGCTATGGCGATTGCCAGGAGTAGGGTTTGCGCAGCTCGACGACGAACAAGACCGGAACAGCAGGAGTCAAAATAGCATAATCGAATCGACCTTCCAAAGGTCCCAGCTTGGCAACCTGGACTTTCTAACCACCTTCTTCACGCTAGTACCGTGACCACTTGAGTGCAGGACGGTATCCTGATCGATCCTTGGTTCCTGCAAGGGTACAACAGCAAAATTTTAAGCCAAACAATAGATGAAATTAGGAGACTTGCCCATAAGTAATTGGCATTGGTACTCCAAACAAGCTAAGGGCTAGATCGCGTGAAGACTATTGTCCACCCCATTGTCAGGTTTTTCATGCGAGCCTCTTGAAACCTTATAAGGGCGAGCCACCCAAAGAACCAGTGAACCACCCGAGTTTGAGGGTCAAGAAGAGATTTTGCAACCAGAGAGCATCATGCGACATGAAGACAAGGTTTTAAGAAGTGGTAAGCCTATCCAACATATCTTGTCAAATTTAAGAATTATTCTTTTGAAGATGCAAGACATCCAGCTAAAGGATAATGTAAACCTTGTAAATACTTACAATGACTCCAGTCAAAGGTAAGAATCAAGTATGAAAAAAGAATTTTGTCTTGTTTTGACTCTACAATTTTTTTTGAATGTTCATAAGTTTTAAGTGTATGCATACCATGAATCAAGCTTGCGACAACTTAATCTCTCAAGCACCTAGTAGACCTTGCGAATCTAGTATGAAAGATCATTAGGGCAAAGTAAAGACATGCTTGCAATAGCTAAGCCTTCCAAGCACCATGTACATTTCTTTTGTACTAGTATAACAGGTGAAAAAAATGGAGATGAACTACGCCTGACCATTCCTTTTTCCACAAGCTCGTTCCCTTGCCTCACAATCTCCTCTTGCTGAGCCGGTGAGACTCAATAAGGAGGCTTATTAGGAGGTGAGCTACCACGTAAAAGTTCTATGGAATGATCATTTTGTCTACTATTGGGAGGTAGCTCCTTGGGAATGTCATCCGTAAACACATTTTGAAACTCATTTAGGAAACTAGAAGGTTCTAACTCCTCTTTAGTTTCATCTTTAATTTCATTAGGAACGCGTGCATCTTTCTTAGACTCCTTGACAATAAGAAAGAGAGCTTTTCATTACTTTATCTAAAGTTTGAGTCAGTACAAGAGGTTTAGTGTTGCCCGCATTGTTATCATCCAGTTCAATATCCTTGCCTCGATAGGATAAGAGGACTTTTCTCTCTAGAAACTTCATATTGATAGCCATGCAATCAAACCACGACGGCCCTAGGATAATATCTTCATGCTTGAGCGGAGAGATGAAATCTTCTTTATCAACATAGCTTTGCACATGGAGCCTTAGCTTCCCAATCAACGGAGTGACTGAGACCTCTTGCCCTTTGAAAGCTCCATCTCCTTTTACCACATTTCCCATCTCAAAGTCATGAATTCCTAGCTTGGTAGCTAGCTCAACAGAAATATATTTGTGGGTAGAGCCAGGGTCAAACAATATGAAAGCATCATGCTCTCTTACTTTTCCCCAAGCACAAGACAGTGGTGCTCCTTTGCAATGGCCTTCCTCTTTAAGAGCTTCCATGAGAGTGGCTCTAGAGGGTCATTATGTTCACTTCTCTTGAGACATGCCCGAGAAACATGACCTTGCTCTCCACACTTGAAACACTTGTTATCTTTACGATAACGTTCAACCTCTTCAAGAGAAAGTTTATTTTTACCTTTGTATCCCTTTTCTTTTGTCTTTCCTTTGTTGTTGTTGTTATTGGCCTTGGAAAAATTCTGCGTCACATTGTTCTTTCTCTTTGGCTCAGTTGTTCTGTTGGCTTTGAGCCCTTCTTGGTCCCTTATTGGAAATGAATCTTTGTTATGATGTAGACCTTTGTAATAGTTTTAGGTCTTTGTGAGGTGACATACTCACTCATCTCTTCAGATAGGCCAACACAAAATGGTTGCTTTTGTTCCGCAAAGTCTATTTTTTTGTAGATTGTGGCTTTCAGAAATAACTCTCAAAATTTATCCACATACATATGGGGCCATCTTCAAGCTTCACCATTCCGTGAGGACTTTGTCTTTGGCATCACTTGGAAGAAATTGCACTCCGTACTAGCAATCCTCAAAGCTTTCCAAGTCTTTGAAACTTAACCTTGACTACGTAGACTTGCCCACCATTTACGAGCTGACTTTTGAAAATGGATATCTCCAAAAGCCGCGTCAAATTGTTGGATAAAGGACAGTACTTTGTAAGTTATTCTGAAAGTTCCATCATAGGTAAGAAATCTGATGTTCTTTCCTCCCTCTTTGAATTTCTTCAACTTATGTGACCTCTTCCATGCCGCATAGCTCCTCCGTTTACCCCTTCTCTTCTCTCTTGGGTGGCAAGTTGTTGCCTTCCTTGTCACAAGATGGTGATGATGATGAAGAGGAAGAAGGCAAAGATGGTGTCCGCTTTCTTCGTTTCCTCTTACTTGGATTTATTTCTCCCTTCTTTGGTTTAGCATGGGAGGGAGTGCTTGATGAATTCATCTTACTTTTGGCAGGAGTAGGTGATCGCCATGCCCGTTGTTCAAAGGTAGGTGGAGTGTCACTTTCATACCTCTTCCTTGAAAGTTCATGATGCACTTCTTCTGTCAGGACACGGGTCCTGTACCCTAAGAACTAGGCTAGGCAAGGACCACGGCCAAGGGCCGGGCTAGGCAGTGTGGACAGGGGATCCGTCTAGGGCAAGGGGCTAGGAGCCCACCTATAAAGGGAGGTTGGGAGGAGGATCCAGTAGAGCCTAGTTGCCTAGTTTCTTACAATGGTATCAGAGCAAGGTGGAGAGGAAGGGGGAAGGTGGAGCCATGGAGGAGGAGCAGGCATGGAGCTCTCTCTCTCTCAGGCGTGGATCTCTTTCTTTCTCCCTCTCCCTCGGAATCTCTTTCTAGCTCTCTCGAGATGGGAGGTCGTGCATGAAGAAACATGGCGTGCAAAGCATGAAGGATTTTGCATGAAGGCCGTGGTAGGGGAGGAAGCAGGCCGAAGCCTCGCGTGTGCAGGATCCCCAAGTCGGGAAAGGGAAGTTTTTTGACCTACTCGGAATCGCCTGCTATTCGGCTTGACGGGAGCGCACTGGGCTGGGGAGCAAAGCTCGTTTCTGTGGCGAGCCCTGCCAGGGACTATGGCGCACTCTGGCTTCTGACTCAGCATCTGCGCAGGCGGCAGCTGCTACCATCGCCAAAACCGACTTTTTTTCCCTTTCTTTTTACATTGGTGGGCACCCTAGGGGCCCCGTCACGCCAACCAGCTCCTTGTCGAAATCTACCAGGGCTGCAACTAAGACAAGGCATCGGCAAGGCTGTATGGGCCAAATTTCAAACAGAATTTTCTGCATATATGTGCAGACAATTGTATGTGACCTCGGCGTTTTGATCAGGAAAGCGTACACAGTTTATACGACGGGCATTCTTTACAGTCGAGGCCACAAACTCCCAGGGCTTGTCGCCATGGAAATCGAAAGGGCTACCCGTCAACACAAAAGCGAGGTTCGGTGATTATGATTGCATGCAACCCACCAAGAAAACAAGTGCGACGACGACTGCTGTAGCTCTTGGATGACGAGACTACCATTCATCTCTAACCTTCAAAGGCAAGGTATGCATAGATTTGGTTTTTGTTTGCCAAAGTTTTTTCAAACATGCTGTGTAAATTTTGCATACACTCAACGAGTAAGTGCTTTGGCCTCGCATCCACAAGCAAGGCTGGTAGCAACTATTTTTACACACATGCCAAGCACAAGGTGCTTCTGTGGTTAGAACAAGCATGACAAACTATGGGCCTTGTCTACACTTACCGTACTGTAACTAGAAATCGTCCTATGCATCCCCATGAAATGGTCATACCATACAGTTGGAAAAATTTACCCAATGAATATGCTCCTAGCATACGCCAAATGTTAGTAGGACAAAAATGAAAGCATTGCCTCGGACATTGCCCTTGTACAATTTCTTCACTAAAAGGTACAATTGGACAAGGTCCATTATCTGTGCATGATCGACATAGTTGACTCTATTCGTTATGACATCTGTCGTCAATAGCATTTATTGGCAATGAGGCCAAACATAGTTATCTGAAGCATGGCCTTCTCCTGAGTACCTTGATAGAGCACCCTCGTCAAAGGTTACATTTTTTTTCAAGGGCCAGGGCCAAGGGCCGATTTTTCAGTATCCCAAGGGGATTGACATGGCCTATTACTGGACTTGTTGAAGGCAGCAAGTTGCTAGGCATGGCCGACTCCTTGTCACTGTTTCTACAAGCCGACATAGGATGTCATGATATTTGCAGCCACATCCGTTGGCTATCAACACACACATATTTATGTGAAGCAAGGCTTCAATTTAAGAATCTTGCATGTTTGGGGTATGCTCTGAGTACATGCCATAGGCAAATTTCTACATATGACGGCAGGATATTTCAGGGCATGTATATGATATATATGCCAACTCTCTCTTGCATAACAGAGATGGTTATGAGCTACATTTGAGCGAGTTTTCTTCCACGAAATCTCGGGACAACTAGTTACAGCAACAACAACCAGGTTAGCCAAGTTTAAGTTTTTCTTGTTTTTTCCATGTTTACACTTTACTTGGCAATTATTGGCATTGTGCAAAGCAAAGTGCTTTGACAATTTTCCGAAGCAAGGCTTCTCCCTTGTGCCGAGATACTGCCCATTGATTTGGAATCAAGGGCATTGGCACATAAGTTTGAAAAAACTGGCAGCATGGGGAATCCCTACCAATTTCGACTGTGCAAGGCACTTATGGTTGTGGCACTCACGTTTAGAGGCCATCCCTTTTTCCAAGGGCTTACAATTCAGTGTGGACGGCATGCTAGCTTGGTGGATTCACTTCTACCACCTCATGAACGCTTCCGCTATAACACCAGATACTTTGTCAAGGACAAGATAAGTTCTGGATTGTTTACCATGATTTTTGGGTCGTCACAACCACATACACGATAAGTGGGTCAGTTTGTGATTTGCTTGTGTTTTCCTGTTCCCTCTCTCGATGAGAGAGTCATAGCAGAAAATCATTGCATGCTTATACGATAAGCTGCACGTTAGGCATAAGATGCACAAGAGCATGGCAATCAACTATACAGGTCATAGTCGTTAAGGAAAGTTCCTCAGCCCAACATGCTCTTCTTCTCAATAGTTTACTTGGCAATTATTGGCATTGAACAGATTTTCCTAGTGGAGTACACATCGAACCTATTGACGTCAATGGACAAGCAAGAGTCTTGTTATTTCGGAGGATTCGGGTGTCATTTTTGCACTACATGTTTTTAGTGCAATTGAGTTTTTGATACTCTTACACTTACGTCAGTTGATCTATACCATGGAGTCTAGATGCAGCAAATGGTTGAGACAGCATGGCTGTTGACACGAGCTAGGCATCTTACTTGTGTCTATGGACATACTGTTTTGGGGTAAGACCCGGCGGGTGATGCTACATCACCCCATAGGCATTAAGGATCACAGTTTGATCTGCATTGAGGATCACCGTTGATCTCTCCCAGTTATACTTTCAAGGAAAGAATTCTACAATCTACCAAGCGGTAGCAAACGAACACACTTTTCAAGTTGATTCCACTCAACCTACACGGTTGACTATGTTGTTATCTGCTAGTTGAGCAGTTTCTACAAAGAGTCTTATCAAGGGGTTTGACTATGTAGATTCTAATCCAAGAGCTTGGATTGCAAAGGCAACACCCAGGCTTCCCAGTGCAATGCTGTTTGTTTTTTCAGGTAGGGGACGTGCTCCTCTCCATTTGAATACAGGTAAGTGAACATTACGTTCAAATCTCCAGGTATGCATCTATTGATGTGGTGTTATTCCATTTTTAGTATGCTTTGCTTGGTTTTTCAAGACGTATAAGTACGCTTGAATGTTACAGAGTCATGCCAAGGGCATGTCGGCACAAAGTATTTTGGGCCAAGTATCCAATCTATTTTTCTGCCTTATGTTTTTACGAACCTACTTGTAGGGTTCAATTTGGCACATGTTGTCACATGGGATACAACATGGTCTAGGAACTCAAGGAGTTAGGTTTAGCCAGTGTGGAGCAATGAATGAGGGTCCCTCTCACTCCCGTCGTAGAGTGTTTACAGTTACCTCCACCCACAAGTACATCTTGTACTTGAAGGATGTTCTTTTTTACACATCCTTACATGAGACATATTCCACATGTGGAGAATATGAGTCTTTGGACTGACACTGGTGCCATTATTTCAATTACGTGTCACAACAAAGTCCCTAGGTGCTGGTCACATCTGTTTTCTAGACCATTTTTTAGCACAACGTATCAGGAGCAATTTCGTGGCCAGAAATTGTCGGATACTTAGAATGACTTGTTAAGGTACAAGTACTGCTAAACAACATTACAGATGGTTGTTTATACATATAGCAAGGCTATAAGCTGTTAATGAAAAAGTTTCATTGTCTGTCTAGAAGTGAGCAATGTTTCACCATTTATTGTGATTCAGACGTTTCAGCAAGGCTTGCAAAAGATTGCAAACTAAAAGTATTTAGTTTCTTTTCAGAACTATTTACATTCCTTTTATTGTGTGCTAGGCGCATCACATTTGCCATAAGTATTGGCAAGGATCATTGTGGATATACAAGTTCGAGTTGGTTTTCGCTAAATGCATGCACACTAGGTGATATGGGCCCTAGTGTTTCGCAAAGGCTGATTTGGAACGGCATGCATATTCCACAGGTTGCTGCTTATGAAGCATTTTGCACTCTATGTGCACTATCTCTATGAGATTACTTTTAAATCCACTAATCACCAATAGAGGTCATGGCTCGGTTTGGGCGTTTCTGGATTTTTTCAAGTTAACCACGATGGTTATTTCGGACATTGTTGATTCTTCACCAATGTTAAACACTACTGAGATTTCCCGTTTACCAGTCATCTGGGACGACTGTCTGTAAACCGTGAGGAAAACACACCTCAGTACTGTCAGTTATCCAAGGGTATAGGCAAATTACGAAGATTACAAAGAGTAATCTTGTGCTAAAGGATCTGCTAAGAGCATACATTAGCACAACACATTTCTAGATAGATGATTTTCTCTCTATTCTAGAATTTGCTTAAGTACGATTTTCGACTTTGAACACCTCTTGTGGTGGGGTTGGAGATTGTGTCAATACTTTCATACGTCAAGGACTTACCAGGTGTGCTGACAGAGTACGTTGGCACGTAACCTTCATTAGGGACGAACATGTAACGGACTTTCCAAGATACTCAGGCGAGTAGGAAATCTGGCTCACAATTGCATGGAAAGTTACGCCAAGGTTTCCTTGCATTATTCCAGTACCTTCAGAAGATATGAAAATTGGTTATGCCTTTGGACAACTCTTAGTTGTGGTTACTCCTTTACAGTACTCACGTAAGTTATAAATGGAGTTACCATTTAAACCCAAGTGACTCTTAGTTGTGGTTACTCCTTTACAGCACTCAAGTGAGTTATATATGGAGTTACCATTTAGACCCAAGTGGTTGCAAACGGACAACAATGTTGAAAATCAAGATATTCCTCTTGGTTTCATTGAACCTCCTCACTGCACCAATTATCGGTCATACAGACAACTGGCTCACTTATGGGACGTCAATAACGAGAACATCAGTATTCTTAAGAAGAAGTTTCCCACTTTTGTTTTCGAGGACGAAAACTCTTCTTTAAGGGGGGAGTAATGTCAGGACACGGGTCCTGTACCCTAAGAACTAGGCTAGGCAAGGACTACGGCCAAGGGCCGGGCTAGGTGGTGTGGACAGGGGATTCGTCTAGGGAAAGGGGCTAGGAGCCCACCTATAAAGGGAGGTTGGGAGGAGGATCCAGTAGAGCCTAGTTGCCTAGTTTCTTACATCTTCTTCCTCAGCAGTTTGCCTTGGAGGTCCTTCTAACATCTCCTTTTCATTACCCAAAGAGATTGATCAAAAGCATGGTATGTCTAGCCGGGGCAAGGTAAAGAAGCCCTAGTATTTTTCCAACGAATGCAAAGTGAGGGGTAGGTCTAAATTTTGAAGGGATTTCACATTTTGCAAGAAGATTCATGTTTGAAATGTCATTTTTGGGAATGCATTCATTGCAAGGTAGTCCAACATGGCAAGGCATTTTCTCATTGAATGCAAAGGGAGGGCATGTCTCAAAATCTGATCACCTATGCTTGCATCTTGAAGCCCTGTGCCACTACACAAGAATCTTGCATGGGTGAACATATTAAGATGAGATTATTAGTCATGATTTGCTAGAAAAAGACGTGTTTAGTAATGATTTGGCTCACATGTATGCAAAATGTGCATATTTTCAAAACCACAAAAAGTGCTAGACGAGCTTCACTTTTGAAATGATGTCTCTTGGAATGCAAGTACATCGTTGCGCAGAATGCAACACTACCTTGGAATGCAGTCTGTCTTTCTTGGAATGCAACAATTTCTTCATTTCTAGGCTGATTTTCAACAGTTGCAGAATGTGATCTTTTGGTATGTTTAGTAGAAGGCATGTCTAGCATGGGTAGGGGTAAGAAGCTTTAGACTGTCGGATTGATGCAAAGCTAGTTCCTCTCTTCAAGTTAGATATCTTTGCTTGCATTCTAAAGGCCTATGACGTTACAAAAAAACATTGACATGAGGGAACATATGCACAATGAGTTTGTTAGTCTGCCGATTGAAAAAGCCTATGCTTTACAGTGGTTTTGGTTGATATATATGCCACATGTGACGTATTCACAAAATATCTTTTTCATGTATGGAATGTCACTTTTGGAATGCATTTTCAAGCAGGGTATGTCAATGGGGCAAGGCAAAAGAAGCTCTTGAATTTTCTTAGCTTCGTGTGGAATTTTCTCTCTTGGATCGTACTTAGGCAAAGAAGATTTTGGAGGGTTTCATTAGATGCAAAGTGAGATCCTCTCTCTAAATTCGATCACCTATGCTTCTATCTTGAATCCATGTTGCATTACATAAGATGCTAACATGGGGGATCATATATATGGTGAGATTATGAGTTAAGACTCCGAGAAACGTACGTTGTGCTTGGAAATGCTTTGGTAGACAGGTATGCCAAGCGTTTGTGTAGTCACAAAATGCAGAAGAGTGCTTGGGGAGCCTCCCATGGGAAATGTCGTCACTTGGAATGCATTGACTACACGGTATGATTAACAGGGGCAGGGCAAGGGAGCTCTATATTTTTTTCAATAAATGCAAAGTGATGTCCTCTCTTCAAATGTAGTAAGCTATGCTTGTAGCTTGAAGAAATGTTGCATTATGCAAGAAATTGACACGGGAAAACAAATCCATAATGAGACTATTGGTAAAGGGTTCCTAGAAAAAAGCATAGGTAGCATTGCTTTGTTTGTCGTGAATGCCAAGTGTGGTCAGAGCACAAGTCACTGACAAAAAAATTGGACAACTTTGCCCAACAAGGATAGGGCCAGCGAGCACTGACGGGGCTGTTCTCAAAGTGTAACAAGCAGATTTTTTTGCATCACCTATGCTGGCACCTTGAAGGAAGGCGAAATCATGAAAAGCAGTTGGCATGGAAAATAACTTCATGTTGTGATTGTTAGTCTAGGCACTGGCCTTAGAAGGTCCAACCATCATTTTGCTTATACAACTGCCTATTCAACTACTAAGTCGCAATGATCATGGAAGTGAATGGTTCGTTCATTTGATTGATGTAATGGTGGACTCTCTTATGTCCAACTTCCACAAAATGTAGACATTGGCGTTGTCACTACTTACCTTCTCAGCTCCCTCGTTGATGAGCACCTAGCGGTGGGACATCCCGTGGAATTGCTCACAACTATCTTGTACATGAGGTTGCCAATCTTTTTCATTGGGAGTAGAGTGTTGAGGAATTCCATCACACGCAGGTTAGAATTTGACATGCTATTTTGTTGAAAGACCTTGCCTGGAGAGCTCTTCCCCATAAGGGGGGATAACTTAACCAAAGTTGGATCAAAAGTTGCAGCTATCAAAAGAAATTATGGTTGATATGTTAAAGCATGCTACAAACAACCAACCAACCAAATGATGCTTGAGTGTGCGCACGCACGCACACACACACACACACACACACACACACACACACACACACACACAATACACACCTTCTCTTAAAAGAGGCATTGTAGTAAGCTCACCATTTGAACTGGCAACCCCAACATTGGCAACCATCTTTGTAGTGGCTTGTATCTTGCTCATCATGCTTGCAATGACAGCAATTGTCTCTATTATCACTCCGTGTAGAGGCTTGGAGGAAAGGTATAGTTGTACAACCCTATAATAGTCACCTTCACTTCTGATCATAGCCCCTTTTGTGTAGAGAGAGAGAGAGAGAGAGAGAGAGAGAGAGAGAGAGAGAGAGAGAGAGAGAGAGAGAGAGAGAGAGAGAGAGAGAGAGAGAGAGAGAGAGAGAGAGAGAGAGAGAGAGAGAGAGAGAGCGAGAGCGAGAGAGAGAGCCCAGACACTTTGCCAAAGGGAAATGGGAGTGTGGGAAAGTAAATTTTAACAAACAGAGAGTTCATACAAAAGGTCATTAGAATTCTTGCCTAGTCATCTTTGTAATAGGTCAGGCAGTACGTTAGAAAATTGACAATAGTTATCCGTCGTCATCACACAACTATAGCCAATCTTGCAATTATTAAAATGCAGATGCAATTATGTAAGCAATCATCAACTGTAAATGAGAAAATTGCTCTCTCATCACTATTTGCACGAGCCATTAGCTCAGTAATGAACAAGTATACCCATTACCAACAGTGATGTAATGTAATTAGATTTTCACTTTGATTACTTTGCAATTATCGCGTGCAGCAACCCTAAAGGGAGGAATGCGACCTGCGTCAATTTGCAAGCAGTTGGGGTTGGTGAGATCGCCATGGCCTACTGAGGAGTTTCCACTTCTTGAGCCAGGCCAGCGGAGCACCACATGAGGCGCGGCCTTTCTCTGTATCTCCGCGCTGTTTGCTGCGATGCGCCATATCCAAGTACCGCCCTCATTAAACAAAAAAAATTGACCTTTTGGGGTTTGTAAGGGTGCGTTCCCACCTCCCTCAACAAATACAAATGACGACCAAGCCTCCGACCTCGAAAGGCCACCATACAGGTACTTTGGCATGGCGATTGATAACAGCAAGTAATCGACACGATTATGAGCAGGTACACACTCATGCAAAGTTCATGCATGGCACGGTGAGATCGAGTAGATCCGGTGCCAAGGCGACGCCTATAGATCGATAGGCGAGTTTCATCATTCAATTGGTATTTATGGATCGAAGTCGAGGTCATTTCCATGGAGGTGCAAGGTGCAAAGGTTTATGTGGTCTTCGAGCATATCAGGGGCCGCCACGAGCACGGTCTTCATTGTCAGTCTGCTATGAAATTGTACACGTCTTTACCACTCGAGCGCAGATAACGAGACTCTCAGATTTTAAAGAAAGATGTAGAGACCACGGTGGATAAAAGCCATGTCTTCCAGCATGGAGCAATCCCGACAAGTAGATTATGACAAGGATGATGTTATTGGTTGATTCAAGACGCATTGATTGAGGTAAATTAAGATTTTGTTATCAAAATTTTGTGTGAGCAAGGCTTATTACAGATCAACAACACCCAGCAAGGCTGCAATCGACAAGGATATACCCTACCATGGTAAGGACCATGGTTACGGCTACAACAAGTCCTCAAGCACGACTCGAGAGTCAACAGAGATCATGGCCAAGGTATGCAATAGCTTTTGTTTTGGTTTGATCACGCTTTCAAACATGCTATGTAGCTCTTACAAGCAGGCACAAGCACAACTTGTGACAAGTTCCGTATGCAGTCAACTTTTTTCCGTTGTTTTGTTTGCAAAGAATCACTGTTTGGTTGAGGGATCAACATCGAGCAGGGCTTGGTACACAACATTCAAGCCATGCAAAAGGACCTGGTACTTACAGGCATCGGCACAGCCGATAACTCTTCCTGCTCGAGGGTACAAAGTTGTTTGACATGGCCGCTTCTTTGTGGATTCGACAAAGCTCTTTTCCTCACGTCTAGGCTTGATTGATGATGACAAATATGTTCCGCATGGCCGACTATTTGTCAATATTTGCAACAGCCGACGGTAGCTGTGATTCCGGATCTCTCGCATAGTGATTTTCTCAGTGCCGACATGACGGCACTTTGCAAGTATTTATGGAGGATCTTTCAGTATGCGTGAAGCCAAGGGGCATCCATTATCTATTGGAAGCCATGGCTATGAGCCAGAAGGGCTCAGGTTTATCAAGTACACCTCAGTCTACAAGGACACAAAAGTACTTATCGGAAGCACGACTTCCATTTCGGAATCTTGCATTGAGCTTTTTCTCCTTTGGGGTACTATGAGCACATGTCCTTGGGAACTTCCTCCATATACCGGCACAATCTTTCAGGGCATGTATATGATACATACGCCAACTCTCTCTTGTGCAACACAAATGGCTATGAACTACATTTGAATGAGTTGTTCTTCCAACATCTCCAGACTGGTTACTGCAGGATAACTAGGTTAGACCATGTTCAATATTGTTTACTTTTTCCATGTTTTTACATTTACATTGGACATTAATGCTTTTGTGCACATCAAAGTTCTTTGACAATTTTACATGAAGCAAGGCTTCTCCCTTGTGCCAAGGTACTACCCACTCACTTGGAATCACGGGCAGCGGCACACAAGTTTGAAAAATTGGCAAAATAGGGCATATCACCTCACGGAATCCCTACCAGTTTAGACTGTGCAAGGCACTAAACGTTTTGGCTCTCACAATGAGGCCATCACATTCGCCAAGGGCTTAAAAATTTGTATGCAAGGCATGCAAATTGGGTGGCATGAATTCCACCCCTTTAGAGATTACGCTTCTGCTATCACGCTAGACACTCGGTCACAGACAAACTAAGTTCTGAATGGTTTAAATTTGGGATTGCTGTCAACGCACAATATCACTAAATGGAACCTAAATCTAGGATTTATTTCACAGGCAAAGTGCCATTTTAAGTCATTTTTGTCGAGTCACGACCCCATACATGGTAAGTGGGTCAAGCTGTGGCTTGTGTTTGCTGTTTCCTCTCTTGATGAGAGAGTTATACAGGCAGATTGTTGCATGCTTATATGATAAGTTGCAAGTCAGGCATACGATGCGTCCGAGCACACAGATTGGGCACAACATATACAAAGTCGTCACATAAGGAAAGGTCCTTAGCCCAGCATTTTTTTTCTCTCTTTCTTCTTTCCCTCCATGAATAATGAAAACTTTCTACGCAGTGTTTGATACATGTCAACATGAGCCAAGGTGCTCTAACTCTCAACTAGAAATTGGACAAGACGCCCTCTACATTAGTCTTCATCGTTTGATCGATTGGACACTAATTGCCATAAGGGCTATGAGCCACACACGCTGGCTACGAGTCATTGTCAGATCTTGGGTACGACCCAACTATTGGCATTCCTTGGGGCTCGTTCTCAAGATCGAACAGACATACCCAGTGTAGTACACAACGACGTTAATGGATAAGCAAGAGTCTTGTCATTTCGGAGGATTAGGGTGTCATTTTTTCACTATATGTTTCTAGTGCGACGCTCAAGTTGAGTTTTTGATACTCTTGCACTTACATCAAATGATCTGTACCATGGAGACTACAGGCAACAAACAGTTGAGAAGCATGACTGTTGATACGAGCTACACATATCACTTGTGTGGATTTCTTGCTCTCTCTATAACACTACGAGTGTCTACGGCATCAGAGTTTTGGGGTACGACCCAGCGGGTGCTTCCTAAATCACCCCATACGCATTGAGGATCACAATTTGATATATTCCCATTATACTTTCAAGGAAAGAATTCCGTAATCTACCACGCGGTAGCAAAAAAATTCAACTTTTCAAGTTGATTCTCATCATTCTGTACACGGTTAACTAGGTTGGTTATCGTTACCTGCTAGTTGAGCAGGTTCTACAAAGGGTTTTACCAAGGGGTTTGACTATGTAGATTCTACCCAAAGGGTTTGGATTGCGAAGGCAACACCCAGGGTTTCTACTGCAATGTTGCTTGTTTTTTTTCACAAGTGGGAGATGTACTCCTGTGCATTTGAATATGGGTAACTGAATTTTCAGTTCAATCTTTAGGGCCATGCTAAGGGCATGTCGAAACAATTATTCTGGGCTGTAGTGTCCAAAGTACATTATGCTGTTATGAATCCTCAAGGAGTTCGGTTTAGCCAGTGTGGAGCAATGAATGAGGGTCCCTCTCACTCTTGTCGTAGAGTGTTTAGAGTTACATCCACACACAAGTACATCTTGTACTTGTAGGATGTTCTTTTTTCAAACATCATTAGTTGAGACTTTTTCCACATGTGGCAAATATGAGTCTCTAGGAATGACACTGGCGCCCACCATTTCGAATATGTGTCACGGCAAAGTCCCTAGGTGCTGGTCACATCTGTTTTCTATACCATTTTTAGCACGACGTATCAGGAGCAATTTCGTGGCCAAACAATTTTCGGATACTTAGAATGACTTGTTCAAGTACAAGTACTGATAAACAACATTACAGATGGTTGTTTATACATATAGCAAGGCTCTAAGTTGTTAATGAAAATGTGTGCTAGGTGCATCACATTTTCCATAAGTATTGGCAAGGATCGCCATGGATATACAGGTTCAGATCTGTTTTTTGCTAAATGCATGCACACTAGGTGTTATGGGCCCTAGTGTTTAGCAAAGGTTGATTTGGAATGGCATGCATATTCCTCAAGTTGTTGCTTATGAAGCATTTTTTCACTCTATGTGCAATATCTCAATGAGTTTACTTTTCGGTCTACCAATCACCAATAGAGGTCATGGCTCGGTTTGGATGCTTGTAGAGTTTTCAAGTTAACCACGATGGTTATTCATTCAATTGTTGATTTTTCAGCAATGTGGTACGATATTGTGATCCCCGTTTACCAGCCATCTCGAAAGACTGGCTGTAAACCGTGGGGGAAACACACCTCAGTACTGTCACTTATCCAAGAGGATATGCAGATTACAAAGTGTAATCTTGATACACCTCAGTACTGTCACTTATCCAAGGGGATATGTAGATTACAAAGTGTAATCTTGTGCTAAAGGATATGCAAGTGCGTACGTTAGCACCACGCGATCCAATTAGTAAGCATTTATTGCTCTACTTGGAGTTTGCTTATAAAGTTGAAGCATGTTTGCGACTAGGTGTAGTCTCTTCATGTATAAAGCAAGTTCTCAACCTTGAACACTAGTGATGGTGGGGTTGTGTACTGCTGAAATTGGAAAACAAGTCAAGGACTTAAACTTGGCTGATGAGTATGTTAGCAAGTTACTTTCATGAAAAGTGCAAAGAGGTACTCTTTAGGGTACATCTTTGTGTGATAACTTGTTTTGAATACTCATGTGTGTTCTAAATGGAGTCTACACACAATGATAGGATAGGAATCGGTAACACAAGCTGGTTGCAAATGGACAACAATGTGGAAAATCAAAATGTTACTCTTGGTTTCATTGAACCTCCTGCGGAACCGTGTTCCGGTCAACCAAACAGTTGGATCCATGAAGGATGCCACTTGGGAAAACATTAGTGTTCTTAAGAAGGAGTTTCCCACTTTTGTTTTCGAGGACGAAAACTCTTCTTTAAGGGGGGAGTAATGTCAGGACACCGGCAAGGTCGGGCTAGGTAGTGTGGAAAGGGAGTCCAACTAGGGAAAAGGGCCAGGGGCCATGCTATATAGTGGGTGGTTGGGTGGTGGAATCCTAGGTTCTAGTTCCCCTTGTCTAACAACTTACTTATACATGAGAGTTTGATATCAACACCTTTCCACTAGGAGCCTACTTGTAGCCTACGCAATCATTACGCTTGGTACTGCTTTGTCACAAGACCGATATCCACTGGTTATTCCAATTTTACAAAGCACTCTGCAAATTTATATAGCACCATTATTATCCGCTTCTCTAAACTCAAAATTTCCTACTTTCGTTTTTTTATTATTGGTGAACCATCTCAACTTCTTATCAATTTTATCATTAATGAATTATAATTAAATGTTGATGTACCTAGTGTGTGATTAAATTGTTGCTGAAATTAACAAGAAATTATCTTTAGAGCTTTGTCTTGGAGAAACACTTTTGCAGATAAAGCTATGTACAATGCTATCATATTAGAGAACCTCAAGGTAGAAATTTCTCAATGCATTTTAAGAATATACATCTAGCACATTCACGTCAATTATCTTTGATGAGTAAGCTCTCTCTCTCTCTCTCTCTCTCTCTCTCTCTCTACATCCAGATGCCATATATGATACAACACTCTAGTGCTTATTCTACTCCCTTCATTATCTTAATATCTTCAAATTTTGCACCACATTTTACAACACCTTCCTATATGACAATCCCATAGTTAAATATCAGTTTGATAAATTAATGATCAATATATTTAATTTCTTTTAAGTGACCTTCTTTGCAAATACTTCCAAGAGGCTATACTCAAGAAATTTTGCAACAAGCGAGAATACTATGAGACACTCCTAGAAGAGAGAGCTCTTTTACTTGTCTACATTGTGTTATAAGCTGTGAGCTCAGGTGATTTGGGATGATTGTCAATATTCTCACATACTTCAGTACCCCAACCTATTCTAATTTCGTATCAAACAGGTAGTAAATGTTTTGTTTTTTTATGCCTTGTCTAGTCCATTGGTCATGTGCACACAAATTCATTGATTTAAGCAGTGTGTAAATGCTTATTTGCGTGTAGATTTGCAGAATTAGGAAACACCAATTATCCATGCAGATCCAGCGGTTAAGGCAACATGAGTGCAGATTCTCCAATTTAGGCACCACAGCAACAAACTACAAATTCACTATTTTAAACAATATTAAGTGCAGATTCATTGGTTTAGGCAGCACAACTACACATTTGCACATTTGCCAATCTAGGAAGCACATCTCATTGGTGTTGATTTGCCGATTTAGGCAACACCAATCACAAATCATACTGCAGTGACTTTTCCATCGTTGTCCTTAGTATGATATTGTTACCCGGGTATGTATGGAAGTGATTTTGGATTTGAAATTTGGTTTATGATGATTTGTGGTTGACACTGTGTATGGAATTGGACTTGAGATTTATGAGAATTGATTTAATGAACCATGAGGGTGACCAGTGATATTGTGGAGCACGCATAGCGAAACTGCGGAAGACAACGAGTTCTCTCACATACATGGGTATGGATTGCGAAAGAGCAGCAAAGAAGCAGAGAAGATAAGGTGCACGATTGGAGCAAAATGAAAAAAGGAGTTCTAGTGAGCCTTATAAGGCTTTACAAAGAGATTCACACATAGGCGACCGCCCAAGTTGGGCTGACCCCAACAATCGCCCCCTTCAACCAAACTTGGCATAATCTTTGTTGTGACACCCCCTAGAACTAGACTCAACATTATCATGACACATAGAGTTTTAGGTTTACTCTCAACCACAAATTTTTGTATACTCGTGATCCCTAGGTTTGCTAGTCTTTTCATTGGGGATAATGGCTACATGCCTTAAGGCTATATGTCATTAAATATCTAATATCTAACCAACCCAAATGATTTTCTCATATTAAACTGATCATTTAATATGGGATAATAAACGGGAATAAGGGTTAGAATATAGACATGTGCTTACGGATATATCTCAACACGGGGCCAATGGTAAAAGGGCCCAAATGAGAGATGGTCTATCAAAGAGCAAGGTTAACTAATGAAGCTTAAAAGACCTTAGGGTTAGCTTCATTAAAGACCTCCAATGGTTAGTGTTAAAAGTCCTTTGATCTTAAGCAAGCTAGGGCTGAGCTTGAGGTGGGAACCCGACCTAAACTTAAGCAAGCTAGGGCTGAGCTTGAGGTGGGAACCCGACCTAAACTTAAGCAAGCTAGAGCCGTTCTTGAGGTGGGAATCCGACCTAAACTTAAGCAAGCTAGGGCTATGCTTGAGGTGGGAACTCCACCTAAGGTGCTTGTCATGCTTGATGACTAAGGTACTTGAGGTACTTGTCACATTTAATAAGGAAGTTGCTTGAGAAGCTTCCTATGCATGGGGGTTAAGATTCTTGAGTCAAAAAGAGAACCTACACACTTAATGAGGAAGTTGCTTGAGAAACTTCCTATGCATAAAAATTTGAAAGTTAGGGGAATTCGAAAAGAGCACATGGGACACATGTCAGACTCTCACTAAGCTTAACCACATGGTGTGCTTGAATGCTATTTGTTGGGCTAAAGAGGGGTCCAATGCGATTCTACTTCCATCTAACAAACATCTAGATATTTTCAAGCTCTCCCTCTCTAAGGGGTAAGGAGGACCCTTGTCAAAAGACTACCCATGTGCTTGACTACAGGCTGCATGTGATTGGCTACGGGAAGAGGGGTCCAATGAGCTTGTAGCATGGAGAAATTTTACCCAAAGCAAGGAAGGGGGGTGCTAGGGGGATATACTCCACACACACACACACACACACACTCATTTGCAAGGCTATTCTCACTTGGAGAAAGTGGAGGAACACCACCTCCTTCTCCAAGCTTGTGAGAGTGAAAGCCTACACCAATACTCTTGGCTATGGAATGCAAATCCAACCAAGAGTCATGCTTCAATGCTTAAGCTTGCCATCTTCTCCATCTTCATTACTATGCTATTATGTATGCTAGCAAGAAGAGTAATGATAAGTGAGGAACTATTTATTTCTCCTATGGAATGTTTCTTCTTCCTCTTCCCTATCCTCATTCCCCGCTAGCTCTCTCCACCTTCGAAGGTGTTTGAGGCCTTGGGACTGAGGCTTGGGATAATTAATGCTTTCTTCAAGTTTATGTTATGCTTGTGATGCATGACGCTTTCCATCTTCATTGCATCGCCTAGGTTACAAGGAACACAAAGATTGTATTGTATCGAGTCTCTCTCGATGTGAGAAACTATAATACAAATGCCTATTGGAGGGGGGACCGACTCCATACGAATCCAATCCTCAACTATTGTCATGTTCTCTAAACTCTCTCTCTCTCTTGCAAAAGTATTGTTCATGCCAAGTTAACTAAGTACCATGTTTATGTTGCTACCATTGATTAAGTTCACCCGCTAAACCTCACAAAGTAATCTCTCGTTAAGTGCTTCACCTAATTTCCTAATTCCGCTACTCTCAAAGTTCATAGGCGATTTCCATTACATTGGTATCAGAGCGTTAGGTTTCTCTTTTCTTGCTAAAGAAGAGAGGTCCTTAAGTAGCCTATTAATGGTTGATTTTGTTAATTATATTAGGGTAAGTGGGATTGGGATCTATTATCGGTTTTGTTGAGCCCACTATGTGGGATATGGTGCACACCCCTCAGGAGCTTTGGTCTTAATAATGGAGTCTTTTTAGACTTGCCTACGGGTTTACCATTATTGAGCCATAAGAAGTCTGAAAGGAGCTATCTTTTGGCAACTTCGCTATGTTAGACTCACTCCACTACTCTCTATAATGAACCAATTTGAGCCATGGGTGTAGATACTTAAGTGCCTATTTTCAAAGGCTAAGAGGAGTAGCAACTAAGGTTTTGAATTGCCAAAGCATACCCTAAGTAAACACCTAAGTTTAATTAACATGACTGACAATAACCAAGAGAGTAGAATGAACATTGATAACTATGATTTTGCACATGAAGGCGTTAATGATGATGCCCCCATGTTTGTTAATTATCTTGTTACTATGTTGCAACAAGCTATGGGCAACCCCTCTTTGCAAGCCAAAGTTACTCAACAACTTCGTGCTTATGGGATTTCCTTTCCTCTCAAAGAGGAGAGAGAGCTTAGGAGGCCTCTTGGTGAGACCCCCAAAAGAAGACTCTCTCCCATATGAGAGGAGGAATCCAAAGAACGAGAAAGTAATGGCTCCCTAAGTTCCTCAGAATATGTGGCCCATTAAGATGGTGGTCTAGACGATCGCCAACTCCTCCCAAGAGGAAACGGTTAAGCCATAGTCCTTCTCCTCGTCACTCCAAAAGGGAAGAGAGGAAACAAAGGAAGAAAAGAGCAAGAAAAAGGTCACCCTCTTCTCCTTCTTCTTCACCTTCCTCCTCTACCGATGAAAGCTATGGCTATTCTCCTAGAGAATACAAGAGGGGAGGACATCGCAAATCTTACCCTGCATGGCAAAGGTCACAAAAGCTAAAGAAGTTCAAAGAGGGAGGAAATAGTATCTCTTTTCTCACCTATAATGGCACCTTTAGTGCTACCGACAAAGTATTGGCCTTCATCCAACAATTTGATGGGCCTTTGGAGATGAGGGCTTTAGGAGTCTCCAAGATACACCATGTAGCTAAGCACCTCCAAAAATTGGCTCATCAATGGTGGGCTAGCCTTCGTGGCAATGGCGAAGCCCCAAAGACATGGAATACTCTATGAGTTTCCATCATGAAGCAATTCCTTGCAAGTGATGCAAAGGAAAAAGTGCTTACTAAATGGTGAAGTTTAAAGCTTCTCTCTCATGAGTCTATCCACAAATATGTGGACAAGTTTTGGGATTTACATCTCAGGGCTACTATCGTTCAAAAGATAGACTTTGTCGAGCAAAAGCAACAATTCTGTGCGGGATTACCCAAAGAGATGGCCGAGTATGTCAACTCTCAATGGCCTGGTTCTATCACCAAAGTAATCCACCACGCCATGTTTGCTTCGCGCATCAATTTCCAACAAGGGGCTAGACGTAGTTCAACTCACAACTTCATATCCACGGAGTTGACCACTAAGCTAGGCATACAAGCCCACAAGATGGGAGATGCATTGAAAGCCAATGGAGCTATCAAGGGACATGACGTCTCAGTTACTTCTTTCATTGGAAAATTAAGGCTTCATGTCCAAAGCTATTTGGACAAAGAGGATTTCTTCATCTCCCCTCTCAAACATGAGAATGTTATTGCTGGGGCACCATGATTTAACCGCATGGCTTCTAACATGAAGCTCCTTGAAAGGAGAATCTACTTCACCTACAGAGAAAAGAGAATGCACTTAGATGTTTATGAGTTGGGAAACACCATATCCCTACAATAAAGGGAATCAAGAGGAATTAGAGTTGTCTAATTTCCTAAATGGATTCCAATATGTTTTCATTGATGACATCCCTAGTGAGCTATCTCTAAAATGAGGGATGATGACCATGCAATTGAGCTCCTACCAAGAAGCTCTGCCTAACAAGCCTCCTTATCGAGTTTCACAAGTTCAACAAGAGGAGATCATGAGGCAAGTGCATGAAGTGGTGAAAAAAAAGGGGATGGTGAGGTCTAACTCCTCTCCATTTTTTTCACCATTGCTTTTAGTGCAAAAGAAAGACGACACATATCACATGTGTGTCGACTATAGGGCACTAAATAAGATCACTATAAAAAAAATAAGATTTCCCGTGCTACGAGTAGAAGATCTATTTGATAATTTACAAGTTTTGGCCTGACAAATGCTCCAGAGGCATTCAAACTCATGATGGACAAAAAAATCTTCAAGCCATTCAAATTCTCTTGAAGAGTATAAGCAACACCTCCAGGTAATCTTTCAAGATTGTGAGAGAGAATAAGCTTTTCATTAATAAAAAGAAAAGAGAATTTTTCCTACAAGAGATTCAATATTTAGGTCACATTATCTCTAAAGATGGCACCCATATGGATGCAACAAAATTAGAGATAATAAAAGGATGACCTAATCCAAGGAATCTATAGGAGGTACGAAGCTTCATAGGTATGTGTGCATACTATAGATGCTTCATAGAAAAAATTCTCTCTAATAGCAGGCCCATTACATGACTTAACAAAAAAAAAAACGTTAAGTATTCATGGACTACAAAAGTCTAAGAAGCTTTTGAGAAGCTTATCTCTCAACGTGTGTTCACACTACTAGATCTCTCAAAGCCATTTGAGGTCCAATCTGATGCTTGTGGTGATTGCCTTGGAGCTATTTTGCTTCAAGCAGGGCATGCCATAGCATATGAGAGTCAAAGACTCAACTTCAATAAGTGAGTATTAGGCAAATACGAAAAAAAGCTACTAGCTTTTCTATATACCCCAAACACGTGGAAACACTATCTCTTGGGGACTCCATTCATCCTACAAATGGATCACAAAGCCTCAAGAACTTCATGATGCAAACCAAGCTCCCCGACAAACAAATGAGGTAGGCAAACTTTCTTTTGCAATTTAAATTTCATATTGCTCACATTGTTGGCAAGCACAATCAAGTGGTCAATGCACTTTCACAACGACCAAGGGTAAATGTGGTGTCTATGGCAACTCACAATGATCTATCTTTTATGATAGATGAGTCTGCTACTAACCGAGACTTTAAGTACGTAATTACAGTCTTTGCAATAGGAAAGTAACAAGAACCATTCACCTTGTAGGATGGTTATCTTCCAAATGGCAATAGGCTATGTGTTAATCACCCATACAATAAGAACGTCATGTATGAATCCCATACATCTCCTTATGCGGGGCAAAGAGGAAATCCATAATCTACTCTTCAAGGAGTAGAAATGTATTTCTATTGGTCTACCATGAAAAGTAAACATACAAGAGTATGTTTCAAAATGTGTGGTATACCAAAAGTTGAAATTTGATCGAGGGAAGCAACTTGGATTGTTTCAGTCGATAGGCTTTTAACAAGAAAACACACTCTATGCCTGTCAAAAAGACTATTGAGGCACATCAAATGGCAACCCTCTTCATATCTCAAATTTTCAAGCATCATGGATTTCCAACACCCATAGCGTCAGACAAAGATCCTAGAATGACCAGTAATTTCTAGAAGGGTCTCTTTGAGAATCTAGGAAGTAGATTAAATTTGTCTTTTGGCCTATCATCCACAAACGAATGACCAAAGTGAAATAACTAATCTAACGATTCTTGATCTACTAAAAGCCTATGTCATGGAAGTAGATCAATGTTCTCAATGATAGAAGTACCTACCTCTTATAGAGTGTGTGTACAATGATATTGTACATACTTCTATGGGGAAAGTACCTTTTGAGGTTAAAGAAGGAAGATCCAAAAGCCCCTTACTAATTAAAGTACATGGGAAGATCTCTGCTGCTGATGAATATAGCCGATACCTACAAGAATATTTTCCAAAGATGAAAGGGGTTATATCCATCTCACAGGAAAGGCAAAAAGGACTGCTGCTAATAAGCACAGAAGAGCCTTAGCCTTTAAGGAAAATGATTGGGTCTTACTTAAGTTTCCTAAGGCTCGATTGAGGCAAACGATGGGCAAAAATCCAACGGGTCATCAAAAGTATTATGCTAAACTAGCAAAAAGATATTATGGTCCTTTTTAAATTCTTAAGCTAATCAATGAGATGGCTTATTAATTAAAGTTGCCCAACCATTGGCTCATGCACCATGTTTTTCATGTGAGCCTACTCAAGCCCTACAAAGGAGAGCCTCCAAATGAACCAATTATTGAAGACCCTCCCGAAATCGAAGATCAACAAGAGGTACTACAACCCGAAGCTATCCTTTGGCATGAAGACAAGGTATTACGACATGGTAAAATTATTCGACGGTATCTTATTAAGTTCAAAAATTATCCTTTTGAAGATGTTAGATGGATGCAAGGAATCCAGCTTAAGGATAGTATGAACCTTGTCAACGCTTACAATGCTACATTAGAGTAACCAAATGTACAAGTTTCTTTTAAATGATCAATGTTTATGTCTTATAAGACTAATTCTCTCTTTATTGTGCAAAAATTTAAGTAGTATGCATACTAAGAATCATGTTTGGGATGATAATGTCTCTCAAACACCATGTAGAATTTGTCACTCTACTTGGGAGGATGAAATGGACTAAAGAGCAGACATGCTTGTGGTAGCTATGTCTCCCAAGAACCAAATGGATTAGTCATCCATCTTGGAATGATGTCATAGGGTAAAAAGGGATCCTCTACCCGCTAAGACAAATTGACTAATGACTATGACTTTATCTCTTTTACCTCATAGTCGAGGATGACCATGATTTCAAGAGAGAGGTAATGTTATTAAATATATAATATCTAACCAACCCAAATGATTTTCTCATATTATAATGATCATTTAATATGGGATAATAAATGGGAACAAGGGTTAGAATATAAACATGTGCTTACGGATCTATCCTAACACGGGGCCAATGGTAAAGGGGCCCAAATGAGAGATGGTCTGTCAAAGAGCAAGGTTAACTAATGAAGCTTAAAAGACCTTAGGGTTAGCTTCATCAAAGACCTCCAATGGTTAGAGTTAAAAGTCCTTTGACCTTAAGCAAGCTGGGGCTGAGCTTGAGGTGGGAACCCGACCTAAACTTAAGCAAGCTAGCGCTGTGCTTGAGGTGGAAACCTTAAGCAAGATAGGGTTGTGCTTGAGGTGGGAACCTGACGTAAACTTAAGCAAGCTAGGGATGTGCTTGAGGTGGGAACTCCAGCTAAGGTGCTTGTCATGCTTGATGACTAAGGTACTTGAGGTACTTGTCACATTTAATGAGGAAGTTGCTTGAGAAGCTTCCTATGCATGGGAGGTAAGATGCTTGAGTCAAAAAGAGAACCTACACACTTAATGAGGAAGTTGCTTGAGAAACTTCCTATGCATAAAAATCTCAAAGTTAGAAAAATTCTAAAAGAGCATATGGGACACATGTCAGACTTTCACTAAGCTTAACCACATGGTGTGCTTGAATGCTATTGGTTGGGCTAAAAGAGGGGTCCAATGAGATTCTACTTCCATCTAACAAATATCTAGATATTTTCAAGCTCTCTCTCTCTCTAAGGGGTAAGGAGGACACTTATCTAAAGACTACCCATGTACTTAAATTCATGTTGCATGTGAATTGGCTATGGGGGAGAGGGGTCCAATGAGCTTGTAGCATGGAGAAATTTCACCCAAAGCAAGGAAGGGGGGTGCTAGGGGGATATACTCCACACACACACACACACTCATTTGCAAGGCTATTCTCACTTGGGGAAAGTGGAGGAACACCACCTCCTTCTCCAAGCTTGTGAGAGTGAAAGCCTACACCAATACTCTTGGCTATGGAATGCAAATCCAACCAAGAGTCATGCTTCAATGTTTAAGCTTGCCATCTTCTCCATCTTCATTACTATGCTATTATGTATGCTAGCAAGAAGTGTAACGATAAGTGAGGAACTACTTCTTTCTCCTATGAAATGTTTCTTCTTCCTCTTTCCTATCCTCATTCCCCGCTAGCTCTCTCCACCTTCGAAGGTGTTTGAGGCCTTGGGACTGAGGCTTGGGATAGTCAATGCTTTCTTCAAGTTTATGTTATGCTTGTGATGCATGAATCTTTCCATCTTCATTCCATCACCTAGGTTACAAGGAACACAAAGATTGTATTGTACCAAGTCTCTCTTGATGGGAGAAACTATAATACAAATGCCTATTGGAGGGGGGACCGGCTCCATATGAATCCAGTCCTCAACTATTGTCATGCTCTCTAAATTCTCTCTCTCTCTCTCTCTCTCTCTCTCTCTCTCTCTCTCTCTCTCTCTCTCTCTCTCTCTCTCTCTCTCTCTCGCTCGCAAAAGTATTGTTCATGCCAAGTTAATCAAGTACCATGTTTATGTTGCTACCATCAATTAAGTTCACCCGCTATGCTCACAAAGTAATCTCTCAAAAGTGCTTCACCTAATTTCCTAATTCCGCTACTCTCAAAGTTCATAGGCGATTTCCATTACACTATAGCACTAGGAAGTGGTGGTTGGGTCCCTAAACTAGATTTGGTTGCAAAGAGCTCCGTTGTTGATTGGACTCCCCGCTTGAGCATAGGTGGAGGGTCGATCCTTCTCCTAGATTCATTTAGTGCTCATTCTCTAATGAGACAACTCTTAAGTGTTGTAATTACCCATTTTTCTACATACATCACACTAGACCTTACCATTAGCAACTTGAGAAACATTTGTACATGGTTGGCAACTCCCTATGGGATGATTATCTCCACAAATGCCATAGACATAGGATTAAGGTCAGGATGACTGATTCCATAATAGCTAGGTCCCCGAGATTCTTGTTGCATTAGTCACAATGCTTGGTCCATGATAGCTTCTTAGTTGACATAACATGTGGTGGCACTAGAAGTTTGTGAAGCATTTTCTACAACTTTTATCACCCCCTCCATTTATATATGTATGCATACAAGAATGCATCTCTATAGTCCTCATTCAATGTGGTGTGATGCTTTAACCTCATTGGAATGTCACATATTGCTACAAATAATTTTATGGGAAAGTACATCCCACAAATGATAAACCATTTTTCTACTTTCTCCATAGCCAATGAAAATTCACTTTGTAGACTTTAGTTTCAACTTCTTTCTAGGCTCCTCGGGTACACGAACCAATACCTCACAACCTAAGACTTGCAAATGACCATATTATGGCTTTCGACCACTTCAAGATTTTTATAGAAAGTCTCCCACACTGTGTCTTAGTTGGTGATTGATTGATCAAATGGACTAGAATTTTAAGAGCCTTAGCCTCCAAAAGTCACTTAGGATGAGATAACATGCTATAAATTCTTGCTTGAATCAGGTGATTTATTCTTTCAAAAACTCCATTTTGGGCAAGTTTATGAGGGGCATTAAGTTATCTCCTAATGCCATGTGTATCATAGAAACTTTGGAAGCCAGTAGAGACATACTCTCCACCATTATCAGTCCTTAAGCACTTAAGCTTACTCTTTGGCTCATTCTAAACAAATGAAATGCATCTTTTTATGATATCAAAAGCATCGTCTTTGTGCTAGAAAATATATCCAAACCTTACAACTTGCATTATCTATAAAAGTGATAAATATGGAGCACCACCTATTGACTTGGTAGGCATAGGTCCACACACATCCAAATGCACTAGATCTCCCTTCTCAAGGTTCTTCTTATTTGATAGATTGAAACATGCTTATCTAGCATGCTTTCCATGCATATAATTCTCACACTATTCAAGGTTTGATTAGTTGAAAATAGGCAAGTAACCCATATGAGATGAAGCTTACATTCCATTTTGGCTCAAATAGCCTAATTGGCTATGCCACAAAGAGGTATTTGACTGTTTGATTAAAAGATAAGGCTTGCCCTAGAATGATGAGTATATATATAAGCTAGGGGACCCCTAATGGAGCCCTAATGAGGGCAAAAGGTGCCTCGACAGTCCTAAGTGGGTTCACACACATCATTACCATATTATGATAGCAAACCCCTAGGAATGATGCACTGAGCAGGAGTTGGCACTCATGTATAGAGAAGTTCTAGACCTTATGTGGTCAATCCACAAATGAGGGTAAGCCTTCAAACTTCTCACAATATAGAGCCTTTGTGAAAAGATCATTGGAGTTGTCATGTGTAGGCAAACACATAAGCCAAGTTGACCTCTCCTACATAGAGTCTCTCCCTACATAATGATAATGAACCTTGATGTGGTTTGTGTAAGCATGGAGCATTAAGTTCCTTGTAATTGCCAAAGCACTTTGACTATCATTGAAAATAGTGACGGCAGACCACTATCCAACACCTAGGTAAATCAAAAGACATTTGAGCCAAACACACTGAATAATAACAGTAAGCACAATCTTCCCAAGTCCCTTAATTGGATAAGAAGAATTATTTCACGTGTGCAAAGCATCCAAATTATAAAGAGCTATCACCTATAGCAAAACACAACCTTCCCAACTCCCTTAACTAGATAAGAGGCGTTATTTGCACACGTGATGATATTTGTTTGAGGGATAATCTGAAGAGGAGTGACCAAATAATGTACTTAGTTGCACCACCATCAAAGTATCACACATGATCCATAAATTTTGAAATTCATGCATCATGAACAGATGGGTCATATTGACATTGTGCACTAAAAGCCCATTCTACACATGTGCAATGTTTTGCTAAATCTACATTAGAAGAAGCATCTGCAATGGCTGTATTTGCCTTTCTCTTCCTAGCCTCTTTAGCCATAATCTTAGGACATCGCTTGATGAAATGATCATTTGCCCTACAGTAATGAAATTTCATTTTCTTCATGCCTTTATTGCCAAACTACTCAAACTTATTGTTGTTTGAAGAAGCAATAGCTACAATGACAAGCTTGCTACCTCTAAAACTATTGGAGGTGACAACAAGGGTATCCTTTTTTGCTATGCAGCCACAAATGATGTTCAATAGTATGCTACTTCGACCTTTTTTTTTTGGATTCAATAATGAGCATAAAAGAGATATGGCCTTCACTTCCTCATCCAAGTTCAACCTTTAAGCGTGTAACTCGCTAAAGAATGAAATCAAGCCCATTCAAATGAGAAGCAATTATGTTGCTTTCTTTCATCCTCAAAATTTGAAGAGATTCTTCATAAAATAGACCTTATTTGTAGCAATTTCCTTCTCATAAGCACTACAAATCTTTGCCCACAAGGACACATTGGTATTCTCATGAATCAAAGTCATATAAATTGGACTTGCCAAGTGAAGTCTAATAGTAAACTTAACCAATGCATCTAACTCAATCCAATCCTGGCGTCAAGCTTAGACGACTATCCATATAATGGCTTCAATTACCTCGTTTGGAAAAACCATCTTGGATTTTCTCTTTCCACAAAGAATAGTTGGTTCCACCAAACTTACATACATTGTAAAGCACTTTGTTTGACAAAGTAGCTACCATGATCAAGCATGAGATTATGGAAACCCCATGAGAAAAATTTAGTAGTAAGAAGACAACATCTCAATCAAAAGTAATAGAGAAAACACATAAACCAAGTTCAAAAACTATCTCAAGAAAAATTGACAAAAATTCAATAGAGTTTTGGCACCAAACAGACAATATGTTAGCCAAAACATTGTGGTAGAGAGACACATAAACCAAGTAGAAAACTATGGCAAGTACTTGGTCAAATTCTAGCAAAGTTTTAACAATACTTTGTCATAAATTCCAAATCATGACAGCCATAAACAATGTATCAAAATCCTAAGATAAATAAAATATGAACTAACTAAGAACCAATGTTAAGCCAACTTAGGTATTGGGCACTTAATCCCATCTATACATGTCCTATGGTGAAGTTACGATAAGGGGAGTCTCATCAACATAATCCACCTCAAACTGGGTAGTCCCAGTTCCAATGCTCATTGTTGATGAGTGAGCAATGTGGAAGGGATGCAAGGACTGAGATAAGGGTTGAGAGAGAGAGAGAGAGAGGGAGAGAGGTGTGTTTTTGGTGGAGCTTCTTCTCACACTATGTGTGAGCTCCTTATTGTTCTATATCATCAATAAGAAAGAATGTGATTAGGATTAGTGAAGTGTTAGTCTGTGAGTGGTATTGGCCTAATGGCATTTATCCCCAACAACTTCCCACTTAAAGGTCAATGTGCTAATAAGCAGAGAAAGGGGTAAGCAGAGTATGATGGCTTTACCCAATACCCATCAAGTCATGACAATATGCAAAACTTTCAAGAGGTAAACATTTTGTGAGAAGGTTGGCAGGGTTGTCATGTGTGTGCACCTTGACAAGCTCGATGCACTTGTCCTCAAGCATCTCCCGAATGAAATGATACTTGATCTCAATGTGATTTGTCTTCACATGAAAGATAGGATTTTGTTCTAGTTGAATAACACTTTGACTGTCACAATGTAATATCAAAATCTCAGCATTAATGCCCAAATCTCCCACTAGACGAGCAAGACAAATAGCTTCTTTGCAAGCTTCAAAGGCAGTTGCATATTCTGCCTCGGTGGTTGATTGAGCAATGAAATCTTGCAAATGAGATCTCCATGATATTGGACCCATAGCAAATGTGAAAGCATAGCCACTAGTGGACCTTCTATTGTCCACATTCCTTGCATAATCAACATCTGTGTATCCTTTATTATACATGTCTCCTTATTTCCAAAGAATAAGCATTTGACCTTTGTACCGCTCAAATATCTTAGCACTCCTTTCACTGCCTCCCAATGCTTCTTACCAAGATTAGACATATAACCATTGACTACTCTCACTACAAATGCAAAATTTGGATGTGTAGCAATCATGGCATACATTTGGATGTGTAGCAATCATGGCGTACATCAAGCTACCAACAACAGATGCTTAAGGAACCTTAAGTTCAGCCTTTTCCTCCTCTAATTTAGGACAATATATTTGGCTAAGTTTCACATATGGAGGTAATGGGCTATTCGATACCTTTCACCTCTTGATATTAAAATGTTGAAGTACCTTGGAAATGTACTCATTTTGAGATAAGTATTGCATTTTCTTGCTCCTATCTCTGACAATCCTCATATACATAAAATGATTGGCTTGTCCTAATCCTTCATATCAAAATTCTTGTGCAACTTTGATTTCAATTCATCTAACTTACTAGTACTTTTTTTTTGGCAATAAGCATCTCGTCTACATACAAGATCAATATCAAAAGACTACCATCTATAGCCTTTTTAGTGTAGAGGCAATGATCTTTGTCACTCCTTCTAAAACCTTGAGACTTCATAGAAGCATCAAACTTATGATACCATTGACGGGATCCTTGTTTTGTTCCATAGAGAGCCTTTCTAAGTTTGCAAACGATCTTTGATTGGGTCTTTGTCACTCCTTATGGAAACCTTGAGACCTATGATACCATTGATGGGATCCTTGTTTTTGTAAGGATTGTTGGTTTTGAAACAATCCCCATGTATAACCGCTCTCCATGTGTCAAACTACATTTGTGTGTTGTGTTGCCTACCATGTGTCAGCCTACATGTATAACCATGTGCTAGCCTATGTGTCAATACCATGTGACCTATGTAGCTCTATATAGGAGCACTTTTGTACAAACTTCCATAACAAATCAAGTATCTATTTTCATATGTGTTTGATTATCTTTCTTGAGTTATTTTAGTTAGTTATCATCTTATGATTATGAACGGCTCTTTTAATTATTTGCCCTAAAATCCCTACAACTGGTATCAAAGCTTAACATAAGGCTCATTTATTTATAGTTATTAAAGCATCCTATTGTAAATATTATATTATTAGATCTTTATTTATTTTTTTAAATTTTTGGTTGAGCTAAGTGTCTCACTCAGCTCATGCTAAGTGGCATAGGGAGGTGACTCAGGTGACATATTGGGGGCACGTGTTAGAGCTTTGTCACTCTTCATTTAATGAAAAAGGAAGTGTTTTGAGAGCTCTTAAATGAAAGCTCAAGCTGACTGCCCACGTCTCCTATCTTTATCAAAGCGTGCTCCTAAATTGTGCCATAGCCTCATCTGCCCGCACTAAGCTACTCGCCAACATGTAACCATCATTTCTCTTTGTTCTCACTATTAGCACTACGCTCCCCTTTTGTGCCACCAATTTGCACGTGCTGCTCTCATCCTCTGTTGCTCTATTGACTGCAACCACTCTTGCCATTGAGTCTGAAAAGCTGCCCCGTTGCACCTTTTCGAAGTGCTCTTGCCAACAACCCCTATTTGCCCTTATCTTGCACTCCGCACCCAATCAACCTATCGCAAACCCTTGCTACCTTGCCATTTCAGCCCCCCCCCCCCCCCCCCCCCCCCCCCCCACACACACACACACACACACATGATATCCACCGGCCTTGTGGGCTGATTTTTTTGTAATGTGCAGCCCCTATAAGCTGAGCCCTCGCAATAATTACCATGCCTACAACTGCTGCTACTGTCCCGTAACCTCATCCGAGTCGACCATTTTTTGAGTGTGCCTGCATGCACACGCGCTTCTCCAGTGCTTCCACTGCTGTGCAATCACTGCATCACGCAACAACAACTCTCTTGTCATCACTTGCTACTACTGTCTCGTGAATCCCACAACCCCGCCAAACCTCAACCTACGTCCCTACAGTCCCTGCCTCATCAACGTCATCACCTCATCGCATATGCAAGCACGGTGTCTACAAGCCAGAAGCTATTTGACATTCTATATTTGGCATTAAGAATTTATCTTTTAAAGGCCCATTCCCACCCATCTCCATCACACACATCTTGTGCATCTCGTGTTGCTTAACTGTGCATTGTGGAAGGCATTGAATGCGTGAAGCAGCCACCCAAAAAGCTGCGTCTTGCTTGGGTCTTTACTACGAGCATTGATCCAATAGCTACCAAGCAACCAGTTGCACACATCCGCTTTGGGTAAGCAAGTGCAACTACAAGTATTTCACTCACTTTTCATTCGACGCTATTCAATAGAGGCCCCAAGCCTTGTGGCCTCATCTTGCATCACATAGTGCCTCAATTTCTGCGCACAAATTCAAGGGCTCACACAACCTACGGGGAATTTCCACATAAGGCAACGGCTCGAAGGGCCAAAGCAAGTCGAAGACAATTCAAAAGAATTTTTTGTGAAGAGTAGCTTCATTATAGGTGAAGAGGTGCTTCACAGCAACCATTGATGAATGGCTACCAACAACAGTATTTTAAAATCGAGGTCTGAATATTCTCCTGAATCAACCGGGCACAAGCCTAAGAATTTGTGAAGTAAATTCATCTCACGGCACCAACCAATGCAAGAGGAGATACGATTGTGGCATTCTCAACCTCCCATTGCTGTACCAATGCCAGTCTCTACACCTACGGAAGTAGTCGGTGAAAATGACCAAAACCAAGCAAATAAATCTTATGCGCATAGCTTGGTCAATAAAGTTTTAAACTTTTGATCCCTACTTTTTTAAAGCAGTTGTTTGTGTGTCCTTGCTACCCTCTATGTGTTTGTAAGGGAAGGATTTGTGTGATCTCACCTTGTGTTCGGGGGATCTAATGTTCCATACCCTACATGTGTTCCAGGGGAGGATTGTGTATACCTACACCTTGATGTGTGAGGAGAAACTTGTGTGCCTATACCCATGTGTCAAGGAGAGGAAAATTTATGTTTCTTCATCCTCGTTTATTATTTGAGGATAGGCAATTGTGAAATATGTGAGTGTTATTTTGTGTATCCAAAACCCACAAAAGGGAGGATTGTAAGGATTGCGGGTTTTGCAACAATCCCCATGTGTAACTGGTCTCCATGTGTCAATCTACATTTGTGTGTTGTGTTGCCTACCATGTGTCAGCCTACATGTATAACCATGTGCTAGCCTGTGTGTCAATACCATATGACCTATGTAGCTCTATATAAGAGCACTTTTGTACAAACTTCCATAACGAATCAAGTATATATTTGTGTCATTAAATCTAATATCTAACCAACCCAAATGATTTTCTCATATTAAACTGATCATTTAATGTGGGATAATAAACGAGAACAAGGGTTAGAATATAGACATGTGCTTACGGATCTATCTCAACACAAGGCCAATGGTAAAGGGGTCCAAATGAAAGATGGTCTATCAAAGAGCTAGGTTAACTAATGGAGCTTAAACGACCTTAGGGTTAGCTTCATTAAAGACCTCCAATGGTTAGTGTTAAAAGTCCTTTGACCTTAGGCAAGCTAGGGCTGAGCTTGAGGTGGGAACCAACCCTAAGCTTGAGGTGCTTGTCATGCTTGATGAATAAGGTACTTGAGGTGCTTGAGAAGCTTCCCATGCATGGGGGGGTAAGGTGCTTGAGTAAAAAAGAGACCCTACAAACTTAATGAGGAAGGTGCTTGAGAAGCTTCCTATGCTAAGGGAATCTTTGACTTAACCTTCCACTCACCCAAAGGGCACCCCTTTTCTCAAAGGGCACATGGGACACATGTCAGACTCTCCCTATGCTTAACCACATGGTGTGCTTGAATGCTATTGGTTGGGCTAAAGAGGGGTCCAATGAGCTTCTAGTTCCATCCAAAAAATATCTAGATATTTTCAAGCTCTCTCTCTCTAAGGGGTAAGGAGGACACTTGTCCAAAGACTACCCATGTACTTAAATTCATGCTGCATGTGAATTGGCTATGGGGGAGAGGGGTCCAATGAGCTTGAAACATGTGTAAAAGCTACAACTCACCCCAAACAAGTAAGGGGGGTGCTGGGAGGATATACACCACACACACACTCTCATTTTGTGGATCATTCTCACTTGGTGAAAGTTGAGGAACTCCACCTCCTTCTCCAAGCTTGTGAGAAGTGAGAGCCTAAACCAACACTCTTGGCTATGGAATGCAAATCTAACCAAGAGTCATGCTTCAATGCTTAAGCTTGCCACCTTCTCCATCTTCATTACTATGCTATTATGTATGCTAGCAAGAAGAGTGATGATAAGTGAGGAACTATTTCTTTCTCCTATAGAATGTTTCTTCTTCCTCTTCGCTATCCTCATTCCCCGCTAGCTCTCTCCACCTTCGAAGGTGTTTGAGGCCTTGGCACTGAGGCTTGGGATAGTTAATGCTTTTTACAAAGTTTATGTTATGCTTGTGATGCATGAAACTTTCCATTTTCATTGCATCACCTAGGTCACAAGGAACACAAAGATTGTATTGTACCACGTCTCTCTTGATGGGAGAAACTATAATACAAATGCCTATTGGAGGGGGGACCGGCTCCATATGAATCCGGTCCTCAACTATTGTCATGTTCTCTAAACTCTCTCTCTTGCAAAAGTATTGTTCATGGCAAGTTAACTAAGTACCATGTTTATGTTGCTACCATCAATTATGTTCACCCGCTATGCTCAAAAAGTAATCTCACAAAAGTGCTTCACCTAATTTCCTAATTCCGCTACTCTCAAAGTTCATAGGCCATTACCATTACATTGGTATCAGAGCATTTGGTTTCTCTTTTCTTGCTTAAGAAGAGGTCCTTAAGTAGCCTATTAATGGTTGATTTTGTTAATTATATTAGGGGAAGTGGGACTAAACTCTCTAAACTCTCTCTCCTGCAAAAGTATTGTTCATGCGAAGTTAACTAAGTACCATGTTTATGTTGCTACCATCAATTATGTTCACCCGCTATGCTCACAAAGTGATCTCACAAAAGTGCTTCACCTAATTTCCTAATTCTGTTACTCTCAAAGTTCATAGGCCATTACCATTACATTGGTATCAGAGCATTTGGTTTCTCTTTTCTTGCTTAAGAAGATAGGTCCTTATGTAGCCTATTAATGGTTGATTTTGTTAAATTGTATTAGGGTAAGTGGGACTGGGATCTATTATCGGTTTTATTGAGCCCATTATGTGGGATATGGTGCACATCTCGGAAGCTTTGGTTTTAATAATGTAGTCTTTTTAGACTTGCCTATGGCTTTACCATTAGTGAGCCATAAGAAGTCCGAAAGGAGCTATCCCTCGGCAACTTTGCTATGTATGACTCACTCCACTACTCTCTATAATTAACCAATTCGAGCCATGGGTGTAGATACTTAAGTGCCTATTTTCAAAATCTAAGAGGAGTAGCAACTAAGGTTTTGAATTGCCAAAGCATACACTAAGTAAACACATAAGTAGGAAAGAGTATCTCTTTTCTCACCTATGATGGCACCTTTGGTGCTACCAAACAAAGTATTGGCCTTCATCCAACAATTTGATGCGGCCTTTGGAGACGAGGGCTTCACGGAGTCCTCCAAGCTATGCCATGTAGCTATGCACTTCCAAAATTCTCCTCATCAATGGTGGTCTAGCCTTCATGGCAACGGTGAAGCCCCAAAGACATGGAAAATTCTATAAGTTTCCATTATGAAGCAATTCCTTGCAAGCGATGCAAAGGACAAACTGCTCATCAAATAGTGGAGTTTGACGCTTCTCTCTCATGAGTCTATCCACAAATGTGGACAACTTTTGGGATTTACATCTCAAGGCTACTGTCTTTCAAAAGATAGACTTTGCTGAGCAAAAAGCAACAATTCTGTGCGGCATTACCTGAAGAGATGGCCGAGTATGTCAACTCTCAACAGCCTGGTTTTATCAGCGAAGTAATCCACCATACCATGGTTGCTTCACGCATTAATTTTCAGCAAGGGGTTAGACGGAATTTCAAGCCCATGGAAAATAAAGACAAAAGTGATGCAAAGGGAAAAATTACTGCCAAAAATTCTTTCCAAGGCCATTCCAACAACAACAACAACAATTGGTTCAAGGAGAAAGGTGTTTATAAAGGTAAAAATAAACTCTCTCTTGAGAGCTTGAAACTTTTTGCAAGGATCACAAATGTTTTAAGTGTGGGGAGCAAGGACATGGTTATTGTTCTTGCCCCAAAAGGAATGCTCGCAATGAGACTCCTAGAGCTTCCACTATTGAAGCTCCAAAAGAGGATGTTCATTGCAAAGGATCACCTCTCTCCTATGCTTGGGGAAAGGTAAGGGAGCATGATGCCTTCATCTTGTTTGACCCTAGTTCTACTCACAACTTCATATCAATGGAGTTGGCCACCAAGTTGGGCATTCAAGCTTTTGAGATGGGAGATGCTGTAACTGCCGATGCCGCTTTCAAGGGACAGCAAGCCTCCGTTACTCCCTTGATTGGGAAGTTGAGGCTTCATGTCCAAAGCTATGTCGACAAAGAAGACTTCTTTATCTCTCCTCTCCAACATGAGGATGCTATCCTAGGGGTACCATGGTTCAACCGCATGGCTGCCAACATGAAGTTCCCTGAGAGGAGAATCTACTTCACCTACAGGGGAAAGAATATGTATATAGATGCTAATGAGTTTGGTCGTACTATACCACTTGTAAATCCTCTCGCTCTTGATAAACCAATCAAGAGCTCAGTTTGTGTACATGAGTTTTGTCAAAGAGTCCCTAAAAGGCCCTAATGTTTCATAAAAGGTGAATGGTAGGAATCAAGAAGAGTAAGACTTGTCTAAATTTCTAAAAGGATTCCAAGGTGTGTTCATTGATGATATCCCTATGGACTTACCTCCAAAACAAGGGGATGATGACCATTGAATTGAGCTCTTATCAGGAAGCTCACCGCCTAACAAACCTCCTTATCGAGTTTCACAAGCTCAACAAGAGGAGATCATGAGGCAAGTACAAGAACTGGTAGACAAAGGGATGGTGAGACCTAGCTCCTCTCCCTTTTGTTCTCCAATCCTTTTAGTGCAAAAGAAAGATGGTACATACCGCATGTGTGTGGACTATCACGCACTAAACCATATCATTATCAAAAATAGATTTCTCATACCTCAGGTAGAAGATCTATTTGATAAGCTACAAGGCTCTACCTACTTCAGTAGGATTGACCTTAAAAGTGGCTACCATCAAATAAGGATAGTGAATGAAGATATCCTAAAGACCGCGTTTTGTACAGCGTTTGGCCTTTATGAATATCTAGTCATGCTTTTTGGCTTGACTAATGCACCAGCTACATTCAATCGATTAATGGAGAAAGTTTTTAGACCCTACCGGAAATTCACCGGAGTGTTCTTTGATGATATCATCATCTACTCCAATTCCTTGGAGGAACACGAGCAACATCTCCAAGTGATTTTCCAAGCATTAAGGGAGAATAAGCTTTTTCTCAATCAAAAGAAAAGCGATTTTTTCCTTCAAGAGATTCAATAATTAGGTCATATTATCTCTTGAGATGGTATCTGCATGGATCCATCAAAGTTGGAGGTAATAAAAGCATGGCATAATCCAAGGAATCTACATGAGCTAAAAATCTTTATTGATATGTGTGCATACTATAGACTCTTCATAGCAAAATTCTCTCAAATAGTAGGACCATTACATGACTTAACAAAGAAAAACGTTAAGTATTCAAGGATTGCTAAGGAGCAAAGTGCTTTTGACAAGCTCAAAGAGAAGCTTACCTCCCAACCAGTCCTTATGCTTTCGGGTCTCTCAAAGCCATTTGAGGTCCAATGTGATGCTTATGGTGATTACCTTGGAGCAGTCTTGCTTCAAGAAGGGCATGCCATAGCATATGAGAGCCGAAGGCTCAACATGGATGAACGGGTCTTAGGCATTTATGAGAAAGAGCTGTGAGTTGTTCCACATGCCCTTGACACATGAAAGCACTATCTATTGGGGACTCCATTCATTTTACGAACATACCATCAAAGTCTCAAGTACTTCATGACGCAGATAAAGCTTTCCGACAAACAAATGAGGTGGAAAAATTTTCTTTTGCAATTTAATTTCCACACTGCTCACATTGCTGGTAAGCACAATCAAGATGCTGATGCACTTTCACGATGACCAAAGGTTAATGTCGTGTCAATAGCAACTCACAATGATCTATCTTCTGTGATAGATGAGTATGCTACTGACCCTGACTTTAAAGACATAATGTCAGCCCTTGCTTTGGGGAAGAAAGAGGAACCATTTACCTTGCAGGATGGTACCTTCTCCATGGCAATAGGCTATGTGTTACCCACTCTCTTTGTGAGAAAGTCATGTATGAATCCCATGCTCCTCCCTATGCGGGGCATAGAGGCATTCAACCTACTCTTCAAGGAGAGACGTACTTTTCTTGGCCTACCATGAAAGTGGACATACAAGAGTATGTTTCAAAATGTGTGGTATGCCAAAAGACCAAGTATGATAGAGGGAAGCAACCTGGATTACTCCAGCCATTACCAATTCCTAATTCACCATGGGAGAGTATATCCATGGATTTTATCTTTGGATTACCCAAGTCTATCCATGGGAATACGGGAATATGGACAATAGTCGACAGGTTTAGCAAGAAAGCACACTTTATCCCTATCAAGAAGACTATTAAGGCACACCAAATGGAAGCTCTCTTCATATCCCAGATTTTCAAACACCATGGCTTGCCAACATCCATCGTGTCAGATAGAGATCCTAGAATGACCTGTAATTTTTGGAAAGGTCTCTTCAAAAATCTAGATACAAGATTGAATTTCTCTTCAGCCTATCACCCACAAACGGATGGCCAAAGTGAGACAGCCAATCTTACGATTCTTGATCTACTAAAGACCTATGTTATAAAAATAGATCAACGCTCACAATGGGAAAAGTACTTACCTCTTGTAGAGTATGCGTATAATAATACTATCCATACTTCTACGAGAAAAGCACCTTTTGAAATCATAGAGGGAAGACCTAAAAGTCCCTTGCTACTTAAAGTACATGGGAAGATCTTCACTGCCGATGAATATAGTTGTGACCTGCAAGAATATTTTCAAAAGATTAAAGAGGCTATATCCATCTCCCAAGTAAGGCAAAAAGTTGTTGCTGACAAGCATAGAAGGGCCTTAACGTTCAAAGAAAATGATTGGGTCTTACTTAAGTTTCCTAAGGCTTGATTGAGGCAAATGACGGGCAAAAATCCTACGGGCCATCAAAAGTATTATGCTAAACTAACAAAAAGATACTATGGTCCTTTTTAAATTTTCAAGCCAATCAATGAGGCGGCTTATCAACTCAAGTTGCCTAACCATTGGCTCATACACAATGCTTTTCATGTCAGCCTACTTAAGCCCTACAAAGGAGAGCCTCCAAATGAACCAATTATTGAAGACCCTCCCAAAATCGAAGACCAAGAAGAGGTGCTACGACCCTAAGCTATCCTGCGGCATGAAGACAAGGTACTACGACATGGTAAGATTATCCGACGGTATCTTATTAAGTTCAAACATTATCCTTTTGAAGATGCTAGATAAATGAAAGGACTCCAGCTTAAGGATAGTATAAACCTTCTCAACGCTTACAATGCTACATTAGAGGAAGCAAATGTACATGTTTCTTTTAAATGATCAATGTTTTTGTCTTAAGACTAATTACGTCTTTATTGTGCACAAATTTAAGTAGTATGCATACTAAGAATCATGTTTGGGATGACGATGTCTCTCAAACACCATGTAGAATTTGTCACTCTACTTGGGAGGATGAAATGGACTAAAGAGCAGACATGCTTCTGACAGTATGTCTCCCAAGCACCAAATGGATTAGTCCTCCATCTTGGAATGATGTCGTAGGGTAAAAAGGGATCCTCTACCCGCTAAGACAAATTGACTAATGACTATGGCTTTATCTCTTTTACCATATAGTAGAGGACGACTATGATTTCAAGAGAGAGGTAATGTCATTAAATTTAATATCTAACCAACCCAAATGATTTTCTCATATTAAACTGATAATTTAATGTGGGATAATAAATGGAAACAAGGGTTAGAATATAAACATGTGCTTACAGATCTATCTCAACACGAGGCCAATGGTAAAGGGGTCCAAATGAGAGATGGTCTATCAAAGAGCAAGGTTAACTAATGGAGCTTAAAAGACCTTAAGGTTAGCTTCATTAAAGACCTATAATGGTTAGTGTTAAAAGTCCTTTGACCTTAGGCAAGACCTTAGGCAAGCTAGGACTGAGCTTGAGGTGGGAACCCGACCTAAGCTGGAGGTGTTTGTCATGCTTGATGACTAAGGTGATTGAGGTGCTTGTCATGCTTGATGACTAAGGTACTTGAAGTGCTTGTCATACTTATGAGGAAGGTGCTTGAGAAGCTTCCCATGCATGGGGGGGGGGGGGGGGGGGGGGGGGGGGGGGGGGGGGGGGGGGGGGGGGGGGGGGGGGGGGGGGGGGTAGGGGGGGGGTGCTTGAGTCAAAAAGAGACCTAAAAACTTAATGAGGAAGGTGCTTGAGAAGCTTCCTATGCATGAAAGTCCTAAAGTTAGGGGAATCTTTGACTTAACCTTCCACTCACCCAAAGGGCACCTCTTTTCTCAAAGGGCACATGGGACACATGTCAGACTCTCCCTATGCTTAACCACATGGAGTGCTTGATTGCTATTGGTTGGGCTAAGAGGGGTCCAATGAGCTTCTAGTTCCATCCAACAAATATCTAGATATTTTCAAACTCTCTCTCTCTAAGGGGTAAGGAGGACACTTGTCAAAGACTACCCATGTACTTGAATGCATGCTGCATGTGATTGGCTATGGGGGAAAGGGGTCCAATGAGCTTGAAACATGTGTAAAAGCTACAACTCGCCCCAAGAAAGCAAGGGGGGTGCTGGGGGAATATACACCACACACACACACACACACACACTCATTTTGTGTGTGTGTGTGCTGGGGGGATATACACCACACACACACACACACACCCATTTTGTGGATCATTCTCACTTGGTGAAAGTTGAGGAACTCCACCTCCTTCTCCAAGCTTGTGAGAAGTGAGAGCTTACACCAACACTCTTCGCTATGGAATGCAAATCCAACCAAGAGCCATGCTTCAATGCTTAAGCTTGCTATCTTCTCCATCTTCATTACTATGCTATTATGTATGCTAGCAAGAAGAGTGATGATAAGTGAGGAACTATTTCTTTCTCCTATGGAATGTTTCTTCTTCCTCTTCCCTATCCTCATTCCCTGCTAGCTCTCTCCACCTTTGAAGGTGTTTGAGGCCTTGGGAGTGAGGCTTGGGATAGTTAATGCTTTTTACAAAGTTTATATTATGCTTGTGATGCATGAAGCTTTCCATCTTCATTGCATCACCTAGGTCACAAGGAACACAAAGATTGTATTGTACCAAGTCTCTCTTGATGGGAGAAACTATAATACAAATGCCTATTGGAGGGGGGACCGGCTCCGTATGAATCCGATCCTCAACTATTGTCATGTTCTCTAAACTCTCTCTCTTGCAAAAGTATTGTTCATGCCAAGTTAACTAAGTACCATGTTTATGTTGCTACCATCAATTATGTTCACCCGCTATGCTCACAAAGTAATCCACAAAAGTGCTTCACCTAATTTCCTAATTCCGATACTCTCAAAGTTCATAGGACATTACCATTACAATTTGCATCTATGTTTGGTTATCTTTCTCGAGTTATTTCTAGTTAATTATCTTACTTTTGTTATGAACGGATCCTTTAATTATCCGCCCTAAAATCCCTACACTTTTGTCCCATATAGAGCCTTTTTATGCTCCCTTTTTGTCAATAACAAACCCTTGTGGTTTGCATATAAACATGTTCATGAAGATTCCCATGTAAGACTATTGTTTTGACATCCATTTTAACAAGTTCCATATCCTCAATGGCTACCAATGCAAGCACTAAGCAAAGAGTGGTCATCTTCACAAGTGGTGAAAAGGTTTCATCAAAATCAACACCCTTTTGTTGCTTAAAACCCTTGGCAACCAGTCTAGCCTTGTACTTTGGCTTATCATCAATGGAATTAATCTTCATTTTGTAGACCCATATGCAAGGAAGAACATTCATGCCCTCTTTCAAGGTACTATGTCCCAATTGTCATTGTTCTTCAAAGAATTAATCTCAGATTGCATAGCCAACTGCCACTTAAGCTTATCATCTACAAACAATACTTTCTTCATAGCATGAATGCTAACCACAATTTGTCAACATCACATAGTCAAGAGATGGAACAAAACATCCAGGAGGACGAGAAACCCGAGTAGATCTCCTGAACTCAGGCACATTAGGTTGTTCCACTCTTTCTTCTAATACATGAGGATTTTCCACATGTTGTGGTTGTTGTTCACGTATATTACATACTCTATTATGCACTATCCCATCCTCTTGAATCACCACATGTAGAATCTTAACAATAGGTATAGGTTTCTTATGCATATTTTGCTCATGGAAGTACACATCATTACTTCGAACAATCCTTTTGGCTTTGGGATCCCAAAGAAGATATCCCATTTCACCAGACTCTCTATAACCCAAGAATATACATTTCCTTGACTTGTGGTCAAGCTTGTTACACATATTCTTAGGAACATGACAGAATGTTTCACATCTAAAAACTTGAAGATGTTCAAAAGAATGAACCTTTTTAGACCAAATCATATCTCGAACCTGCTTGTGATTAGGTGACCTAATGATGAGATGAACTGCATTAGAAAATGCTCCTACCCAAAACCCTTTAAGTAGATAGGCAGTCGACAACAAATCTGAATTTGTCTAATATTGTTCTGTTCATCCTCTCTACAACACCATTTTGTGGAGGATTGTAAGGAGAAATCAAATCTCGTTTGATTCCCTTTAAATCACAAAAGTCTTGGAAAGACATTGAAACGTACTCCCTACCATTGTCCGTGCATAAGCACTTGACCTTCTTCCACTCTGGTCTTCAAATAATAAGAAACTTTTAGAATGCATCAAGCACTTGATCCTTGTGTTTAAGATGATAAACCCAAAACTTTACTAGGATAGTCATCTATGAAAGTGGCAAAATAAGAAGCACCCCCTAATAAGACACTTTATAGGACCACAAATGTCACTATGTATCAACTCTAAGCGCTTACTTCTTTTATAGCCACTTGCTTGATGAGGACATTGTGTTTGTTTATCATATAAACAATGCTCACACACCTTAAAGGTAGAATAATCAAGACCCGGTAAAGAACCCAAATGAGATAATGCTTTTATTCCCTTTTCACTCATATGACCTAGTTGACAATGTCACAAATAGGTATTTGGCTGCTCGGCTATACATATAACATTGTTCTTAACACAAGCAACATGTAGAGTGTAAAGAGTTCCATGTTTGAAACCCTTTACCACAATCAAAGAACTCTTTGACAAATTCCAAGAAGCATCTCCAAAGGAGGTATGATAACCCTCATCATCAAGTTGCCCAATGTCACACACATAATTGTTTCCAATACAGACTACACCTTTCCTTGAAGCATCATAAGTAGAGAACCATTCTCTACATGGAGTAACATGAAATGATGCACCAAAATCAATGATCCAGTTGTGAAAGGTAGTAGTGGAACTTGCAACTAAATCATCATAGTCAGGTGATGATAAGAACAACACATCTTTATGTGATTCCATTGCATTTGCTTCTTCAATCTTCACAGGCGAAGCTTTTTGTTCACCTTTTCTTGAACTTGCTTACCTTTAGCTTTCCTTTGCTCTCTCTCCATCTAAATCAATCCTTTTGTATATGAAAAGGCTTATTGCAATGGTTACACTTTATATCATGACCATAAGGAGATTTGCTTCTTGATTTTCCTCTTTCTACAGATTCCTTTCTTGATTGCGGTCTACCACGAACAATAGCAGTAGAACCTTTCCCAATGTCATTATTCTTCATGTTCATCTCTTCAATCAATAAAGAACTAGAAATCTTCTCCATGGTGAGTTCATTCATTGCAAGACTGTTACTAATTGTCGTACAAACAATATCCCAACTTTCTAACAAAGTGGTCAACAAAAACATAGCTTTTAGGCTATCATTAATAAGAGGAACATTCTGTGCGATCAATTTGCTAAAAATTTCATTGAACTTGTTCAAGTGATATGACATTGGATTCCCTTCTTTCATGTGACAAACAACAAGTTTCTTTAGCCACTAGACTTGTGATGCAGCACTAGTCGATAATAAAGATTGCACAAACAATGCCATAATGCATAACCACATCCTTCAATGTCTTCCACATTTTAGTACAGGACATTAGACAATGATAATTGAATGGTAGACTTAGCTAGAATTACCTTGAAACTTTATGGACTTTGCCTACTTCTTTTGGACCAGGACATTCATAATTTGAATTGCATGCTGAGTGGAATGAAATCAAGAAAGCTTGTGTATGGCTAATTCATCAGGGTAGCCACTCTAGGGAGCATGCGGTCCCCCATTAAGTTGTCAAAGATGCTTAGTGTAGTATCGGCAAGGATGCCATGGCTGGCTTTGCGATCTCTTCTCTAAACTAGTTGCTCTCCATATGCACGTTGAGTTCTCTAGCATTCATGAAGGTAGGTTGTGGCAAATTCCAAGATGAATGGTGCTGTAGAAATATGTTTGACTTTGGATTCCTTTGGTCGACATGTATGCCATGTGGATTTCCGTGTGTGAGAGCACAAATAGTTCTTGATGACCATGCTAAAAGATTGCGTCTAAAAGAAGGATTTATGCCACGATGAGCATTGTGTATACTAACAAAAAACACAAGAAGTTCTCGATGAGATTTTTGTAAAGGATGTTGTCTTTTGGAGCACATTGATTGACACCTATGCTCAACAAGGATGGAGTTAAGAAGCTCTATGTTGTTGTTATTAGATGTGAAGTGAAGGGCTCTCTCTAGGTGGTATGAGTGCACCTTGAAGGAGTGTCACATTACATCACAAGAGTTTGATAGTGAGTACAACATTCACAAATTGATTGCTAATTAGGAGTTGCTCAAGAAGTGTGTCTTGAACAACTTCTTGCCTAGAATGGCATCCCTTTGAGCATATCAATTGCAGGGTATTCTCAACATGGATGTGGCAAAGATGTTGTTCACTATTTTTAGCATGTCGTCTCCTCGAGTAAGTCAAAACACAAGAAGTTATTGATTACCTTTCTATGAGATATTTCATCTCTTGGAGCTCATTAACTTTTTCCTATGCTAAAAAAGGATGGGGTCAAGAAGCTCTATGTTGTTTTCATCATATGCAAAATGAAGGGGTCTCTCTAGATGCAATTATCTATGAGTGCACCCTGAAGGCATCTTGCAGTACATCACAAGAGATTGACATGGATTGTAGAATGTAAGAATAGATTACTATTCAAGGGCTATTCAAGAACTGTGTCTTGACTAGCCATTTGCCTAGAATTTCATCTCTTGGAGCATGTCAATTGCAACCTATGCCTGACATGGCAGTGGAAAATAAGCTATTTGTTGTTTTTTAGCATGTAGTCTCCTTGAGTGAGTTGATTGCCGGATATGCCCCACATGGATGTGGCAAGGAAAGAAGGAGCTTGATTGTAGCCCTGAGCTTCTTTCAGATGATATTGATTGGTGTTTGATTGTAGTGACCTCTTATGATGGTGGATTCCATTTTTTCAAGGCTGTGCTTGTACCTTGAAGCCTCCTATCGAGTCGGCTTTGGGCTACAAGCTCGAGTCCAAGTCCCCCTCCTGTCTAGTTGATGGTGCACTGTGTGCTCCCTCTTGACCTGACAACCTTGGGCCAAAGAATTTCTAATGAGGTTGCTAATCATGGGCTACTAGAGGACCTTTGATTGATATATATACCAAATGTGGTGCCCCTGATAAAAGCTAGAAAAGTTATGGTTGAACTCTGTGTGTGGGATGTTGGATGTTTGAGTGCATTGATTGAAGGATATGCCAAACATGCTATGGCCAAGGGGAATTTGAACACAAAAGAACCATGAGATCAGTAATCAAGAGGTGTGAGTATGATTTCATTCTTGGCAGTGATTGTGTTGATATAATGCCGATTGTGGTGCCCCACATGAAATCACAAGAAGCTCTTGATGCACCATTGTCCGGAATGTCATGTCTTGGAGCACGTTCCTTCAAATATACTCTCAACATGGCTACTAAAATGAAGCTCTAGGATGTTTTAACAAGCTATGATAAAAATCCCTCCCATGCGGATGGGGTTGTGTAAGTGTTGCATGTACGTGCACACGTGCTGTATGCTTGAGCTGAGCATGTGAATGGAAAGCTGGGCCATGCTTGCACCTTAAAGATTCCTACCAAGCCGATTTGGGCTACAAGCTCAAGACTAAGACGGACCCCCCCCCCCCCCCCCCCCCCCCCCCCCCCCCCCCCCCCCCCCCCCCCCCCCTCCCCCTCCCATCTAGCTGATGGTGAGCTATGTGCTCTCACTTGTCTTAGCAACCTTAGGCCAACAATTTTCCTGATGAGATGCTACCTATCAATTTTTTGAGGACCTTTGATTGATATCTATGCCAAATTTGGCACCCTCACAAAAGTTATAAAAGTTCTAGCTAAACTCCATGCCTATGATATCATCTCTTCGAGTGCATTCATTGCAGACTATGCTAAACATGGTTGTGGCCAAGAAAGCTCTAAACACGAGCTATGTACTTGTATGTGTACAGATGCCCAAAGTAGAGATGAGTGCCAAGATATGTGCCCATGCAGAAGCCGAACGACGCCTCCTCTAGAGTGTCTCTCACACGCGGATGTGGTTGTGCAATTTTTGCATACATGCATGCACACATGGGTTGTATGATTGAGTCGAGCGTGTGCAGAATGGAACCTGGGCTGAACAAAATCTATAAGCCCATGTGTATGCGTATGAGCTATGGGTTGGAAGTCCGAGCCATGCTTGTACCTTGAAGCTTCCTACCAAGATATGGGGTTTCATCCTCATAGTGGTGAGTGAGTCTCAACTGAATCTTATCCAGCTTAAGTCCATGATCAAAGAGCTGAAGGATATCAATCTAAACACCATAGAAATTTGGTCATTGATGTGGGATATGTACCCACATTTGTTTGGGTGTCCCCACTATCCACTTGTCTTGTAAAATAGAAAGGTATGACCGAGTTCCAAGAATTTGGGGAGATGTTGATTGATAGAATCATGTATAAATCCACGAGGAAGTTATGGTGAGGAACCTATCATAGACCTTCATGGCTTTTGTCATTGTGAAGATATTGCAATTGGCATTTAATGCTTTTTGCCAAACTACTAGCTTGTTTCAACTCATTGACTTCAAGAGAAATTAGGCTGGGATTAGTGCACCTCAAGATGGTTATTCAATGCCTATATTCACCTTGATGGTAGCAAGCACACTATTTTCTTCAGTAGTTCAAGCAGACGCCTTCTATGTTACTTCACATAGTGTTGCGCACTAGCTAGGGTGTCGTTTACAAAGGAACATGTTTCCAAATAGTTTGGGCAAACATTACTCCAAAAAGTTGGGCTCAATCATATCAAAACAGAATGGACAAGCTACTCAAGTTATACGAGATCTAAATAAGGAAAAAACATCATTATTCTATAGCTGATTACATGTAAGCAATATTGAGTCACAACTGACTATATGTACTACTACTGAGCATAATCAATATCACTATATTTGTCTTGATGGCTATAAATGCAATAGTGAAAGGCACGTTAGATATAAAATCTTTGCTTGAAAATCTATTAGTTTGTTGGTCAAAGAACCTCAATTCTTTTGATTGCTCAATATACATAAAGTCGTTTCCACTCAAAGACAGCTTAGAATGCAACCTAAAATACAATCCCATCATCCAAAAATACGAGACCATTGTGGAGTATAATAGTAAAAATGGATTATATGTGTTTTGTCTCGAGATACTATTGCAGATATCATAAAGGGATAATTGACAAATAATTTGTTTAAGTTGATGCAATGGGTAGACATACTATGTGACATTAGCATCCTAGAGAGCATGTATACCACATCAAGATGTACGACACTTAATACATATGATACACACAAATTTGAATCGATACAAGTACATAAAATCTCATACATGCTTGAGTGAAACATCGAGTTCACATACAATGATATGCCATCGCTTTAGGGAGAGGTGAAAGACATCACAATCAAAATCACAATGTTCCCATTCCTCTTCTTAATAGGAAAAGGACACTACAATGGAGATATGTGTTTTAGTGATTACCTACCTATGAGGATTGAAACTATGTTCTGAGTCTACACTCATACAAACCCTATCTGTTGATGATGCACCCCATAATGATTGCAAATGCCAAAAACACAACCTTGCTTCAACGGGACATTGAGAAAACATTATCTGATACAAACTACCATCAAGTATGCCAGGAACACCACCATGGCATTGTTGGCAAGTGAGGACCTTATCACAAAGTAGAAATTTGGGGCCTATTTGATTTGTTCACAGTCAACAAAGTCTTGAAAAATGCAAGAGAAGGGATTCATTTACTCAAGGAATTTGCTTGTATGTGCAAGGATTGCCTTGTCGGATGTGCCCTGTTCTTTCACACTCACCTACATAGATTTCTTAATAGCTATGTATTTGGAGGATAAAAAATACTCGATGATGTTTTCCATCATTTGGTAAGATAAAAAAGTAAAAAATATAGAACTATGGCTCTCTACATGCACACATCATACTATGGATAAGCCAACATGATATCAAATAGACAACCAATGAGATTGCAACATACGTACCGTTGATAGATGGTCCATCATCCAAATTCTTTGCCACATTGAGAGATTTGATTTTGACCAAATAAATTCATAGGTGCAAGGAAGATTGGAAAACTATTTTGAGAGGCACGAAATACAAGTATGGTTTCCCATACAATCCTTATTACCAAATAGACCAATTATTGACCTAGTGAATTTGAAATGGATCTACTTTTGTCTAGGATACGAGCACAAAAATGTGGTCCCATACCATTCTCTTATTGTTATGGAAGGCACATATGAACATACAAAGAGTTAAAAATTTATCAATATCATATTACTTGTTGAAGTATGCAATGAAGATGGTGCCTTGCACAAAATTGAACCTTTTAGAGGATGATGAAAAAAGACATGGGCTAGACGTAGTCAAGCTCTGTATAATTGTAGTTGTAATTATATCAAAACCAATATCTCCAATAGGGGCAACACTAAGTTTCTTGTTGATTCCTATAAAAACAAGGAGCGACCACGTAGAACATGTTGATTCATCACTTCCAAGCCTCGGACAAAGAACCGTCTCTAAGAATCACACAATTGTCATGCATCCAATCAATGTTTACTGCACAAGACCTGAAGCATTGGAGGAATATAATTTGTACAAGTACCATAGAAATTTCATAGTAGAACCTTCTAAAATTAACATTACTCAAATTGAGACATGAGATGCTTATGACAAACTTCAAGTTTATAGCTATCAACTCTATCCTCTATCCCTTGATCCTAAAATTCAAGTTTATAGCTATCAAATGAGGCTGATGTGATCATAATCAATGAGATATCAATGCTAACAAGAATGGAATTTGACATGGTTGTACATCAGATCACTACAATTTTCAAGAAAATGCTTCACAAAGCATTCATTTATAAGCTCGTCCTTCTCTTTGTCAACCTTGCATAACTATCTGCCGTGTGCCATCATCGAACAAATCTATGCCATCAATGCAACATTGTGACATCAACTTATGTAAGTGTAACAATAAGCTACAACATGACCTTCTCTTTTCTTTTCGCATTTGACCGTGACTACCTGCGGTTCCTTCACATAATATGGGCCAAAAACCCATTCAAGGATAAGATAACACATACTCTCTCAAAGTGCATAATTTTTTACGATAATTTTCTATTGACAGCTCCACAAGCATAATATGCACACACAAATGATGTCTACATTGTAAATGATGCAATACTAGGGCAATACTCCAAAAGACATTCTCAGATAAGGACATATTCAAAATCACTTTGAAGACAAATGCTAGTGATGAGCCACTCTTGCAAGAATGGTTAAATGATAAATCTTTTGACGAGATTTAGTGATTGCTATGGGTGCAAAGTGCATGGTGACATTGAATATTGATCGAGCCATTGGAACCACCAATGGATTGACTTCCCAAATTCAATAAATTTGCTACGATAACAGTAGTCAATAGACACGATAGATGTAAAACTTGAATGCTCCTCCATCTTCATCACACTCAGCTAAGAAGAACAAGATTCTAGATTCATCAACAGGAAATGGTTTCAAAAAACAACATTCCACAATCATGTTAGCGGATGCAATAACATGACACAAATATTAGGATGCAACCATATCCAAAAAAAACCTCCTCATCATTAAAGACTCACTTTCACCAGGATTTGTATATGAAATGCTCTCACAAGTCACAAAGAGAAGATACCTACAAATTCTATACATGCCCTAGTCAACCCAATGGAGGATCTTTTGAGTCGTTATTCAACTCAAACCACTCTTACATAGTAAAAATATTATTTACGGATTCAAAATTTTGATTTTTGTTTTCATATCGCTCTCAATAAGAAACTTACTTATCTTGTTGTTTCAGCATGTAGATTTTATTTCCAAAAGAAAAAATCACGTCATTTCTACATGGGCTTTTATATGTACAATGATAGTGTACATGCCATAGTCATAACTATAAACCACCATAGCTATAGGATTAGAAGAGAATCACGTCACTGACATTGTTTTCTACATATACATCTCTTCAATCTTTTCGTGGATAGTGCCACCGCTTTGTTAATCCCTAAGAAATCACAAGTTGGCGAGACTTATGCAAACTTAACCCAAATGAGAAAAGCAAATCTTGTAGGAGAACCGCCGTCCAAATTCATTAAAGAAATTCAAATTTAGGAAAACTTAATATATGTACATAAACACGTGGGACAATACATTGATCAATTTCAATAAAGGCCAATTGAAGCTTGTTGTAGGAAATCCCTCATGTCAACTTAACTTCTTGCTACTAATTTCCAAACCCATTTCATTTATTCTACATGCTTGCAAAAGAAAGTCCTCCAAAAGCTTGAATTGATTTTGATGAGACTAGTAAACTACTTTTAGATCGTAATGCCTATAACTTGTTAAGCACAAACACAAATGAAATATCTACCTATGCCATTGAATGCTCTATTACACTTACAATATGGATATCAATAAACTCAAAGCGACAAATAAAGGCAAGGCATTGCAAGCACTCTGTTCCATTGTAGATGAACACAAAGATTCAGTAAGAGGAAACAACAAACCAATTTTGATTGACGAGAAGTTTACAACAAACGAGAGAGAGATTCTTATGGAGATGGATACTATTACTTAATTTTTTTCAATCTCCACATCACTTACGTATATCAATTCAGTGTAGGAGAAAATAACAATTTTGAAGGGGTCGCGTGGAGAACCAATGGACACATTCAGATGACGCTCCAATTGGACCTCAAGCCCGCAAAAAGATAACAACAATCAAAAAAGAAAAGTTCATAGTGTACTCAAGTACATACAAGATCAATGATCGAGTATACATGGGAATGACAAATAACTTTGAAGCTAGGAAACACATGCATATAAAAAATTTACCAACATGAATGAAAGAGGACGTAGATGCTTACAAGGCATTTTGAGTTATGTATTATGCATATGAATGTTCGTAAAATTGTAGAAATTGCATTAGTGCAAAATTTGATTTCTCGTTACAATGAGACATCTTTCAATGGGTACATGACATCCATTCAACTATTCAATTTTTTTAAAAACCATAACAACATTTGACTATACTTGTTATTTTTTGAGAAACATGACATTTAATTACAACATTCATTTTTTGAAAAACCACAACAACATTTAATTACAATCGCTATTTTTTGAGGAACCACGATATTCGAGTACTTTTGTTTAAAATTGTAATAGGTCTTTATTGTTTATTTTTTATTCAAGCGTACATATTTTGATTATAGTCTTACATTTGTAACACACATTCTGTATTCGTAGCAAGAATCGTCTTTGTTTTTTACACATGGAAACACTCAAAATTTGTATGGCAATGCAACCTCATGGATACAACTTTCTTTTTTTTGTAAATTTTCTATGTTATATTGCAAACATGATATACTCCTTCATGCTTCCTCACACATTATATCATAATTATATCAAGGAGCAACATTCTATCACAATTTTTTTTGGATACATTTAGTCGACTTCGTCTCACTCAAAAAAATTATATGGCAATGCAACCTCATCGATACAACTTTCTTACTTTGCATCTTATTTTCTCATGTCATATTGCAAAAATGATATACTCCTTCATGATTTTTGAATGTACACAACACATTACATCATATAAATATCGATTATTTCCATTCCACCTTTGCACTTTTATTCAAACTCTTATTTTACTTTTACATTTGCAACACACTTTCCATGCTTGTAGCAAGAATCACGTTTTACAAGCATACACCTTTCAATTCTAGTCTTACATTTGCAAGACACATTCCATGTTGATAGAAAGAACCACGTTTTTCAAGCATACATCTCTCAATACATTCTGTGTTTATAGTAAGAGCCATGTTTTTGAAGCATACATCTCTCAATTCTACTCTTATGTTTGCAACACACATACCATGTTTGTTTTTGATACATGACAATACTAAAAAATTGTAGGGCAATGCAACCTTATGGATAAAACACTAAATTCTTTCACTGCATGTACACAACAAACAACATCATTACAATGTACAACAAAGTTCCTACATCGATTTCAAGTGAAACTTTAGATGAATTTCAAACAACAATGCAACTACTTGAGCACAAGTTATAAATGAGCTTCAACTTGATATCTTAACCACGTACACATAGAAATTTATATAAGAAAAAGAGGATTGCATTGTTGAGAATGACCTGATTACTAGATACTAATTCAACCTTGACTGGTTGTCAGAATTTCCAAATGGAACAAGGATAAACAAACCATTTACATAGATGTTAATGACCTCTTACAATGCATCACCAAGAAATAGTTGATGACTTTCAGAAGAATCTTGGAGAAATTCAATCTTCTGACGCAGATCGCATTTGATTACTACATCGTTCCCTCACAATATATACTACCTATGTAGTTGTTTTCATACACACATACTACAACCCAAAATCAAAACCACGATTTACAAAATCAATTTTCTTATACTACAAACACAGAGAAAAATGCTACAAATGTTTAGAAGTTGATCCTTGGAAACAAAGAGGGAGAATTTTGATTATTCTTTCATTCCTTTTTTGATGTAAAATGATGTTTTAGACTTCATCCAAGCAACTCTTTTTTCGAACTTCATGAAAGCAATTCTACTTACAAAACCCTATTGTTAAGTGTTTCACATATGTAAATCAATCACACTTTTTTCCAAATCTTGTATTAATGTTTAGCAACCAAGGGCACACTTATTTTCCCATGCTCATAAAGCTTGAAACCTATTGATCATTTTAACTATAGTAAAATCCTCATTTTTGTGTTAGGGAGCCATGCTATATGGTTGGGAAGCCTTGGATTATTTTTGTGTAATTTTCAAGCTCATAAAGAAAAAAACCCAAAAAATTGGACTATTTTCAACCAAGTTTTGCTTGAGTAAATGTGAATCCTAGTTTTATAACCCCATTATAAAAAATAGGCAAAGCCTTGTCATTTTGGGGGTTCTAAAGTTCTTGTGAGGAAGTCTGTGCTTTGAGCCAAGATCTTTCAAAGCACCAAGGAGTTTCCATAGCTCCCATAGCCTTTTCTCTACCATACTCCTTTGTAATCTTTACTTCTTCCATGCTCCTTCATGTATGGTGGTTGAACTCAATGAATGCATCAATGATTTACTCTCCTGATTTTGTTTCAACAAGTCTTGCTTAACATTTCAATCAAGGCATGCTTGTTTATGTGTGTGCTAATCAATGCGCTTGAGTCTTTTCCCTCATCTTTTTTTATTTTAGGTTGTGCATTATATTAATTTTAGGATGAAAGAAGTAAGAGGGTTTCCATTGGCCTTGTTCATTGACTCCTTGGGTATTCAAGGAGGTGCTAAATCCCTCCCTTGGTGCCTAGGTTGAGTTGGATTAACCACACAAAGGGAAAGTAGGTTGAGCATTAGAGTAGATGATCTAGGCAAGGATGGAAGGAGTGGTTAACCTTACACTCATAGGCATGATGGTCTAAATAGTCTTCATACTCTAGGTTAGGGTTAGCTTCATTGCTCCTATGATTTATCATTCAATTGGCTATAGTGAGGACTACGTCATAAGAAATGTTTGGAGTCAAGGAAGGACTTATATATTCAAGCAAATGAAGAATTAAATAGTCAAAATTTTTAAGTTGAGTGTATTCAAGCAAGAATGAAGAATTAAATAGTCAAAAATTTTAAATTGAGTGTGTAGCAACAAATGATTAGCTATGGCGTTGCTTTTCAAGGAGATTATTAAAATATCAAGCTCTAACTTCCTACTAGCATGTAGAATACCTCTTCTACATGCTATTGATTTTCAACTATCTTGGAGATCTGAATTCTTTTTGTCATTTCACAACCAAACACATTTATTTGATCTCATATTTGTGTAGACAAATTTAGAATACTTGATCACATAATCTTGGGGAGTAAAGGGCATTCCAAGAACTTTTCTAGGAGCTCAAATATGGATTTTAAAAGCAATTATCTCCTTAATTTTCACCTCAATCTACTCCACATATTCAAGTCCCCAATTAGCTTTATAAGCATGATGTTAACCTACTCGAAAGACACATCGAATACACACACAAGCACCAATACAACAACATAATCGACACCTCTGTGTGCATGTGTGAGATTAGTTTGAATGTCTTTGTGGAAGTCCTTATCATGTGACATTAGGTACTCTAGAGTACTTATACGGGTAGTTTAAAGTACTTGCCTATGCCAAAGTACATTTGAGCCTAACATATGGCTTTGTTGGTTAAGTTACCTTATGTCTCACTACAAGCTATTTGATCTAGCTTCTACTTGTTGCTTAAAGGTACTTATATGTGGATAAGTTCTTTAGGCATACACATTAGAGTTCATGAAATCATAAAATCTTCCCAATACACAAGCACACACATACACGTATATGTATGAATACCCCCCGCCCCCCCCCCCCCCCCCCCCCACACACACACACACACACACACACACACATGTCACTTTCATGTGTGACTTACTTTTGGCCTATCCTATGTTTTGAAACGTCTCAAACTTGTAAAGTACAATACTAATTTGAACTTGATCTTGTTCATTGTAAGACCTTCCATTGCAAGCTTTAAAATTGTAGCTCTCCTATGGGGACAAACCTCTTTCTGCACTATCTCAACTTAAGTAATATAATGGGGTTGGTGTGCTTTCGGTGAACTCAACATTAAACACTCTTGTGTGGCCTAGCCTATTTTGACCTAGCCCTATTCTCTAAACTACCTTCAACTTGATGCTTATGATCGGGATTTGAAGCTTTGTCGGGAAAAAAACCTCGAGAGAGGTTCCTTAGGTTCTTGAGGTTCTTGGTTCTTCCCTTGAGTTTGCAAATCCAAAGCACTCACAGAGCTCTGATACTAATGTCAGGTGTAACGAAAGTGTTTAAGGATTTAGCTCGAATCTAGTACTCCCCACAAACACAAGGGACACTTTACTTCACTTGAAAGAAGTGAACTGAACTAAATGAAAGAGAGAGACACAAGAGAGAGAGAAAAGAGACATCAAATGTTGGGTTCCAATTCCTCAAGGGCCCCCTTGCTCTGTTGCTAGAGCAAGTAATTTATTTATTCTTGCACAATGTTGATACAATGACTAAATGTTGAGATGGTGATGCGAATGGTTATTAATGCTATTAATGCTAGGTACTATTGGGTACTGATGGGGTAGTGAGGTACCGAGACGTTTTTGTCGAGCTAAACCACCTTAATTATAGCTACAATTCATATCTTCCTCCCTTTACCCTCTAGATGTCTTAAACTGTAAATTAATATTTCCCCTTTTGGCATAACCTTTCATTAGCTTGCCCACTTAAATTAATGGAGGAGCTACATTTTCCCCCCTTGTATTCTTTGGGAACCTTGAAATTCAACCCCCTTAATCATAGCTACATTTATTTGCTCAAATATTACTCCATTTACCCTTTGGGTGCCTTGAACTATAAATTAGTATCGGTCCTTCTGGCATGACCTATCCTTATCTTGACTACTTAAATTAATGGAGGGGCTACTTGGCTATTCTTTCTCATCCTTGTGTTCTTAGGGATCCTTGAAATCCCTCTCCTAACCATAGGGTAAACCCCCAATGGGATTTTACACCCTCTTTAGCATTATTAGCACATGTGGGATGTAACATTTAATGGCCTAGTAACTTGTGTGTATCAGAAAATAACATAGATATAGTGAGCATTTCATTAGAATAGATACCTAATGAGCATAGCAAGAGTACTTGGATGGAGAGAGCAACAAAAGCATAACACCTAGTTAGATAGGCATGAACAATACTTCAAAAAGAGAGAGAAATTAAGCTATTGTGACAACAGTTGAGGACTGTATTTACATGGAGCCGGTCCCCCCTCCAAAAGGCTTTGTATTACAGGTTTCCCCCATCAAGGGAGACATTTTACAATACAATACTTTGTGTTCCTTCAATAACTTGCTGGTGCAATGAAGATGGAAGCTTCAAGCACCAAGCTCTCACTTGTAAAACACAACATCAATTCCCTCACGGTCTCAGACCCAAGATCTCGCACAAATGGTGAGAGCTAGCGGGGTATGAGAGTAGATCGAGAGGAAGAAGGAGTATTCTTACAAGAAAGAAGAATAATCACTCATAATAGCTTAGCATAGCTTAGTAATTAGCATGATAGAGGAGATGAGCATGCATTGGAGCTTGGCTCTTGGTTGGATTTGCATCACAAAGCTAAGAGTTGTTGGTATAGGCCTCCCTTATCACAAGCTTGGACTAGATGATGAGCTTTCCATTAAAGCTTGAGAAGGAGATAGTCTTCTTTACTCCACACATGAGATTGTGTGAGTGTGTGTGTGATAATGCCTTGCCAAAATCAGCCATCTCTCTCTCTCTCTCTCTCTCTCTCTCTCTCTCTCTCTCTCTCTCTCTCTCTCTCTCTCGGTCGAGCCCTCTTGGTTTTTACTCATGCTGGCAACCTACTCGGCCCTGCAAAGCTTAGCCAATGATAATTACGAAGCATAAGTGATAGCCTTGTGACATGTGTCCCCCTTTCCCCTTTTGTGAGAGCTTTAGGTATTTAAATAATGCAATTAAACTCTCATTAGACCCCTTAGTCTTTTGGCCAATGGTTATCAGGCAAGCCATTGGGCTACTGAATGCTCATTGGACCCCTTGGGAAATTGTCCAATAGTCTTGTAGAGAGCTTAATTTCTATTGGTTCTTTCATCAAGTGTTTTTAAATGAATTAAACTAGATTTACTCTAGCCTAATTCTCATTGATCCACCTATGGCCATCCAATAGGATTTGAATGCACCTTCGGGACAACTAGGCTAGGGAGCTGACATGTGTCCACTATGCCCTTTGTGTATAGGGAGCTTGCAAGAGTGTGTGTGTGTGTGTGTGTGTGTGTGTGTGTGTGTCTCTCTCTCTCTCTCTCTCATCCCCTACTAAAAGGGCTCGCCCCCTCAAGCATAGGGATGTTGGAAGACTTTTGAGTCTTCCCACAAGCATCCAATTCACCCTAAGCTTGACCATTGGACATAACCTTTGAATTTTGGAACCTTAGCATTTTGGAAGTCTTACTAAGCTGAACCTTAGGGTCTTTGAAGCCCATTGTTGCACATTTTTCTTTTGCAGATGGCCCCCCCTTTGGATCCCTACTGTGATTGGTCTGCTAGCGTAACCAATATTCTAGCTTTTTCTCCCCTGGTACTTCCCCATATTAAAGGATCAATTTAACATGAGAAAATCATTTAGGATAATTTGATATAGTCTCTCTCTTGAAATCATAGTCATCCTCAACTATGGATAGAGAAGATAAAGCCTAGTCATTAGTCCTTTTTCTAGCGGGTAGAGGATCCCTATTTAACCCTACGACATCGTTCCAAAATGGATGACTAATCCATTTGGCGCTTCACAGCCTAAGCTGCTGCAAGCATGTCTACACATTAGTCCTATCAATCTTGCACAGTAGAGCGACAAGCTCTACCTGGTGTTTGGAAGACGTCGTCTCCGCAAACTTGATCCTAAGCATGCATACTTCTTGACATTTGTGCACAATAAAGAAAAAGAGAGTCTTATAATACAAAAACTTTGTTCATTTTAAACATTTGTACATTTGCTTACTCTAGGGAAGCATTGTAAGCATTAACAAGGTTTAGGTTATCTTTTAATTGTATGCCTTGCATCCATCTAGCATCTTCAAAAGGATAATTCTTAAACTTAATAAGATATCGTCGGATAATCTTACCGCCTCTCAATACCTTGTCTTCATGTCGGAGAATGGACTCGGGCTGTAGCACCTCTTCTTGGTCCTGTATCTTTGGTGGGTCTTCAATAGTTGGTTCTTGAGGTGGCTCTCCTTTGTACGGCTTTAGTAGGCTCACATGGAAAGCATTGTGTATGAGCTAATGATTGGGCAACTTAAGTTGATAGGCCATCTCATTGATTGGTCTAAGAATCTGGAAGGGACCATAGTACCTTTTCGCTAATTTAGCATATTACTTTTGGTGTCCTGTAAGATTCTTGCCCGTCGTGTGCCTTAATCAAGCCTTGGGAAATTTAAGCAAGACCCAATCATTTTTTTTAAAGGCTTGGGCTCTTCTGTGCTTATCAGCAACAACCTTTTGTCTTTGCTGTGAGATAGAGATAACATCCTTAATCTTTTGGAAAGATTCTTGTAGGTCTCGGCTATACTCATCTGCAACGAAGATCTTTTCGTGTACCTTAAGTAGCAGGGGACTTTTAGATCTTCCATCAATTATCTCGAAAGGTGCTTTTTCTGTGGAGGTATGTACAATATTATTATAGGCATACTCCACTAAGGGTAAGTACTTCTCCCATTGGGACCTTTGATCTACTTCCATTACGTAGGCTTTTAGTAGATCAAGAATTGTTAGGTTAGCTATTTCACTTTGGCCATCCGTTTGTGGGTGATAGGCCGAAGAGAAGTTTAGACTTGTCCCTAAATTCTCAAAGAGACCCTTCCAAAAATTACTGGTCTTCTAGGATCCCTATTTGAAACTATGGACATTGGCAAGCCATGGTACTTGAAGATTTGTGATATGAAAAGGGTTTCCATTTGATGGGTTTTGATAGTCTTTTTGACAAGTATAAAATGAGCTTGTTTGCTGAACCTGTCTACTATCGTCCATATTCCCGTATTCCCATGGATAGATTTAGGCAATCCAAAGATAAAATCCATGGATATGCTCTCCCATGGTGAATTAGGGATTGGCAAAGATTGAAACAATCCAGGTTGCTTCCCTCTATCAAACTTCTTCTTTTGGCATACCACACATTTAGAAACATACTCTTGTATGTTTGCTTTCATGGTAGGCCAATAGAAATATGTTTCTATTCCTTTTAGGGTAGACTGAATCCCTCTATGCCCCGCATAAGGAGGAGCATGAGATTCATACATTACTCTCTCACGTAGTGTGTTAGTAACACATAGTCTATTGCCATAGAGAAGATAACCTTTTTGTAAGGTAAATGGTTCCTCTTTCTTCCCTAGTGCAAGGGCTGAAATCACATCTCTAAAATCGGGATCAATAGCGTACTCATCTATCATAGAAGATAGATAATTGTGAGTTGCTATGGAAACCGCATTCACTCTCGGCCGTCTTGAGAGTGCATCAACTACTTGATTATGCTTGCCAGCAATGTGAGCAATATGAAAATGAAATTGCGAAAGGAAATTTGCCCACCTCATTTGTTTGTCGGAGAGCTTGGTCTGTGTTAAGGCTTTGGTGATCCCCGTCCGCAGAATGAAAGGAGTCCCCAATAAATAGTGCTTCCACGACTCTAAGAAAGCTTGGTCTGTGTCATGAAGTACTTAAGGCTTTGGTGATCCCCGTCCGTAGAATGAAAGGAGTCCCCAATAAATAGTGCTTCCACGAGTCTAAGGCATGTAGAAATGCGAGGAGTTCCTTTTTATATATGCCTAGAGCTTGCTCAACAGGGTCGAGCCTTCGAGTTTCATAGGCTATGGAGTGCCCTCCTTGGAGCAAAAAGGCTCCAAGACAATCACCACAAACGTCACATTGGACCTCAAATGGCTTTGAGAGATCCGACAGTGTAAGCATAGGTTGAGAGATAAACTTTCCTTTAAGCTTCTCGAAAGCATTGTTCTCCTTGGCAGACCCATGTATACCTAACGTTTTTCTTTTTTAAGTCATGTAATGGTCCCGCAATTTGTGAGAACTTTTCTATGAAGCGTTTATAGTATGCACACATACCTATAAAGCTTCCTAGTTCATGTAGATTCCTTGGATTAGGCCATCCTTTTATTACCTCTAGCTTTGATGGATCCATCTGGATGCCATCTTGATAGATAATGTGACCTAAATACTGAATCTCTTGTAAGAAACACTCACTTTTCTTTCGATCATATAAAGTTTATTCTCTCGTAAGACTTGAAATATTACCTGGAGGTGTTGCTTGTGTTCGTCTAGTGAATTAGAGTAGATGATTATATTATCAAAGAACACTCCAGTAAAGGTTCGGTGAGGTTTGAATAGCTTCTTCATCAAGTGGTTAAATGTGGCTAGTGCATTGGTCAAGCCAAAAGGCATGACAATGTATTCGTAAATACCAAATGTAGTGCGAAATGCGGTCTTTATAATGTCTTGATGAACTATCCTTATTTGATGGTCGCCACTTTTAGGTCAATCCTATCAAAGTAGGATTGACCCTTGTACCTTATCAAATAGGTCTTCTACCCATGGAGCAGGAAACCTATTCTTGATAGTGATCCTATTTAGTGCTCTATAGTCGACACACATACAATATGTGCCGTATTTCTTTTGCACTCATAACATGGGTGAACAAAACGGAGATGAGCTAGGCCTAACCATGCCCTTCTAAACTAACACATGCACTTGCCACATAATCTCCTCTTGTTGAGCTTGAGAAACTCTATAAGGAGGTTTATTAGGCGGTGAACTTCCTGGAATAAGTTCAACTGCATGGTCATCATTGCCTCGTTTAGGAGGTAGTTCACAGGGGATGTCGTCAATAAAAACATCTTGAAATCCCTTGAGAAAATTGGATAACTCTAATTCCTTGTGATTGTTTATATTTTCTTTTGCTAAAGCATTAGGTTCATTTTGAGGATCTTTAACAAAAATCATGTATACGGAAATAGAGCTCTTTATTGACTTATTAAAAGCTTGCATATGTACAATGGGTATGGTGTTACCCAACTCCTTAGCATCTATGTACATATCTTTTTCTCTGAACCTAAAGTAGATTTGCCGTTCAGGGAATTTAACATTGGCAGCCATGCGATCAAACCATGGTGGTCCTAGGATTACATCCTTGTGCTTGAGAGGAGAGATAAAGAAGTCCTCCTTGTCCACATAGTTTTGGACATGGAGCCTCAATTTCCCAATTAAGGGAGTGACTGAGGCTTCTTGCCCCTTGAAAGCACCATCAGCGGGTAGGACATCTCCCATCTCATAGGCTTGGATGCCTAGCTTGGTGGCCAACTCTATGGATATCACATTGTGAGTAGAACCAGGGTCAAAGAGAATAAAAGCATCATGTTCTCTTACCTTTCCCCAAGCATGGCATAGAGGAGATCCTTTCTGGTGAGTATCCTCTTTTTGGATTTCAACCAAGGTAGCTCTAGGAGCTCATTTCGTGTATTCTTGTGGGGGCAAGCACGATAGGCATGCCCTTGCTCCCCGCACTTGAAACAAAGGTTATCTTTACGATAACACTCAAGCTCTTCATGATAGAGTTTATTTTTGCCTTTATAAACTCCCTTCTCCTTAGCTTTGTTGTTGTTGGCGTTGCCTTTAGGAGACTTTTGGACAGTGTCCTTCCCCTTAGGCTCGTTATTACGGTCCTTGTTCTGCGTGGGCTTAATATTTCTCTTAGCCCCTTGTTGGAAATCGATTCATGAAGCCACCATAGTATGGTGTATAACCGCAAATATGGTGTGTGGCCTTTGGGAGTTAACATACTCCGCCATATCTTCAATTAGACCCGCGCAAAATTGTTGTTTTTGCTCTCCAAAATCCATCTTTTTGAAGACAATGGCTTTGGGAGAGAGCGTCAAGCTTCACCATTCGGTGAGTACTTTGTCTTGGCATCGGTAGCCAAAAACTGCTTCATGATGGAAGCTCTTAAAGCTATCCATGTTCGTGGAGCTTCACCGTTTGCCCGTAGGCTAGAGCACCATTGCCTGGAGGACTTTTGAAAATGCATAGCTACATGGCGTAGCTTAGAGGACTCCGTGAAGGCCTCATCTCCAAACGCCGCATTGAATTGTTGGATGAAGGCCAAGACTTTGTCTGTAGCACCAAAGGTGCCACCGTAGGTAAGGGAAGAGATGTTCTTTCCTCCCTCTTTGAACTTTTTGAGCTTGGACGACCTCTTCCATGTGGCATAGGATTTCCTATGGCCTCTTCTTTTTGGTGGTTCAAAATTTTCACCATCACTTTCTTCAGAGGAGGAAGAATTTGAGGAGGATGGAGAAGAGGGTGACCTCTTTCTCGCCTTTTTCTTCCCTTGTTCCTCCTTGTCTGCACCATCACTTTCTTCATAGGAGGAAGAGGATAAAGAAGATGGAGAAGAGGGTGATCTCTTTCTTGCCTTTTTCTTCTCTTTTTTTCTGTCGTCCCTCTTTGAATTATGGTGTGGAGAAGTGTGCGATGGTCTTCTCCATTTAGGGGGTGTTGGAGAACGTTTTGCCCGTCGTCTTCATAGAGCCATCTCCGCCGAGGTGGCATGAGACTCACTTCTTTCTCGTTCTTTCGGTGGGGGCTCTACCATGGAAACTTGAGTTCTCCTTTGGGAAGGAGATGCGTCGTCAAGTAGTAGATTTTTGAGCCCTTCGTACGGATCCTCTTCTTCTTTCCTTATTGGAGAGAGGCCTCTTTTGGAAGTCTCACAAGGAGGCTTCCTAGGTACTCTCTCTTCTTGGTGGGGAGTTTGGAGAATGCCATGAGCACGTAGCTGTTGTTGCACTTCACTTTGGAGGGATGGATTGCCCATGGCTTGTTGAAGCCTAGAAACAAGGTAATTAACAAGCATAGGGGCGTCATTAGTAGCCTGTTCATCAGCAAAATCAAAGCGATCAACATTAATTTCACTCTCTTTACTATTGTCAGTCATGCTAACAACTTTTAGGTGTAAAATTTTTTAGGTGTACTTTGGCACTTCAAGCCCTAGTTGCTACTCCTCTTAACCCCTTTAGAAAAGCACTCAAGCTCTTATTCCCGTGGCTCGAATATCATTAATTGCAAGGAATATAAGAGAGGGTCTTTCACCACCAAAACAATACCGGCTCCTGTCAAGCTTCTAATAGCTCAATAGTGGTTAAGCCGTAGGCAAGTCTTGTAGGAATCCACTATTAAGACCATAGCTCTCGACGATGATGCCCCGTTATCTGCACGAAGATGGCGCACCACAAGGCTGAAAAATCCCTATTCTACTTACTCAATTGCAATTAATAATACCAATCATTTATAGTTAGCTTGAGGACCTCTCTTCTTGAGCAAGAAAAGAGAAACCTTGTGCTTTGATACCAATGTAACATGTAATGGCCTAGTAACTTGTGTGTATCGGAAAATAACATAGACATAGTGAGCATTTCATTAAAATAGATTCCTAATGAGCATAGCAAGAGTGCTTGGATGGAGAGAGCAACAAAAGAATAACACCTAGTTAGATAGGCATGAACAATACTTCAAAAAGAGAGAGAAATTAAGCTATTGACAACAGTTGAGGACCGGATTTACATGGAGCCGGTCCCCCCTCCAAAAGGCTTTGTATTATAGGTTTCACCCATCAAGGGAGACATTTTACAATACAATACTTTGTGTTCCTTCAATAGCTTGCTGGTGCAATGAAGATGGAAGCTTCAAGCACCAAGCTCACACTTGTAAAACAAAACATCAATTCCCTCACGGTCTTAGACCCAAGACCTCACACACCTTCGAAGATGGTGAGAGCTAGCGGGGTATGAGAGTAGATTGAGAGGAAGGAGTTTTCTTACGAGAAAGAAGTATGTCTCCTCACATAATCACTCATAATATCGTAGCATAGCTTAATAATTAGCATGGTAGAGGAGATGAGCATGCATTGGAGCTTGGATCTTGGTTGCATTTGCATCACAAAGCTAGAGTTGTTGGTGTAGGCCTCCCTTGTCACAAGCTTGGAGTAGATGATGAGCTTTCCATTAAAGCTTGAGAAGGAGATAGTCTTCCTTTACTCCACACATGAGATTGTGTGAGTGTGTGTGTGTTAATGCCTTGCCAAAATCATCCCCCCCCCCCCCTCCCCCTCTCTCTCTCTCTCTCTCTCTCTCGATCGAGCCCTCTTGCTTTTTACTCATGCTGTCATCCTATTAGACCTTGCAAAGATTAGCCAATGATAACTAAGAAGCATAAGTGATAGCCTTGTGACATGTGTCTCCCTTTCCCCTTTTGTGAGAGCTTTAGGTATTTAAATAATGCAATTAAACTCTCATTAGACCCCTTAGTCTTCTGGGCAATAGGAATCAGGCAAGCCATTGGGCTAATGAATGCTCATTGGACCCCTTGGGAGACTGTCCAATAGTCTTCTAGAGAGCTTAATTTCTATTGGTTCTTTCATCAAGTGTTTTTAAATGAATTAAACTAGATTTACTCTAGCCTAATTCTCATTGGTCCACTTCTATGGCCATCCAATAGGATTTGAATGCACCTTGGGGGCAACTAGGCTAGGGAGCTGACATGTGTCCACTATGCCCTTTGTGTAAAGGGAGCTTGCAAGAGTGTATGTGTGTGTGTTTCTCTCTCATCTTCTACTAAAAGAGATCGCCCCCTCAAGGATAGGGATGTTGGAAGACTTTTGAGTCTTCCCACAAGCATCCAATTTACCCTAAGCTTGATCATTGGACATAACCTTTGAATTTTCGAACCTTAGCATTTTGGAAGTCTTAATGGGATGAACCTTAGGGTCTTTGAAGCCCATTGTTGCACATTTCTCTTTTGCAGATGCCCCCCCCTTGGATCCCTATTTTCTCTCCTTTGGATCCCTACTGTGACAGGTCTGCCAACTTAACCAATATTCTAGCTTTTTCTCCCCTGGTACTTCCCCATATTAAATGATCAGTTTAACATGAGAAAACCATTTAGGAGAATTAGAAATTAGTTATTATGACATGGGAGTTGACCCTTAAACTAACTATTGGATGGGGTTGTTTCTCTCGGGAAAATACACTCTTGAATTGTTTTTCAATGAAGTTATTGCACGTGGCTTAGTTGGGTACGTGGCTTATTATCTCACTCCTCCTGAGCCTGAAGGCTTCTTCTGCAAGTTCATGCCATGCCTATACTCAATAAGGTCTACTCTATTTCTCCGTTCTCTTTCTTCCCTGCACCTTTGCCATTAACTTCTACTAGCATGACTACATAGCTATCTTCTTGGACACTAAATCGATCTTGTAAGCAAAGCCTAAGGGATTTTTTGCTCAAAACAGGCCGGATTGTCTCTCAGCTTTTGCTATTAATTAAGGTGAGGGTTAAATCTTCCACTCACTTAGCCTTGAATATCGTTTTATATTGCTTTCTGTGAGAGAGGGTCATCGTAGTGTGCATACTGGTTTGCTTTCTTCAGTATGTAAGTAATTGAGAAGGGTGAATCTTCTTAGGTTGGTGCCAAAATTACTTTATATTGTTAATTTTAAAAATGTGGTAGCTCTGATATGGTATATTGTTAGTATTAAAATACGTTTTGATGTTCTCTCGCATTGAATTAACTTATGTTGTGAGGCATTTTACCTAACTGAATGAGGCCGAACTAGTTTCTCACTTCTTGGTTTGAAAAAAATACCATTCTTGGCTATGCTTTTGATGCTTTCTGCCTTGACTAGTTGATGTCTATGTTGTGTCACTATGGTGGCTTTGAGAAAACGCTTCTAGGCAACTTTGTGCTGAATACTATCTGAATGCTGCTGTTTTCAATAAGAATAAATCTCTGTTACCTCCTGTTTTTTTTTTAATGTGTTAAGGTGAACTGTGGTATGCTTGTTTTAACATTTTTCTTGGGAGTGATTGAGAAATGTATGCTCCTTCCCATTGGCCCTTCTCAAATTTTAGCTTGCTGGTTCTCTATCATTGATAAATGATCTCTCTTCTCTGGTGGGTCAGCTAAAAGTAATGGGCTGACCTAATATTAGTGTTTCATTGTTTTGCACTCAAGGTTTGATATTGTGCCGTTGATTTACTGGTTCTGATTGATAATTGGTGGTAGTAGCTTTTACTTTTGATGGACTACACTTCTTGTCTTTTATGGTTATGGAAATAACCTATTGAAACCTGTTAATTGGATAGTTGACATTCTCTACTCATTTTAGAAAGAAATTTTTAAGAACCTCCTAACACTATTAGATTACCCTGTTATTGCATGAGAAATGTAGCATGTTAAACCATCAGGAGGTGATGAGTTACTTATGGCTGTGCGAAAAGTATCCCAACTTTTTGGCAACGTAACTAGCAAGAACATTGCTTTGATCGAATTGTCGAAATTGACTCCCTGCGCAGAAAGTTGATTGAAAATTGTGTTTAACTCATTGAGATGGGGTGTGCCCTCATCCATCTTCAAATCAACTAACTTTTTCAGCCAATAAACCTGCGATGTTGCACTTTGCTTCTCATACAGGTCACATAACTTCTTCCACAGCTCATAGCCAGTCTTTTCCATGTTTACATTGAAGTACACATTCTTTGACAAAGTCAGCATGATGGTGGATCTGGCAAGCTCATCCAACTCTTGCCAATCATACTCATCCATACCTCAGGCTTTATCCCCTTCATCTTTATCGACCGGATTTGCTCCTTCTGTACTGAGACATTGTAAATTTGTTCCTTCCAAAATGGGAAGTTAGTGCCATCTAACTTCTCAATGTTGAACAAAGAGTTCTCCGATGATGAAGCCATCACTTGACAAGGAACAAAAGTGATAGATCTGCTCTACTAAAGAAGATGATAGAAAACCTGAAAATTTTCGGCAGAGTCTTCCCTACAAAACTGACTTTTGAACCCAAAACAAATGTGTACAATGACTGAAACACTGATCAAAGTGGCTAAACTGGCAAGATAGAATCTCAAAGAACTGTCACTGTCAATGTCTCCAACTCTAGAAGAGTGTCTTTGACCAACTGAACAGTGTCAAACGCATGACCCCAACACCTTGTGACCTAGGTGATGCAATGAAGATGGAAAGCTTCATGCATCACAAGCATAACATAAAATTGAAGAAAGATTTAACTATCCCAAGACCTCAAACACCTTCGAAGGTGGAGAGAGCTAACAGGGAATGAGGATAGGGAAGAGGAAGAAGAAACATTTCATAGGAGAAAGAATTAGTTCCTCACTTATCATAACTCTTCCTGCTAGCATACATAATAGCATAACAATGAAGATGGAGAAGATGACAAGCTTAAGCATTGAAGCATGGCTCTTAGTTGGATTTGCACTCCATAGCCAAGAGTGTTGGTGTAGGCTCTCAACCTCTACTTGCTTGGAGAAGGAGAGGGAGCTCTTGCACTTTGCACAATGCATAATGAGAGTGTGTGTGGGAGAGCATACCCCCTAAGCAACCCCCTAGCTTGCTTTGGTCGACCCCCCCTTGTAGCTCATGCTTGAAGCTCATTGGACCCCTCCAGGCCTAGCCAATCACAAGCAGGAGGCATTACAAGCAACAAGGGTAGCCTTGGAACAAGTGTCCCCCTTTCCCCTTTGAGAGAGAGGACTTGATAAATGCAAAGACAATTAATTAAATCTCTTAAATTATTATTGGACCCCTTGGGTGGCCAACCGATAGGCTTCAGGCACACCATGAGGGCAACGTGAGGAGGAACTTGACAAGTGTCCCTTATGCTTTCTTTGTACCAAGCATGCCTTGTGTGAGTGTGTGTGTGTTCTCTGTCATCCCCCCTCATGTAGGGCTCGCCCCCTCCTTGTAGGGATTGGATCTTTGACTTTTGACACCTCAAGCCCCTCAAGCTTAGGTCCAGTTCCCACTACAAGCTTGGCCCTTAAGCACTTTAAGCTTGGGCTGAGTTCTCATCTCAAGTATAGCCCTAGCATCTCAAGCATGTCAAGCACCTCAAGCATCTCAATCATCAAGCACCTCGAGCATCTCAAGCACCTCGGTCATCAAGCACCTCAAGCACCTTAAGCTTGGGCCGGGTTCCCACCTCAAGCACCTCAAGCTTGGATCGAGTTTCCACCTCAAGCTCAGCCCTAACATACCTAAGGTCAAAGGACATTTACACTAACTATTGGAGGTCTTCAATGAAGATAACTCTAAGGTCTTATGCTCCATTGGTTAGACCATCTCTCATTTGGGTCCCTTTACCATTGGCCCCGTGTTGAGATAGATCTATAAGCACATGTCTATATCTTAACCCTTGTTCCCATTTATTCTCCCACATTAAATGATCAGTTTAATATGAGAAAATCATTTGGGTTGGTTAGATATTAGATTTTATGACATAAGGGCCTCTCTTCTTAAGCAAGAAAAGAGAAACCAAATGCTCTGATACCAATGTAATGGAAATGGCCTATGAACTTTGAGAGTAGCGGAATTAGGAAATTAAATAAAGTACTTTTGTGAGATTACTTTGTGAGCATAGCGGGTGAACTTAATTGATGGTAGCAACATAAACATGGTACTTAGTTAACTTGGCATGGACAATACTTTTGCAAGAGAGAGAGTTTAGAGAACTTGACAACAGTTGAGGACCGGATTTATGTGGAGCCGGTCCCCCCTCCAATAGAATTTTGTATCATAGATTCTCCCGTAAAGAGAGACTTGGTATTATACAATCTTTGTGTTCCTTGTGACCTTGATGAAAGGTGGAAAAGGGAAGTCGGGGAGCCGCACCATCACATGTGCGCACCCTTTGAGAGTGGAACTTGGTGTATTCGAATCCTAGGGGCAAAACATGCTGCCCATTTTCTTTTATCCTCAGCTTAATTGGACGATTCATATTGTTCGGCGATTGTACACCCTTGATCAGCCCTCAAACAAAGGGTGTCAAATAGTCACGAGGGGCACCCTAGGGAGGAATGGAAGAATGTTCGGGGAAATAGAGCAAGACAAACGAAGTTACTGTGCAAGGCAGTTAAAATTGTGTGCTGGGCAGCTAGGTGGAAGGATGATCCGTTTGACAGCTCACATCACTCTCGAAGTCTGCCCCTCCACTGACTGGTCAGTACCTGCTCTTTCCTCCACGCCTTTGTCGAAAACTGGGGCAAATACGACCTTCGCTTCTCTCAGCATCCGCAAGCTTTTCAGCCATGGCCCTGCACTGATCAGCAACCCAATTCCGTGATTCACCTCCAGAAAGTCTTCAATTATCGGGAAGAAAGCAACCTCATATTGTGTCGATATCGATTCTGCCATCCATGGAAACCGAGGTTCCAAATGGTGAAGCAGGGCTTCAAGCAGAGCATCCATGGAGCTCGAATCCCACCTCCTTCATCCATCGCACCCAAGAGTCTTTGTGGGTGAAGTCAGCGCAGCTTCAGAAGTCCCTACGACACGCATCCTCGGACCTCACTCTTTGGATGAAGAAGGGGAGCCCTTGGAGAGCTTTTCTTGTTTCTACTGTAAGTGCTATTTGCCTTTTTCCTTGAGATTTCTCATTCTGCCCTCATCTGAGACCGTTATTGAGGTGGGTTTTATTAAGTAGCAGTGTTTTTTCTAATGAACAGTCGAATCGCAGCCTTTTTGGAAATAGCAGATTTCCTTAGGGGGAGAGACCAATTGATGAAGCTTTTCTTTGCAGAGACTCCAGGAGGTGTGTGTGGAATTTTCTTTTGAGCTTGTATAGAAAGTGTGTTAAAATCCATGTTCATCCGCAAAAGAAAGTCTGGTGAAGGCTTGTAGAGATACGAACTGCAAATCGTTTGTCAAACTTGGGCATAGAGTGCCATTCAGTTTTCCTAATTCGGAGCTCTTTGCAGTTGTATCTTTTCGGAGTGGGGTGGATGATAAGGGTGTCCCCTTGTTATGGAGTGTACTATATGACCAACAATCTGGTGTTTGGGATAGGCAGCCGTGACGTATCGTGTTGTTAGGATGGTTGTTGGAGGAGGATAAGCCGAGAAGTGTTTTCTCCAGCAATGGGATTGTACTTTGATTCAAATTTTTGGAGATGTGTTGTTCAGATTTTTCCTGAAGGGCAATGAAGTAGTTGGCCCGGGTATATGATCTTTGTTTGTTATTGTATGGATGCTACTTATCTTCGGTATTTAGTTGTGTGAGCAAGTGATGTAGTGTTGCGAAGCATGTACAAGACTTTATTTTAACAAATTTATTTAGCAAATCTATGCTCATTTCTCGTGATATACGCTACTTGATAAGGTTGCACAATCACAGTGATCCGTCTCTATCTCTCCCCCGTCCATACACATACCCTCATAGTGCTGTGGACCTTAAGGTTGTGCAAAAGAAGCATATAAAATGTTGCACAAAAGAAATATTTGGAGAGCTTGGACTCTTGTATGTTTCATTGTAATATTATATATAGATGTATGGTGGCTAATTTCTCTGCTGTCATGCAACAGGTTGCCATAGTCTTGCTGTTAGCACTTGCAGGTGTGGGTACCTTCATGTTCTTCTTTTTGGCAGCAACGTTGAATGCTGTGGCAATTGGATTTCTTGCGTCCGTTGCGGCAGTGGGGGCCTTCGCTGCCCTTTTTTTCAGTTCCCTTATCGCTATCTACATCGGGGCCCTTGTCACGGCTGTCATTTTCATCTCGACCATCACCTTTATCTGTATTTGTGCTGCTTTAACTGCTGCAGGTTAGTGAGATTGTTCCTGACATATCGTCACCTGGTTTCAGCATATTGTTGTAAGTTTAGCGCATATGCCTTCTATGCTGCAGTGGTGTTGACACATCTGAGTTGCATGTGCAGGCTGGATTGCATTCTTGTGGGCCGTGTGGCAAGGACTGCAGAAGGGGACTAATTTTCTGAAGGGGTGTTTTGGATTTTCGGTCTGCAAGCTTCCCTCAAATGGTGTCATAGACTATCAACAACAATATGAGAAACCTTATTGAGTTGTGCACTCCATGGCATTGCCAAGGGTTGTGTAAAGCATATCTGAAGAGAAGAGCAACTGTGGGTGGGTAGGGCGGTTGGCTTTATTGATGTTTTTGGAATGTGTGAGCTCATTGGAGGCGGTGTTGCCTTGGGTGGGATGCTTTGGCTTATAACTTGTGAAGAGTTGGTTTGTACGAGTAAAACATATATGCTTGTATGTGTTTTGGCTCTTTTTCGCTATGCAATATGAGTGCTGCCATGCTGTACATCTTTGTATGAGTGAAACATATATGCTTGTATGTGTTTTGGCTCTTTTTTGCTATGCAATATGAGTGCTGCCATGCTGTATATCTTAGTTGATGCTTGGTAGTTTTTCACTTTATGTTCCAAAAATGCTTGGTGTGTTGTGACATGAATGTCTCTATAGTTTTTGGTATCACGTGTGGTTGTAAGGTGCTGATTGTTAAATATATGGAGACTTTGTGAGCTATTATCAACTCAAGGATTAGTGGAATACTTCTCCTTGTGGGTGCTGATTGTCAAATATGTGGAGACTTTTGTCAGTTATCAACTTCAGGATCGCAGAAATCTCTCTCTCTCTCTCTCTCTCTCTCTTTAAGGTCTCTTCGGATAGTTTCCTACTACGCGAAAACTCTCTCTCTCTCTCTCTCTCTCTCTCTCTCTCTCTCTGTGTGTGTGTGTGTGTGAAAGTATGTTACAGTGTATGCTTTATGGTCTAGGGAATGGCCCTTGGCTGACCATTCCCCGGAATCCGAGCGACTGCATGGTAACCAGCAGAGGCCAGGAGCCGTGCGGGAGCATGGATTTCGGGCGAATAGGGACCGTCAAGTGTCTGGGGGACGAGGCCTAGTACTCGAAGAGAAGGGGATAGTCGGAGGTTGCAACACTGCTGCAGATCAGACTTGAGACCACACAAGTCGGTTGTATGTTGAATTGTCGGCAGGAGATCAGAGAACACATGTCAGCAGGGCTGCAGGAGTTGTCGACGACCATCAGTGACTGCAGATCAGTAGAGGGGGCTATTAACAATACATTTCGCCTGCTGACGTGTAGGCAGCACATTACAGCAGCCTCGATCAGCACAAGCAGCTTCTGTTCCAACTAGTGAGGGGGTGAAAGATTAATTATGTTGTTGCTGTCGTTGCCAGGAATTCAACTGCCAACCACTTGCATTCCCCCGACCTTGACGTCATATTTCCATCTTGCTCAACACCCTATGAGCCTGCTCTCTTAGCTTAGCACAAGAAAGAGAAAAAACAGCTTGGTTTCTAGCTGACCAGATAATAAACCACATTCTGAAGGATATGTCAAGCAAGAAGACATTCTTGCATGACTAATTTGATAAGGGTGGCACTGTGTGAAAGGGATATACATTTGAAAATTCCTATAATATTTATTGCGAGTAGTCATGCAAATGCAATAATTTATAATACATGCACCCAAGGTGCAATTGATCTCATCTACTTTTCACGAATAATGTAAAGCAATGTAGGGTTCGTTGCATGTCTTATAGACCATGACATCTTGTACAAAGTTACATGTAGCTAGTGGACCGAGTTTGTGATATGGCATGTGTTACACAGCTCCATGCGTGACTACAAATTGGGGGTAGCTGGATAAGATCACTGAACAAGAGAACACATTTATTGCCGTTTGACGTATGTTATTTCCAAGGGATTTCAATCAGGGTCTCAATCAAGTAGCAAATTCTCTTCAACACCGCCTGAAGGTGAGGGTATAATGAGTGTGTTTTTGTGGCCATATAGACGGTATACTCAAGTTCGTCACCAACAACTGTAAAAGATCTTTTGATGCCTTTGACAACGATCTCATTTTTAAGAGAAATAGATTTGTTTTCTGCATTGAGCGTCTAATTTTGAACTTCCGTGAGTCCCGTGCTTTGAGCAGTAATGAGCAAAAAACAACTCTAAAGATCCATCCGCCGATTGACTACTTGACTTTGCAATGTTGGTGCATCTCCTTGGAGCTACACATTAACCAACTCCCGCGGACACCATATTCTGCGTTGATTTGCCGGTCATGAGAAATGTTTCTGTTTGTCTGCAGATCGTTTTGAAATGCTTGCCTCATCAAATTTTTAGATTGGCTATATATTATCAATGGAGGAGTGCGACTGAAGCCAACGGCTCATCAGACTATATTGACTTGCACTAGTGACAATATTCAACAATGTCTGCCACTAATCCCCTCACACTCCTTGCTAAAAGTGCAAGCAGCTAGCATTGAAGTAGTCGGTGGCTTAATTACTTTAGGATAACCATCATAAGCTTCGGTGTGATAGATCCTGCTATCTGTCCTCATGTCCACTTTGACGTTTACTCTTTCCATTTCTTCGGCCTCTACCGTCTGCATCGCCAACATCCGAATAGCACCAGCAAAATAAAGTGTCGAATGGGCCTGCGAAGGCAATGAGTTTTGGTGTTTCAACTCCAGCTGATTAGGCCAACCGATCATCGATTGAAATTTGATATCTTCTCTTTCAGTAGCTGCACTAGAACATTACCCTGCCATTGGTTGATTGCACGAAATATATGATCTTTGAGAATGCTCATCATGTCGGAAAGCATCTCCAGCTTGATGATCTGCGAAATATAACTGACTCCTTTTCGATTCTCCCCTGCTTGATGCTGCACGGGCAAACTGCGCAGAAAATAATTGGTGTGAATCTTGAGAATTAGGCATGGGGAGTTGGGACCTGATGCACATCATTTCCTTGAACATTGAAGGATGGCCGATCAGGACACAAGGTTGTTGAATCTGCATGAGCTATACTTGATATGACTAGTTGCGCTTGCAAAAACGAGTAGTCGAGCTGAGTAAGGTAGTTCATCTGGCCACTTCGATCAGCCTGTAGCAATTACTCATGGGAGTCAAGGTTTCTTTACCAACTGTAAACTTGCTGCAAACATTCACACGCAAGACTGTGTGTGAGGAAATTCTCTCTCTCTCTCTCTCGCGCGCGCGCGCGCTTGCAAAGAGTGGCCAGAGCAAAACCTGCAGACAAACTGCTTAGCAATTGAGCAACACAGAGTGCTTTTCTTATTTCATTCACTTGGTAGCTTTTCACGACATAGTTTTTTTTTAGAGCGTTTCATGGGAGCGATGTTTTTTTTAAAAAAAATTGAAATCTATTGCCACGTGTTGGCTATTGCAAAAAGAGCCTTGGGCTCACCAAGTAAAAATTCAATAAGCAAGAAGACTCCTATCGTCCCCTTCCAGCACTCTATCAAACACCCCCCCCCCCCCCCCCCCCCCCCCCCCCCCCCCTTCCCTCTTGGGATAAATTATTTCAAAGGCATCTTCAAAATATTCTAGCTTAGAGCGCATTCGTTGTGAGGGGAGGACCGATAATGATGCGCTCAACCTTTTTGTCATCATTTGCCCAATGAAGATTTTGCAAGGTTAACTTTGCCGTTTTTGGCAGAGTTATGCAAGGAGTCTTCGTTTGGGAGCTACTTGACACCATGGTAGAAGGTAGCAGACCTTTTGTAGCGAAGACACCAAAACCAGCTTGCGCAGGCTTTATCTCCTTCAGCTTGCATGCGAATGTGCCCTTATCAGCATTTTTGAAAATGGGTACTTCCTATTCTTGTTTGGGTACACTCTAAAAGAAATTATAGCTTGAGCGCATAAAGCCGTTCAAGAAATCTGGCCTTGTAGGTGTTCAACCTGCAAGTTTGAGCACATAATCACAGCCGCTCACAGATTTACCTTTGACCACCCAAGAAGACGAGCACGCAAACATAGCAGACGTGTTTGTGTTGAACAAGAGGAAGACCCCTGTTGGCTCGCTGGTTGGCTCTGAATTCAGAGGCTTGATTTTTCTGGTCCCCGAAGCAGCAACCCACCCGAAAATGTGTGGCCACATCAGCCGACGCCCTTGTAGATGGTGTGTGGGTGACTGCACAATGGCTGGCTATACTTATGTGCTCAACACAAGAGGCTTGATTTTTACGGTCGCTAGAGCAGCAACGGTCACCCTAAAAGGTGTGGCCACATTAGTCAACACCCCTGCAGATGGTATTTGGGTGACTGCACAGTGGCTGGCTATGCTTATATGCTCAGCACGGGGGAGAGAGAGAGAGAGAGAGAGAGAGAGAGAGAGAGAGAGAGAGAGAGAGAGAGAGAGAGAGAGAGTCATGTCTATTGGTCTCCTCCTGGGATAAAACCACCTCTAGTTAGTTTGAAGGCATCTTCAAAATAGTCTAGCTCGTCCGCGTTTTTGAAAATGGGCACTTCCTATTCCTATTTGGGCACATTCTATAACATTTAATGGCCTAGTAACTTGTGTGTAGCGGAAAATAGCATAAACATAGTGAATAGATTCCTAATGAGATTAAGAAGAGTGCTTGGGTGGAGAGAGCAACAAAAAGTACAACACCTAGTTAGATAGCATGAACAATACTTCAAAAGAGAGAGAAATTAAGCAATTGACAACAGTTGAGGACGGGATTTGCATGGAGCCCCCCCCCCCAAAAGGCTTTGTATTATGGTTTCTCCCTTTAAGAGAGACATTTACAATGCAATCCTTTGTGTTCCTTCAATACTAGCTAGTGCAATGAAGATGGAAACTTCAAGCACTAAACAAAACACTTCTCAAACACAACATCAATTCCCTCACGGTCTCAGACCCAAGACCTCACACACCTTCAAAAATGGTGAGAGCTAGCGGGGTATGAGAGTAGATTGAGAGGAAGGAGTAGTCTTACGAGAAAGATGTACATCTCCTCACATAATCACTCATATTAGCATAGCTTAGCTTAGTAATTAGCATGGTATGGGAGATGAGCATGCATTGAAGCTTGGCTCTTGGTTGGATTTGCATCACAAAGCCAAGAGTTGTTGGTGAAGGCCTCCCTTCTCACAAGCTTGGAGTAGGTGATAAGCTTTCCATTAAAGCTTGAGAAGAGAGAGAGTCTTCTTACTCTACACATGAGCTCTTGCTAGCACCTCATTGGACCTCCCCATTGGGCTGCTGAATGCTCATTGGACCCCTTGGGAGACTGTCCAATAGTCTTCTAGAGAGCTTAATTCCTATTGGTTCTTTTATTAAGTGTTTTTAAATGAATGAAACTAGATTTACTCTCACCTAATTCTCATTGGTTCACCTCCATGTCCATCCAATAGGATTTGAGTACACCTTGTGGGCATCTGGCCTAGGGAGCTGACATGTGTCCCTCTTTCCCCTTGTGTACAAAGGAAGCTTGTGAGTGTGTATGTGTGTTTCTCTCTCATCCCCTACTTCTTGGGCTCGCCCCCTCCTATGTAGGAGTTTGTGAAGACTTTTTGGGACACACACAATGTCATAAAATCTAATATCTAATATCTAACCAACCCAAATGATTTTCTTATATTAAATTGATAACTTAATGTGGGAGAATAAATGGGAACAAGTGTTAAGATATAGACATGTGCTTATAGATCTATCTCAACACGGGGCCAATGGTAAAGGGGCCCAAATGAGAGATGGTCTATCAAAGAGCAAGGCTAACAAATGGAGCATAAGACCTTAGGGTTAGCTTCATTGAAGACCTCCAATAATGTGTGTAAAAGGCCTTTGACCTTAGGTAAGCTAGGGCTGAGCTTGAGGCGCGGGAACCCGACCCAGCTCGAGGTGCTTGTCTTGCTTGTCATGCTTGATGACTAAGGAGCTTGAGGTGCTTAATTATTGAGACGCTTGAGGTGCTCGACATGCTTGAGATACTAGGGTTGCACTTGAGGTGAGAACCCAGCCCAAGCTTAAAGTGCTTATGAGACAAGCATGTGGTGGGAACTTGGCCTATGCATGAGGGGCTTGAGGTGTCAAAAAGTCAAAGATTCAATCCCTACAAGGAGGGGGCGAGCCCTACATGAGGGGGGATGAGAGAGAACACCCACACACTCACACAAGGCATGCATGGTACAAAGAAAGCAAAAGGGACACTTGTCAAGTTCCTCCTCATGTTGCCCTCATGGTGTGCCTGAAGCCTATTGGTTGGCCACCCAAGGGGTCCAATAATAATTTAGGAGCTTTAATTAATTGATTTAGCATTTATCTAGCCCTCTCTCTAAAAGGGGAAAGGGGGACACTTGTCTCAAGGCTACACTTGCTGCTTGTAATGCCTCTTGCTTGTGATTGGCTAGGCCTGGAGGGGTCCAATGAGCTTCAAGCATGAGCTACAAGGGGGGGTCGACCCAAGCAATCTAGGGGGTTGCTTAGGGGGTATACTCACCCACACACACTCACAAACACTCTCATTTTGTACTATGCAAAGTGCAAGAGCTCCCTCTCCTTCTCCAAGCAAGTAGAGGTTGAGAGCCTACACCAACACTCTTGGATATGGAGTGCAAATCCAACCAAGAGCCATGCTTCAATGCTTAAGCTTGTCATCTCCTTCTTCTTCATTACTATGCTATTATGTATGCTAGCAACAAGAGTTATGATAAGTGAGGAACTAATTCTTTCTCCTACGAAATGTTTCTTCTTCCTCTTCCCTACCCTCATTCCCGGCTAGCTCTCTCCACCTTCGAAGGTGTTTGAGGTCTTGGGACTGAGGCTTGGGATAGTTAAAGCTTTCTTCAATTTTATGTTATGTTTGTGATGCATGAAGCTTTCCATCTTCATTGCATCACCTAGGTCACAAGGAACACAAGTCTCTCGTAATGGGAGAAATCATAATACAAATGCCTATTGGAGGGGGGACCGGCTCCACATAAATCCGGTCCTCAACTGTTGTCATGTTCTCTAAATTCTCTCTCTTACAAAAGTATTTTTCATGCCAAGTTAACTAATTGCTATGATTATGTTACTATCTTCAACTATGTTCACCCACTATGCTCACAAAGTCATTTCTCAAAAGTACTTTCATTAATTTCCACTACTCTCAAGATAGGCCAATTCCATTACATTGGTATCAGAGCATTTGGTTTCTCTTTTCTTGCTTAAGAACAGAGGTCCTTAAGTAGCCTATAAATGGTTGATGTTGTTAATTATATTAGGGTAAGTGGAACTGGGATCTATTATCGGTTTTGTTGAGCCCACTATGTGGGGATGGTGCACACCTTGGGAGCTTTGGACTTAATAATGGAGTCTTTTTAGACTTGCCTATGGCTTTACCATTATTGAGCCATAAGAAGTCCGAAAGGAGCTAGCCCTTGGCAACTGTGCTATGTTAGACCTACTCCTCTACTCTCTATAATTAACCACTTCGAGCCGTGGGTGTAGATAATTAAGAGCTGATTTTCAAAGGCTAAGAGGAGTGGCATCTAAGGTTTTGAATTGCCAAAGCATACACTAAGTACATACATAACTTTTGTTAACATGGCTGACAATAATCAAGAGAGTAGAATGAACATTGATAGCTTTGATTTTGCACATGAATTTGCTAATGATGATGCTCCCATGTTTGTGAATTATCTCGTCACTAGGTTACAACAAGCTATGGGCAACCCTGCTTTGCAAGCCGAAGTTACTTAACAACTTCGTGCTTATGGAATTTCCCTTCCTCTCCAAGAGGAGAGAGAGCTTAGGAGGCCTCTTGAAGAGACCCCCAAAAGAAGACTCTCTCCCATTCGAGAGGAGGAATCCAAAGAACAAGAAAGCAATGAAATTTTAAGTTCCTCTGAAGATGTGGCTCCACAAAGACGGCGGTCTAGACGATCGCCCACTCCTCCCAAGAGGAAAAAATCAACACATAGTCCTTCTCCTCATCACTCTGAAAGGCAAGAGAGGAAACAAAGGAGGAAAAGGGCTAGAAAGACGTCACCCTCTTCTCCTTCTTCTTCACCTTCTTCCTCTTCTGACGAAAGTTATGGTTATTCTCCTAGAGAATACAAGAGGGGAGGACATCGCAAATCATTTCCTGCATGGCGAAGGTCACAAAAGCTGAAGAAGTTCAAGGAGGGAGGAAAGAGTATCTCTTTTCTCACCTATGATGGTACCTTCGGTGCTACCGACAAAGTGTTGGCCTTCATCCAGTAAATTGGATGCGGCCTTTGGAGATGAGGGCTTCACAGAGTCCTCTAAGCTACGCCATGTAGCTACGCACTTCCAAAAATCAGCTCATCAATGGTGGGCTAGACTTCGTGGAAATGGTGAAGCCCCAAAGACATGGAAAACTCTACGAGTTTCCATGATGAAGCAATTCCTTGCAAGCGATGCAAAGGACAAAGTGCTTACCGAATGGCATAGCTTGAAGCTCCTCTCCCATGAGTCTATCCACAAATATGTAGACAAGTTTTGGGATTTACATCTCAAGGCTACTGTCTTTCAAAAGATAGAATTTGCCGAGCAAAGGCAGCAATTCTGTGCGGGATTACTTGAAGAGATGGCCGAATACATCAACTCTCAACGGCCTGGTACTATTAGCGAAGTAATCCATCACACCATGGTTGCTTCACACATCAATTTCCATCAAGGGACTAGATGTAATGTCAAGCCCATGGAAAACAAAGACAAAAATGATGCAAAGGGGAAAACCAATGTTCAAAATACTTCCCAAGTCAATTCCAACAACAACAACAATCGGTCCAAGGCGAAGGGAGTTTACAAAGGTAAAAAAAAACTCTCTACTAAAGAGCTTGAAGCTTTTCGCAAGGACCATAAGTGTTTCAAGTGTGGGGAGCAAGGACATGGCTATCGTTCTTGCCCCAAGAAGAATAATCGCAATGAGACTCCTAGGGCTTCCACCATCGAAGCTCCAAAAGAGGATGCTCATTGCAAAGGATCATCACTTTCCTATGCTTGGGGAAAGGTAAGAGAGCATGATACCTTCATCTTGTTTGACCCTGGCTCTACTCTTAACTTCATATCAATGGAGTTGGCCACCAAGTTGGGCATTCAAGATTTTGAGATGGGAGATATAGTAGAGGCTGATGCAGCTTTCAAGGGACAACAAGCCTCCGTTACTCCCTTGATTGGGAAGTTGAGGCTTCATGTCCAAAGCTATGTCGACAAGGAAGACTTATTCATCTCTCCTCTCCAACATGAGGATGTTATCCTAGGGGCACCATGGTTTGATCGCATGGCTGCCAACATGAAGTTCCCTGAAAGGAGAATCTACTTTAGTGGAACTTTGCATCTTGGGTTGTTTTATCCCAAGGGGGGATCATTGTCGCCAAATTTACATGCTTTTCGGACTTAGACTGGGCTGGTTGTTTTGGCACGCAAGTGTCTACATGTGGTTTTTGTTTCATGCTTGGCAGTTCATGCATATCATGGTTTAGCAAGAAGCAACCTACCGTGGCCACTTCCAGTTGTGAGGCTGAGTACAGGGCAGTCTTCATAGCTACGATTGAGTGTGTATGGCTCAGACGCCTTATGGCTGGTTTGGGTGTTAGACAGGACATTGCCAACACTATCTACACTGATAGTCAGAGTGTATTAGCAGTTGCAAGGAACCCAGTTTTGCATGCTCGCACAAAGCACATTGAGATGCATTACCACTATGTCAAGGAGAGGCTCTCAACAGAAGAGATCAGCTTGGCTTATGTGCCAACACAGGACAACTTTGCAGGTCTTTTCCCAAAAAAATTATCTCGTGAGAAGTTTGAAGCTTTCCACAAAGCTTTGGGCTTACTCCCCTTTGTGGACTGATCATGTCCTCACAGGGAATGGAACTTCCCTATACTCTATGTGCCAGCTCTCATTCATCGTATCACTCCCAAGGGGGATTTGTTACCATATGCATGTGGTAGTGATGCCATCACACTAGGGCTATTTTAACTTTCCATTGCACACTAAGTAATATACTCTCTGTTGTGTGCCTTGAGCCTCCTTCATCTTCTCCAAGCTGTGTGTGTTTTTTTGCAACCTCAATTCCAATAAGATCAAGTAAGAAGTACAAATACAAGCGATGCATGTAATAGGACACTTCAATTTTAGTGTCTCATTCCACCAAAAGAACTATAGACAAGGAATAATAAAATGGACTTGTATTATGTATATGCAACAAATCAATCTAATAGGCCGAGCCAATTTTTGGAAACTTGTTTACTAATGGGAATCTCGGAGCATCCTCTTTGCGATTAAAAAGGAAAAAGGAAGGCATAAAAAATAATTTTTTGATTGTTTTCTTTCCACAAGTCCACTAAGGAGATATTTCTTTCTGTGCTAGAGCAAATCCGTAGGCGACATGCCGCGTATGTATAGTCTCTCTCTCTCTCTCTCTCTCTCTCTCTCTCTCTCTCTTTGTGACTTCTCACCAAGTAGTGAGAAGGGGAAGGGCGATGGTAGGGGGGAGACCATGCTGCACAAGGTCAGAGGGGAGGAGACGGATGCATCAACGCAAGATCAATTGTGTTGAAAATGGCGAGGTTGATCTGGGAGAGGTGTGTGTTAAGTATGGAGCCTGATTTACCCTTGTAATTTTCTGTGGTAAAAGCGCACATTTGTAAGGCCCCCATTATGAGGAGAAGCCATCGTGCGTGAAGGAAAATCACTCACTGGAAACCAAAATTTTCACGGACAAGAATCAGGGGCAACTTTAAAGGCCTTGAGGGCGGAGGCCCCCGAGATTTTTTTCGCCGGAATATTCTTTTTCGCCGGAATATTATGGCCGGACGGCGGTCGGAAAGTGGTCGGAAAACAACCGGTCGGTTGGCCGGTGGTCGGTAGTCAATGGCCGATGGCCGGTGGTCGGAAGTCAATGGCCGGTGGCCGGAAGTCAATGGCCGGTGGCCGGTGGCCGAATTCAAAAGCGGACTTGTCTTCTCAAGGGAGGCCACACATGGGTGGATTGGAGGGTCCGATTTGGACTTATTCGCACAAGGGCGGCTACACATGGTTGTCTCTCATAAGAGAGGGCAACCCTTTTGGCCTATAAAAGGAGGCCATTTCTACACACATTTCATAGTGTGAAGTTGATGCAACAAGGTGAGTGTGAGGTGGTGAGAGTGAAGCAAGACGGGAGCTCCATTAAGGGTATAATCCCTTTGTAAACTACTTCTTGTTTTGAAGTACTAAAGCCATTGAGTGGCTGCTTTCCCGTGGACGTAGCCCACATTGGGTGAACCACGTATATCGTGTGTACTCTCTCTCTCTTTCTCTCTCTACTCTATAATCTCGTGTATATAAATCTGTCTCTCTCCATTAAGTAATCTACTCAATTATCTATTTAGCTACGTCTTATTTCCTAACAACTGGTATCAGAGCAAGGTTTGCTCGTAGCTAAATTATCTCAAGGAAAGGATTCCTTGAATTGAGTGGGAGTTATGGCGGAGGAAGAGAAGCTCAAGATTGAGAAGTTCAACGGAAAAAAACTACCAACATTGGAAGATGCAGATTGAAGACTATCTCTACAAGAAGGACCTCTATTTGCCACTAGGCGGTCTTGCGAAGAAGCCCGCAACAATGGCAGATGAAGCATGGATTGTCCTTGATCGAAAGGCACTGGGAACAATCCGGTTAAGCTTGGCGTCAACGGTGGCCTTCAATGTGTCGGAGATGAAGACCACGGAGGACTTGATGAAGTCACTTGACAACTTCTACGAGAAACCATTGGCATCCAATAAGGTATTTCTTATGAAGCGCTTGTTCAATCTAAAGATGGCAGAGAATGGTTTAGTTGCAGAACACCTAAATGACTTTAACACAAACATAAGTCAACTTCGATCAGTGAAAATCAATTTCGATGACGAAGTGCGAGCTCTCCTTATACTATCATCTCTACCGGATAGTTGGGACAGCCTTGTGATGGCTGTAAGTAATTCTATCTCTGGCACAATTACTCTTAAGTTTGATGATGTTGTGGGTGTTCTCATAAGCGAGGAAATGCGAAGGAGAAGCACAGGAGAATCATCAAGTGCTGCACTATCAGTGGAAACAAGAGGAAGGCTTAAGGAGAGGTTCAAAAACCAAAAGGGTCGTGATCGCTCAAGGCGGAGCAAGTCACGCACAAAGTCAGTTCTTGAATGTTGGAACTGCGGCAAGAAGGGCCACGTCAAGAAGGATTGCTGGTCCAAGAAGAAGAAGGAGACAGAGTCTCAAGACAACAAGCCAACATCGGAGGCCAATGTGGCAAGTAAAGTAGAGCAAGATGCTCTAATTCTCTCATTAGACAATGTGTCTAATTCCTGGATAGTAGATTCCGGGGCTTCATTCCATGCGACACCACACAAGCAACATTTTCAAGACTACACCAAAGGTAATTTTGGGTATGTATACTTGGGAGATGATGAAGCTTGTGAGATTGTCGGCAAAGGTACAGTTTCTGTCAAAACTGCTAACGGAAATGAATGGAAGCTTAAAGATGTTAGGCATGTTCCTTCTCTTCGCAAAAATTTGATCTCTACAGGACAATTGGATGATGAAGGTCACAACATTGCATTCGGAAACAAACGGTGGAAGATCTCAAAGGGATCTTTGGTGGTTGCCAAGGGTGAAAAAGTCGGTACACTTTACTTGTGTACTATTAGCACGCAACCTTCAGCTTATGCAGCAACTACAGAAGTTGACAGTGCGGTGTGGCACTACCGACTTGGGCATATGAGTGCCAAAGGAATGCAAATCCTTCAAACAAAGAAGCTTCTACCAGGTTTGAAAGAAGTGGACTTAGAGTTCTGTGAAGATTGTGTTTATGGTAAACAAAAGAGGGTAAAATTTCAAAAATCAGGAAATGAAAGAAAAAATAAAAAACTTGAGTTGGTTCATTCTGATGTTTGGGGTCCTGCAAGTACACCATCACTTGGTGGCTCATTGTACTATGTAACATTCATAGACGATGCGACTAGAAAAACATGGGTTTATGTCATGAAGAATAAATTCGATGTATTTTCCATATTTCAAAGGTGGAAAGCCTTTGTGGAGAATGAAACAGGTACCAAGGTTAAATGCCTCAGATCCGACAATGGAGGCGAATATTGCAGCCAAGCTTTTGAAAGCTTTTGTGCTAGCAATGGCATTCGGAGGCAAAGGACAACCCCAAGGACACCTCAAAAAAATGGGATTTCGGAAAGGATGAACAGGACAATTGTTAAGGCGGTTACGCCGCTAGCGGAAGCTAAATAGCGAGAACTCAACCAACAACAGAATTTGTCAGACGAGGACGGAGCTTGACCCGCAGGCGCATGGAAACAACTAGGTGGGTGTCAAATCACCTACTCGACGTTCTAATGACAATCACTACTAAGGAAATCAAATCTAAGTTCTAAAATACGCAAGTGACTGAAATCCGTACTACGAACGAATGCTATACGAAACAAGATCTAGAATCATTGAATCGATCTCAAACTCAAGGGGAAGTCTATACACTAGGTAAGAACAACACCCTAAAGACTTGAACTGCAAACTCAACCTATAACCACTCCGTGCGGTAAACGCGTATGAAGACATGCCGAAATATATAGGTGACCGAAACTTGACCCCGATGGTACTAATGTGTAGCTCTACTCGTTGTGGTTCTATAGATATGCTGCACGCTCAATTCGGACACACGAGTTGGAAGAAAACTCACACCGAAGCTCGTAGGAACTTACCACACATAGAAGCCGATAGCGTGCACTCTTGGTATCTGTGCGTAGCTCTCGCCGTTGCTAACACAATGGCGGCGTCGCTTCTCTAATGGCGGCTCCGTAGCTCGCGTAGCAAGTAGATAAGACTCTCTCTCTCTCTCTCTCTCTCTCTCTCTCTCAAACACAGTCACGGCGCTCAAAAACTCACTTTGATTAATGATCTCCCCTTAGGTTACAAAAACTTTGGCTTATATACCTCAGCCTTGGAGGTGAGAACATCTCTAACTAATTACATCAGCAAGTGAAATTACTTTGGGATTACAAGCTGGAAACTCAATTGAGTCCCATTACTTAATGAATGGCTCAAATCAAAATTAATGTCGAAAAGACATTTATTACAATCAATGGTTACAAAATGATGAGTGTGAGCAAAAATGTGGGTGTGATCCTCTCTTGGCTCAACACTCGCCCCTCTCCGCCTTCATGTCGTCCCTGACATGACTTTTATGCTTGGTCAATAAAGTCCTGTCGTCTTGAGCATCTGCAAATGTGATTCGTATTGTAGGTTGCCGATGGTCAAGGTTGGGCCGAATATTTTGCTTTCGTGGGTGAAAAAGCCGGTGTAGAAAGCTTCTTCGAATGTTTGCATGTGGAAGCTAGGCAAAAACATAATCCTTTGGTATAGGAGGTGTAACACTTTTGGAGAAGGCTGCAATGAAAGATCGTACATCATATCAGACACCGTGTCGGCCGTCGATAGTAGACTCGAGGTCGTGGCTTTATCTGGCGCGAACACTTCAATGCAAGCTAAGAGAGTCCTGAAGATTTTCTTGAGCATCTGACATATAAGGTCAGGAGAGCCAGTAAAGAGCTTGATGGTGCCCGTTAGGGTTTTCACCATGTAGGCTTTACCTATTCTCTCTCCTACCTTTGGTCCTGGCATCCTGGGATAATTAAGCCAATTTGGCTTTTTTTCTGCAATCCTGCCATGCTCTTTCCAGTTTCTGACTCTTGGCACTGGGCAGAAGGTTGCATCCTCCCGGATCTCCTTTGGTGCCTCCACCAAGTAGATGAGGTAGACTGGGTATTTGTTCAGCCAACCTTTCCTCCATCTAGGTTGTGAATCTACTATCTTCTTTGATTGTTCCTCCTTTGTGATGTCGCCTTCGTAAAGAGCGACATACTGCTCCCCTTCTAGTCTCTTTTTCGTCTTTAGCACTTCAAATTTCATCAAAGGGAAAGGCAGGCTGGGTTGCATCCACTGTTCATGGAGCACTTTTGTGTCTAGTCCCTGAAGTCTAATGGAGATTAGGAGTCTCCTCTCCCATTCCATTTCCGCCTTGGTACTCTCCTCTGCTGACTTTTCTATTTGGTCATGGAGCCTTTGTTCTTCTTCTTCAGAGATTCTTGAAGTCAAGGCCACCTCTTGAGCTGGGGCTGGATCTTCAATTGTGGTTGCCTCTCCAGTTTCTGGTAGCTCTATGGCTGCTCCACCTGATTCTTCTTGTGGTGTCTCTGTCTCTCTTCTTTGTTGCTCTTGTAGATTTTGGAGCTGTTTGCGGCGGGCCTCATTCTCTGTCCGTAGTGTTTGATTTTCTAATGTGAGCCTCTCCTCTGCGGCCAATGATCCCTCCGCAATGTGCAACCTTTGCACTTGCTCTAATCTTAGCTCTCTTTGTAAGCTTCGGACCTGGTCTTCCAAAACTGGTACGATAGCTCCCTCTTGTTCGGTTCCTGCTCTGCTAGCTCTAGGGGTAGACCCGAGTCTAGTGATTGTTCTTTCTTGGAGCTCGACTCTTTCCCTTAGCTCAATGAGCTCATCCTTAGCGGCCTCCAACTCATCCTCTATCCGCTCCCTTGCTTCCTGTGCACTTGTTACTTCTCTTGAAGCCTCGGCTAGTTGGAGTATCAAGCCGTCTCTCTCGTTTTCCGCGTCATAGAGTGATGCTTTATGACTTTCAGATTCAGTCATAGCATTCTCTAAATTTCTCTGCAACTCCGCTTCCCTTTGTTTGGCTGTCTCAATCTCTACTTCCTTTGCCTTGGACCTTTCTTTTATCTTGCTGAGCAGTTCATGCACCATGTGCATGTCTTTTTCATTATCATCTGTCAACTCTAAAGCTCTTTCCACCACCACCTCCACTGGCTTTGGCTCTTCTAGTATTTTCGGTTCGTCCAGTTTCTCTTCACTTTCTTTTTTACTCTTTGTCTTTTTCTCCGTCCCTCTCCGTTCATCTTGCTTTTGTAGGGTGATCCCATAAACTGCCTCAAGGGCCTCTTCTTCGGTGTATCCTATCTCTACCAGATCCGCATAATCATTTCTCTTTTGCTGAACTGGATCTATCTTCTTTTCTTCGGTCTCGGCTTTCGGATTTTCCAAAACATCTGTGTCCACCTCTACTGTGGTCTCTTCCACAAATTTTTCCGTCTTCTTCGGGCTTAGTACATCAATCATAGAGGGATGTTTGTCCTCAGCTTCCTTGGCTTTCCCTTTGTCGGCTTGCCCATCTTTCTCTTGAGGCTTAGTAGACCCATCTACTTTCCTTTTCCCCTTGTCGTCTTTTTTCAGCTCAGCGTTTAATTGCTGTACCTCCTCTTCAGTGTATGGCTCGATAGGTTGCTGCTCCAAAATAGCCTCTGACTCCTCATAAGCTTTAATATATTGATCGTATTGATCAATATGTGGCCTGGCCGAGCTAGTTCCGACTTTAGTGGGGTCTGGCACCCACTTTTCTTCAAAGTCACCCTTTAGAGCTCTTTCCGCTCTAAACTGCTCCACTAGTCTTTCCATTCTTGCCGCTTTCTGACTTTTGGTTTGCTTGGGAGCAACCTTCTTCTTTACTTTCTTCTTAAGCGGCTCGTCCACATCCTCTTCAGGTTCTGAAACTATTCTAGTTTCGGCGTGCTCTTGTGGATGCCCTCTTGGATACTTCGGCTGTTCTTCCTCCTCATCGGCTTCTCTAAGCCACTCATTCTGGGAGGGAACCTTTGGCCACTGATCTCTAGCTCCAATAGCTTCATAAGCTATTCTTGTCAGAATTTCCGCTCCTCCTATGTACTTTGGCTTCTCGTTGTGCATGGCAATTACTTGCTCGTGGATGTGTTGAGCGTAATTCACCTCTTTTGGCATATTGCTCTTTAATGCCCATGTGATGGTGGTCGCAATGGCATGGGGTGGTGTCGTATACTTTTGCGGTCTTTTACTGCAAACATGAAGAAATTGGTTGTACAGTCGGCAAAGGGTTGCCGCTCTTGGGTCCTTCATATCTCCATAGGTTGCATTCTGTTTCTTGGGCCATAGACCTCTATGGCCTCCCTTCTTTCCTGACGAGCTCCCTTTGTTGTGCAGCTTCAATGCGTCTGCAATGAGCTGTGGAGTGATCTGTACTTCTACTTTCTCTCCATCCATGGCTGTCAATGTGGCTTTTCCATCCTTCTGAATGGATGTTGCCAACTCGTACACTCTTCTTGTATCCACACCTGATGGTCTCGAGGTGAAGAAACTGTGCAAGTCTGCCCTTTCCAGGTACCTGCTGATGTCTTCTGACCTGCTATAATCTACCAATTTCTGTGGGATCATCGGTACATCCACCGCTTGCCCTTGAGGATCTCTGAAAGTCCCCTGGTAGATCTTTATTCCCTCTTTCTCAATACTGCTTCCTCCACCCAAGTTTTGGTTGGCTTGAGGGTTTCTGCTGGAATGTCAAATGGTTCCGCTTCTGCAAGAGCATCTTTGATTGTCGGTCTTTTTCTCTTCGTTGCCGATGACTTGGCGGAATCCATGGATCCTGTAACTCCAATTTCAGAAGTTAGCGTCTTTTTAGTACTGAAAGCCGAAATGAAGCTTTTAACTATTCAAATGACTTGAAAATTGAAACATGAGCTATTCAGGGCCTAAGGATGCAAGGTAGGTGAAAAAATATGCAAAATGGGCTCAAAATCATGCTGGAGACATCATACGCGTATGATGTCTTTTGTGTCAAAATGACTTCATATTGGTTGTGCTTGTAGCTGATAGTGTATACATGAGTATCATATGCTTGGATTTGAGTTTGGATCCCATTTGGTCAAGTTTTGGCCAGTTTAGTCCAGTCAGGCTCTTGGCAAAATTTTGAAAGGGAATTGGATTTTATGATCCAAATTGGATAAAACTTGGTGGTTCACTTTCAAATGGCATGTAGATCACTTCTGTTTGGTGGTTGAAGCCCTGAGGTGCCAAAATCACATAGTGAGACATCATACGCGTATGATGTCTTTTAGTGTATTTTTGGACCAAATTTCTCTATAAGCTTGGATTTGGCTTTAGATAGGCTTATTCAGTGGATTTATGAAGTTTGGATAGATTTTGGGCTAAAAATGGCTCTGGAGACATCATACGCGTATGATGTCTTTTTCATCAATTTTTCATGGGATTGGTTCTGTGGACTCCCATGTACTAGTGAAGGACTGTTCCTACTCAAATCTTGGTTTGGACTTGAGTATGTTGGATTTGGGCCAAAAATAGGCTTTAGGTGAAGGATTTTCCTCAATTGGGCTAATGGGGTGATCCTCTTGACCAAATGGTTCCAAATTTCATATGTAGCATGTATTAGATATATATAATGGATGTATGATGACAAATGAGCAGTTTTGGCTCTGTAAGTGCAAATAGACATCATACGCGTATGATGTCTTTTGTGTCAAAATGGTGCTTTTTGGTTCCAGATAGCTTGTAGATGTGTTAATCAACAATCCTACAAAGTTTCAATGAGTTTGGAGTTATTTTGACAAAATTAGGACCAAAAATCAATTTTATGGCCTACTTTGCGTCTTTTTGGTTTTCCTTGGGTTTTCTAACTCCAATTCTCATGATACTTGGTTCATAGGATGTGATTAACATGTGGAATGAGGCTATGCACTCAAATGTTGAAATGGATGTGAAATTCATGCTGTGAGACATCATACGCGTATGATGTCTTTTCTTGAAATGTTGGTCTTTTTGTGCAAAGAATGCTTTGTGCTAGTGCCCTAAGCCCTGCTAACTAGTTTTCAACTTAAAAAGTCATCAGTTTAGCTAAAAAGCCCCCTTATAGGCATTTCAGTCTCCGAAGTCGTCTTTTTGCCTTGGAGTTGAATTTCTTCAACTTTTCTTCTCGAGAGTTGCATTTCCAGCTCATTGGATATGTTGTGAAGCCATCTATTTGGTTGAACTTGACTTTGGCTCCCCGTTCTCCATCTTTCTCCATTTGGTTGCCCGAAAGCGTCTTTTTCACCATCGGTAAGTGAATCAGCTTTCTTTTGGGTTTTGCTTGCAAACATAAGTCATCGTATATTTGAAGCTGCTTGTGAAGTTTCATTTCATTCGGTCGTCAATTTTCAGCCGTTATGCCAAAATGACGCTTTGTGTGTCCGCAGCCAATCGGTTGTTCCGACCTACTTTTGGTGATCCAAACCTGGAGATACTCCATGGTTGCATTGCCCTCGATGTGGTTAAGCTTCCTGAGAAGTTTTGTGTCGTTTCGACAACTTTTTCCTGTTTGCCTCTTGCAGGCTCTGTTGACCTAGGGTTTTTCCAGTCGTTCTTTCTCGAGCTTTGAGTGTTAGAAACCCATCTTCTATACTAGGGTAACCCACCTATAAGTTCTTGCAAGGTTTGGTTAGGCGGTTGTGCCACTACCTAGCATTCTACCCATTCCCCGTCTGCTCTTGTTTCTTGGTTTTGGTCAGTTTTCGCGACAAAAGTTAATGATAAGCATCAAAAGCTTATGGCAACGAGTCTACCTCTCATGTCTGGTGTCCTCTGAGCTCTCGTAGCAGTCGTAGAAGGTGTAGAAGGTCGGATGCTCCTGTGTGCTCTTTGCTCTCTCCAAGAAGGTAATAGTGGAAATGAGCTTGAAAGTGATGTGAAAAATACTTAACTTCGGACTTCCCGGATCACTTGTTACCAAATTTGACATGTGCTCCTATCTCGTCGTGAAATGCACTTTAGGATTTGAAATTTCTCAATTTGGACTCCGTTTGACCTGTTTCTGAGAAATCTGTCCACTTTGCCAAAATTCTGTCATTTCGGCTTTCCGCAACTTTTTCAGAATTGTACCCAATTTTTACCATGGGTTGCCCTTGTCATTAGGACCATCACCGTCTATTCTTTTCTTTTTTCGATCTCATTTCACCTGCTTTTTTATTTTTCTTTTACTTTTATTAAGAAAATCATAAAAAAATAAAGGAAAATAGCAAATTGAAGCCAAAAAATTCCAAACATACACAATAAATAGCTGGTAACCCTGTGTATATGAATATACACTTATTTGTGATTTCTGGACTTGGATTACCACTTTTTTCCACTTTTTAGCTCCAAAAACACTCTTATTTAGTGATATTTACACGTCTAGAGACCCAAATTCATCATTTGATGTCTTCTTGTTGCAAAACAAGATATATAAGGGCATAAATATTATCAATATCCGCAATCAAACATAAAAATTGCAAAATCATGTAAGACACTGCCCTTGTAATATAATTTTTGTTTTTCTTTGTTTTTGTCGCTTGTAGCTTCTTTGTAGCTCCTGTATACCTGTATACCTCCCCCCTTCCTAGTCTGAGTCCTCCCGGACGACTATGAAGTGTCTGTGGGCGAAGCATTGTAGTTGTTTTGGTCATAAGTTCCCAATGCAATTGTAGAGCGATGATACAACAGTCTTTCCAATAAAGCTGCTCTTTGTTTGATTGAAGGATTGGTGGTCGAGTTTTGGGTTAGTTTTGGCACTTCGGTAGTAGAATCAGTAGATGGATTCTTCTTTACCTTGTTGTTCTTTTTCACAATCCAAATCTGCTTTCGCTTCGCTTGTGCTTGCCATAAACTCTTTGCGACCCAAACCTGCTTTGTTCTTTGTGTTGATTTCCTCGCCTTGAAATACCTAGGAGTTTCCGTGGCTTGTACTGAAGGGAGTTCCTGTTTACAAATCCTTGGGATCCAAATTTGCTTGCTATAGCTTTGTGCCGTCATGAACTTCTTTGGAATCCAGATCTGTTTCACTGTCCTTGATTGTCTGGAATCACTCTGTTGTCTGGTATTGAAGACTCTGTTTTCCACCTTTGTGTTCTCTGGCACAACCTTTTTTGGTCTCCATACCAACTTTGACTCCGTTTTTTCCCAAGGTTGAGCTGTTATATTATTGCTTGTCTTCCTTATCCAATGTTGAGAGTTCCTCGTCGAAGAGCAATCCAGTTGTATAGAAACTTTTGGTTGCCATTGCTTCTTCTTTTTCTCTGGTTGTTGTTTACCTTTGTTCTTGGATTCTTCCTTTGGAGTTGGCTCTGCTCCTTTGGTGAACTTAACTGATTGACTTTCACCTTCGTATTTGATAAGCACTGATTTAGAACTCCAGTCAATCATTGCATTGTATTGCTTCTGCCATGGTTGTCCTAGCAATAATGGATGTTGTGTAGCTTGGTCTTCAACCACGTAAAACATATGAGGATACACATACTGGTTAATGTATATGTAAAACTGTGCATCCGACAGTTTTGATTGAATTCTCAGAGTAACTCTTTAACTCTTTCTTGGCAGTTTGTAATTTAGTGTCATTTGTCAATTGTCTAAACAAACTGAGTGAAAGTAGGTTAGTTTGAGCTCCTGAATCCAATAGTGCTCTGGCTTTGATTTGGTTGGTTCCTACTTTGCATTCAATGATGGGTTCTTCTTTGTCATTATCCATTTTTGTTATACTGACTGCGTTTATTAGTATTGCTTCTTCATTGCGCTGTTTCTGACGCAGTAGTCTTCTTTTCTCCATTCTTTCCTTCGCCTCGGCTTGCGCTTCCTCCACAATCTTTTTCTTTTTCTAGACACGCAGCTTTTCTCGATGTATTTTGAGAAGCATGTTTTGGGTTAGCGTCAAAAGATACTTTTTCACTCTGCATCCACTAATCCAATTGGACATTTCTTCTCCGTCTAATGTAGCAAGCTTGACGGCTCCACTTGGTGATAGATCTTTAATCACCAGAGGTCCCATCCCTCGCTTTTTAAGCTTCTTAGCATGCTGTTTCAGAGTGTAAACTAGGACTTAGTCCCCAACCTTAAACTCTTTAGTCCGCACATGCTTATCAAAAAATTCCTTTTGTCGCCTTTTTTGAGTGTAGATAGAAGCTACTGCTTTTAGGCGAAGCTCGTCTAGCTTTTCCAGGTCATTTATTCTATTAGAAAGCTCGTGCCGTGTCCACTCTAGATCCTTAGCCACCCTTAAGGTTGAAATCAAGAATTCTATTGGTAAGATAGCATTTAGCCCAAAAACCATGTTATATGGGGTCGTTCCTATTGATGTTTTATATGCTACCCTATATGCCCATAATGTTGAATGCAACTTCTGGTCCCAGTCAGTTCTCGACTCAGATACAATCTTCGTAAGGACCGTGCATATGGTTTTGTTTGTTGCTTCAGCTTGTCCGTTTGCTTGTGGATGATACGGGGCTGATTTCCTATGGATTACCATGAATTCATCTAGAAGGATCTCTATCACTTCATTTATAAAATGTGTGCCTCGATCACTCACAATTTCTATTGGCAATCCATATCGTACAAAGACGTATTCATATAGAAATTGTGCCGTGGTCCTGGCATCTGCTTTTTGAGTTGCCTTTGCTTCGACCCACTTTGTTAGATAGTCTGTAGCCACAACGATGTATTGTGCATGAGTCTTATATGCAGGAGGTGAAATGGGTCCGACATAATCAATCCCCCATTTTGCAAAAGCTCTTGCCCCCATCATTGGTCTAAGCGGCATATCATCTCTTTTAAGTGGTACTTTGGTCCGCTGACAGTCATCACACCGTTTAACGTATTCCTCAGCGTCCATATGTAATGTTGGCCACCATATTCCTGCGGCTAAGACAAGTTTTGCTGTCTTATCACCTGAGAAATGGCCTCCACCTACTCCTCCATGAGCTTGCTCCAGGATTATCACATACTCAGACTCTGATGCGCAAATCCTAAGCTGGTTGTCTTTACCTCTCTTATAGAGTTGATCTCCTATTAAAGCGTAATCTCTAGCTTCTGTCTCTACAGATTTCTGACGAGCTTTTGACGTTCCTTCTGGGAAAGTTCTATTTGTGAGATATTCAACAATATACTGACTCCATTCCGGAGCGATCATTATCTGATATAATGTCGAATACTCTGCTGGCGGTTTTGATGAACATACAATACATACAGTGACATATTCATGTACGCTTTCTTTCATTCCTGGCCAATAGACTCCCAATTGTAACAAATTCCTATATGTGTTCCTTCTTGAACAATGAAATGCACATTCCTGAACATGTGCTTCGCGCAGATATATATTATATTCCTCAGGATTGATGCATAGTCGTAAAACATGATCATTTCCCAATTGATACAACCTTCCTGCAACCAATTGAAGATTCTTGGATTGCTGAATAGCAATATGTTTCTGGTTGTATTCTCTTCTATCAAACTCTCCTCCATAGGTTAATAGGCTAACGACATTTTGAGACCACTTCGGTATCATTTCTATGTTGAACAAGTACGCGTCTGGCATGTCGTCATCTACTCCTATAGGGTCTTCTCCATTCGTCAATCGCGAAAGATGATCAGCTCTAAGATGTGTTTTTCCTTTCTTTACTACTACCGTGAAGTCGAATTCCAGTAAGATAATGAACCATCTCACTATTCTCCCGGTATTGCATGGTTTATTCACTAGGTAGAGCAAGGCTTGGTGATCCGTAAAAAACACAAACTTGTTGGCTAGAAGATAATGCCGAAATTTCTTCACAGCATATATCATTCCTAATCCCTCTCGCTCTGTTGTGGTGTAATTCTTCTCTGCATTGTTGAGCTGTCGACTGGCGTAACAGATAGGAAAATCCATGTTTCCTTCTTCTGGCTGAGCCAGAATGCATCCTATTGCATATGCCGAAGCATCTATATGCACATGGAATATCTTCTCCCAATCTGGTGATTTCAAGACTGGAGCAGTAATGAGTGCCTCTTTCAATTTCTTGAATGATTCCTCACACTCCTCTGTCCATTCAAAGTTCACTATTAGCCTGTAAAGTGGTTGGCCTATTATAGCGTACATGTAAATGAATCGTCTATAATATCCGCAATGTCCCATAAAGCTCTGTACTTGTTTCGCATTGGTTGGTCTAGGCATATCCACTATAACTTTTATCTTCTCTAAATCCGTGGATATTCCGTTTTGTGAGACAATATGTCCCAGAATTCTGCCCTATCGGACCGTAAACACACATTTCTCAAGATTGAGACAAATGCGATATGTCCTACATTTCTCAAATACTTTTCTTAGGTGTTCTAGATGCTCATCTCTCAGAAGAGAATGTACACATAAGTCATCCATGTATATTTCTAGAAACAACCTTAAGTATTCTTTGAAAGCATGCGTCATCAGCCTCTGGAAGGTTGCGGGAGCATTGGTTAGACCAAAAGGCATAACCCGATAAGCATAAATTCCCCACTCCGTTGCAAAAGCTGTTTTATGTTGATCTTCCGGTGCTATGGCTAGCTGGTTATATCCTGAAAAACCATCAAGAAAGGAGTATGCTGTTTTCCCTGATACATGCTCTAGAACATGATCAGTTATCGGCAGGCGATAATTGTCCCTGATTATTGCAGCATTCACTTTCTTTAAGTTGACACACACTCGGAGTTTTTCGTTCTTCTTGGGTACCACCACAATCGGAGATACCCAATCGGTGTGTTCAATCTCGTATATGAATTCAGCTTCCATTAGCTTATCTATCTCTTCTTTGATTCGCTTAGCAAACATATCATTATATGTGTATGGTCTCTGTCTGCTAGGCTTTGTGTCTTGTTTTAGTGGGATTGTGTGTTGGCATATTGATGGGTCAACTCCCTTTAAGTCCTTATAAGACCATGCAAACACATCCCTGTACTCTCTGAGAAGACTCAAAAGTCTCTCTTCCTCGCCTGGAGACAAATCTATGGCTATGTACACGGTCTAGGTGTCTCACCTGGAGCTGCTAAATCAACTTTTTTTGCATCCTCCGGTCCGTCATAAGATTCGTTCTCCCTTCTCTCTCGAATAGGTTCGGTTAATACCACCTTCCTATCCTCTATTGTGAATTTCCTGTAGTGAGAGGGAACATCCATGTTTTCCTTGATTTTGGCGTTTTCGTCCTCTCCACTCTCAATTTCTGTCGTCCAAACTTCTTTCAGAGTTTTCTTGAGCTCTCTGTACTTGTTTCTACGTTCTAACTTGGACTCCGTGTGTTCTCTGTTGCGCTTGTTCTTTTCTGATTTTTCTGTTTCAGTTTTCGTTTCATTCCTTTGAACTTGATTTCTTGAGCTTCTTTTGTCTTTTCGTAAGCTTTTTGCTCATTGCCTCTCATTCTTCCAGAAATCTTGTCCTTAACACAATCTTCCGCCTTTACTAGCATTAGGAATTGATTTTTTCCTCTTATTCTAGGCATCGGATTGGTTCTAACCCCCTTTGTTTTTCTCTTTGCTCTATAGCGTTTCTGGCGTTGTTTAGTTTGGTTCATAAAATCATAAAATAGGACATCCGTTATAGTTTCTTCGTTTCCGCTTGAATTGTCCGTTGACTCGTTGTCTGCTTCATTTCCCCACTCTGGATGATCGGGAATGTCGTGAAACACCTCCTCTTCATCTTCCTTTTCCAGTGTATCGTTCTTTTCAGTTTCTTTTTTGAGTGTAGTTCTCAGCATGAAGTACGGAACCACGTCGTACCCGTCCTTGTCGCAAAATTTTGTTGTGGGACCATCCGGAATTAAACAAACATTTAGGGTTGCTAGAATGTGTGTCCATTCTAATGGCTCAAGCGTGTCCTCTGGAAAGGGTTCTCCTATATAAGTTTCGTCTTCGATAGCCCTTTCTAAAACATATTCTTCTCGCCTCAGACTTTCACACTTCGAGGCTCCACACATCCATAACTCCTTGGGCTTACCTAACCAAGCTGGAAATTCGGATCCCGCCAAAGTAGCTGAATCAAACTCCTCTACCGGTGTTCGGTTCACATCTTTGTAGCTATGGTCTCTCAGGTTCACACGTGTAGTGGTTTCCATATTTCTCAGGTATATGTGATCGTAGCCCCAATCCTGGACCATTTTCAACTGTCTCATGAATGGTCTTCCCAGTATGATATTATAGTTATTCTCCTTGCCAAAATCGACAATAGCAAAAGTATGTTCGTATTCAATGCCGCAAGAAGTTACTACGACTTTCTCTAATAACCCCATAGGTTTCTCCATGTGTCCATCTGCTAATTGGAGTTTCAACCTAGTCTTCCTTATTGCTGGTTTCCCCCATTTTTTCCAGATTTCTTTTGTAGCAATGGCTACCCCAGCTCCGCTGTCTAGTATTGCCATCGTGTTCACTCCTTGGAATTCAACTGGTAAGGTTGTATTCCCCTCTTCACCTTCGCAATACTCTCCGACCTTGTTTAAGGGTACAGGCTTAGCGTTCTTTTGTGGTTTGCTCAGCTCTTGTATACCCTCTTGCAGTCTCGATGTTGGGTCTTTTATCCCAAATTTCTCCAAGCATTTTCCTACAGTGGTCCACATATGTGGTCTTAGCCTCAAAAGCTCAGCTAGAGTGATAGTGCATGTCACTGGTGTTGACAAGATCTCTATCAATCCTTGCGAGTCCATGACTTTTTCTGATGAGATTCTTCGTGAGGGAAGTGCTCTAATCTCGGATTTTGCTTCATACTCTCCTAAGTATGAAGGTAAGGTATTCAGTGAATGAGGTTTGCTCTCCATTGTTCTAAAAGAGCCCCCATCTCCCCAGTAAGATTGCAGATCCAAGTCCACTTGAGATCCTGCCTTAAATTCCATTATGGGAGGATTCCTGATGTCCTTTTCCCAATTTTTCTGATTAGCTTGGCAACCTAGCTCGTTTGCAAAGTTTGCCTCTCTCACTTGTTTCCAAAATTCATTGTAATCCTCATCTCTTCTGTAATTCCTCTGTATGACTGGATGAAAACTCTCTATCTCCTGATCGGTTGTGTTCAATACTATGCGGTCATCCTTGTGTGTATCTTCAGGCTTTTGTGCACTGGGAGTCTTTTCAGCTACCCGTGAAATGATAGTCTCTTGCTGAATTGGGTTTTCCGTTCCACAATTCATTGTTTCTCTTGGTGTTTCTAATAAGGCTTGTGCAGTCTGGATCATTCTCTGGCACATTTCAAGTCTCTGCTTTTCCAATTCCGCGTTTGGGTATGTCATCCACCTATGTTCTTGTGTTTGGTTGTTCTTTAACCTAGCTTCGTAAGCTCTCATCAGTGCGTCCAATGGTTCGTGTACTTTGTCGACTAGCACTGATCCCCCTGAGCTTAAGCTCGTTGTTTCTTTGATACTCTTTTGTTTCGTTCTTTCCGGGCTCATCTCTCGTTTCCCGTTTTGACTCTCAAGTTTTTCTAATCTATCTTTAGTTCGCTTTAGTTCCTCAGCTAGAATAGCGTCTTCACGTTCTTTTCTCAACTTCATGCGTGCTTTTCTAGCTTTCCATGTGTTTCTCTGACTCCGCGGTCCTTGACTAACCACTTCAGTCACTAACTTTCCATTCTCAGGTTCTCTAGTGGTTTTCTTAGCTTGAGCTCTAGTAACAACTTGCGTTGGTATCAGAGTTTCATTTTCGGACCCACTGCTGGTAGGAATAGTTTCTAGCATATTCAATGTCGTCTTTTGCACTTTGTTTGGATTCTTTGAACAATCCTCAATGAAGTGAGTAACCCCACACTCAGTGCAATAAGCGTTAATTCTAATGATTTCCGTATGTGGACAAACATTCATCAGATGGTCACCTCCACACTTGTAACAGGGTCCTAGTGCTGGTCTTGGTCCCACTTGATTCGTCCTTTGTGGATAGGATGGTCTTTGTCCTGTTAACCCTCCATGAGCTATGAACATCAATGTTCTTGCGTCCAAATTGTATCTCTCTTCATCAGAAGCACTTGTAACTGTTGGTGTTCCAACATTCCCAATCATGCCCCATGGTTCTGGTTGTTTGGGTTCTTCTGGTGGGTAATACACAGTTGGAGACATGTGGGCACCAGATTCTTCATAATAGGCTTGAACAGGCACTAAGGCTTGTTCTTCCTGATTCTCTAAGGTTGGTGCATATCTAATGCCCACTGGTCTTGCTCCTGGTAAAGGTGGTTGTTGTCCCAATACCGGTTGCGGTCTTTCTATCCCCATAGGTCCTGGTACATTTCCCGTTGGGTATCGAGGTACTGGATGTACCTGAGGTGGTGCTTATTGAGCAGGAGGTGCATACTGATGCTCCCTTACATACCCTTTGTTGTAATAGCACTCCTCTGTTGGATGGTTTGTCCATTTTTGTTCAATAGCACACCATTTCAGTGGTTTTGGCAATGGTTTTTGGTATGGTGCCATCCTTTTTAGAGCATCTTCTATCATTTGCTCTACATTTGGCATGGTTGTTGTTTGAACATTCTTTTTAGTGGTAGTCTCGCTCGCTATGGAGGAAGAGCTACTGGATGCAAAATCTGTATCCGCTGACACCTCTCCATAAACCGTATAGTTATCCACTAAGTACAATGCTTCTCTCATTACTTGCTCGAAACTTGTACAAGCTTTCAAGTGCAAGTCCTTCTTGAGAGTGTCGTTTCTCAATCCTTCAATAAAGAGAACAGATAGTCTGTCATCTTGTGGTCGTTCACGTACTGGACATCTCTCAATGTATTGTTTGAAGCGAAGTGAAGCTTCCTTCACTTTTTCGTGTTCTCTCTGTTTAAAAGCATATATTTGTGAGACCGTATTGTGCTTAATCCCTCGTTTTGAGAATTCCTCAGCAAACTCTCTTAGAAAATGGTCAATGTCATGGAATCCCCCTCTGTTCAGTGGTTGAAACCATGTCAATGCCGTACCTTCTAGAGTAAGACCAAATCCCTCGTATTGTGTATGGAAATTTGTTATCTGCTCAGCTCTTAAGACTTGCTTAAAGAGTGACACATGTGCATACGGATCTCCTGAACCACCATACTTATTTGGCATACACTTGGCTACTTGAGATGGTCTCATACGTCTATGTTCTGCTACCAATCTCATTGCTCCTGTGTCCCGGCTAAAGCTTTCTCTAGCATCATGGACTTCATGGGTTACCCTTGTCAGTTCCCCTGCCCTGAGTCTACTACTAGGAGGTAAATGTGATGGTTCCGCTTCGAACCTTGGACCTGGAGTGGTATATGTGGGGATTGGAACTGCACTACCTCGATTCGTATCCATTGACTCTCTGGAATGTAAGGATCCCATTGGTCCGGGCTTCGAGTACTGAGGTTGACTGAAAGAGTCAGCAGCCTGAATTCTTTGTCCTCCTGTTGTCATTGGGTTTTGCACTTCATTTGTTGTTGCTGGTCTTTGTGAGCTAGAAGTAACATAATACTGATGTAGAGGTCCCCCAAAGTATGTATATCCCTCTAATTCTTTCTTGCCCATTGTTGAGTATTGCCTCCCATACTTGTCGTAAGCGGCAATTTTCACTTCCGATCCCTCTGTGTAGGTAAAGACATAAAGTCTTTTTTTGTCTGTCAACTCTCCAGTGTAGGGTTCTTCACATCTATAATAGAGATCTTGCTCCCCATTATTATATTTGTATAGCCCCACATAGATGTTATCAGTGTTGATCCTTGTAGTTTCATTCTCTCTTCTTAACCTCGCATCAGGGAAGTTTATTATTGGTGCTTTCTCGTCAAGTTCTTCATCTACTTTGGCTTTGGTGCCCATCAATCCCCACTTGTCCACAATGATAGGGTTTAGGACTACCAAGTACATGGTACCCTCGTCATCTAGATATCTATCTCCGCTATAGCTCACAGGCACTAAGTCCTTGAACTCACTAGGTCTATCTTCTATCTTTACACAATAGCGGTCCATTCCATCTTTGTAGATCTTGGCACCTTGCTCATTGTTGTACTGGTATTTTATGAACAATAGCTTCATTGTGGCGGAAGGGTTTGATGGTCCTGCTGCCATATTTTCTCTGTTGTTCAAGTTCAAGTGTTCCAAGTGTTCGGTGAAAATCTCGTAAGATCTCTCCGAAGAAGTATCAGAAACACTTCCTTCAAAGATCGGCTCTAATGGTTGCACCCAACTTTGGTTTACACTTCCCTCGGTTGATATGACACTTGCTTGTTCCCCTTGTTTTGGTTGGTTATTCTGGAGATTCTTGTCCGATCTCAAATTCATCAATTCCCCTAAAGGACTTTAACTTTTCCGTCTCGGCAATTTGTTTTCCCAAGTTTTTGTGGTCAGAATTGATCCAAATTGATTGATACTTGGTCAATTGTTTAATCTTGTCAGTTGGACAACTTCTGTTTCATCAAGTGAGAATTTTGTTGCAGTTATGCTGAAAAAGACATTATACGCGTATGATGTCTTTTTTCACAGATTTGGACTATTTTGGTTATGCTCACTCTCAGTAGTCCCCTTATGCTCTGTCCACTCACAAAATTCAGTTTGAACACTGTTTGAGCAAGTTATGGCTAATTTAGGCTTTTCTTGGCAATTTTCCGCTTTTGACTTGTTTTGGGTCAATTGTGATCCAAATGGGATGAAACTTGAAATATAACCTCTAGACAGCTATTACAATGGATCTGTGTTGGCAAAGTATCAAAATATGTCCAAAATTAGGTCAAAGACATCATACGCGTATGATGTCTTTTTCATCAATTTGGGTCAAGACTTGATATTTATGCTTTCTACAGTGTTTGTAACAATCTTGTCAGGTCAGATATCAAAAACAAGCAGTGGATGTGCTAAAAGACATTATACGCGTATGATGTCTTTTGTCCCAGATTTTGACTATTCTTGGTTTTAAGCCTTCTCCAATGTTTATAATTGAGTTTCAAGTGTTTTTGTCAGATTTGAATGTAAAAACAAGATCTGAATCCAAAATTTCCTATTCTTTGCGTTTCTTGGACTCCGACTTGTCTTTTTGGGTTTCTTTGAGTGTTAATGCTCTTGTTTTAAGTTGAAATTAGGGTATAACCCCCCTTTTGAACACTCTGGTAAAGTCAAAATTTCTGTTTTGGTCTCTGTTTTATCATTTAGACATCATACGCGTATGATGTCTAAAGTTGCAGATTTCCAGTTTTTTGGCACAAAATCCATCCTAAAGCTTTCTCAAGTGCTCAACAACTCCTAGATACACAAAAAATTTCTCTGACTTTTGCTTATTGCAAGTTTCACTACTAACTCGACGGTTTAGTGATCTAACATGCAATCAACCATATCAAGCAAATACTCCAATGATTGCTAGCTCTAGATCAGGATCAAATGAAGTCCTACCTAAGCTATTCCTAATCTTAAAATGGGTTTGGGAATTGTGATTTTAAAGAGATCCACTGCCGCTCACGGACTAGCAAATTCTTCTTCTATCAACAACTACTCAACACCAACAAAAAAACAAACAAATCTAAGCTAAACTAAAAATACTGTCAACACGGAAGACCCAGGAATACCCCACTTCCTAGTATCTCTCGAGATCTTCGGAGTCCACCACTCCTAGATCTTTTCCAACTAAAGTATACAAAGTAGTTTATACGACTCACCTCGTAGGATTAGTCTAAGGTCACCTACTTAGGGCTCTCGTCCCCGGCAGCGGCGCCAAATGTTAAGCCGGTTACGCCGCTAGCGGAAGCTAAATAGCGAGAACTCAACCAACAACAGAATTTGTCAGACGAGGACGGAGCTTGACCTGAAGGTGCATGGAAACAACTAGGTGGGTGTCAAATCACCTACTCGACCTTCTAATGACAATCACTACTAAGGAAATCAAATCTAAGTTCTAAAATACGCAAGTGACTGAAATCCGTACTACGAACGAATGCTATACGAAACAGGATCTAGAATCATTGAATCGATCTCAAACTCAAGGGGAAGTCTATACACTAGGTAAGAACAACACCCTAAAGACTTGAACTGCAAAATCAACCTATAACCACTCCGTGCGGTAAATGCGTATGAAGACAGGCCGAAATATACAGGTGACTGAAACTTGACCCCGATGGTACTAATGTGTAGCTCTACTCGTTGTGGTTCTATAGATATGCTGCACGCTCAATTCCGACACACGAGTTGGAAGAAAACTCACACCGAAGCTCGTAGGAACTTACCACACATAGAAGCCGATAGCGCGCACTCTTGGTATCTGTGCGTAGCTCTCACCGTTGCTAACACAATGGCGGTGTTGCTTCTCCAATGGCGGCTCCGTAGCTCGCGTAGCAAGTAGATAAGACTCTCTCTCTCTCTCTCTCTCTCTCTCTCTCTCTCTCTCTCTCTCTCAGACACAGTCACGGCGCTCAAAAACTCACTTTGATTAATAATCTGAATCCCTAGGTTACAAAAACTTTGGCTTATATACCTCAGCCTTGGAGGTGAGAACATCTCTAACTAATTACATCAGCAAGTGAAATTACTTCGGGATTACAAGCTGGAAACTCAATTGAATCCCGTTACTTAATGAATGGCTCAAATCAAAATTAATGTCGGAAAGACATTTATTACAATCAATGGTTACAAAATGATGAGTGTGAGCAAAAATGTGGGTGTGATCCTCTGCTGGCTCAACAATGTGGTGTGGGCAAATTGGACGTACACAAGCAGGGGGAGAGGAGGTGGGGGAGGATGGGGCAAGGGAAAGAGGAAGCAAGAGGGGATGGAGGTGAGGGGGCTTTGTAGAGGGGAAGATATGCGCATAAGAATCCGCTCCAATGCATTTTCATTTGACTTCAAACATTCTTTTGGAATGTTCCCACTATTTTGGAAGGATTTATCTAGGGGAATAAGTGGAGATGCTATTTTGGAACGTTCGCACTATTTTGGAAGGATTTATCTAGGGGGAATAAGAGGAGATGCTATTTTGGAAAGTAAAGGGAAAAAAAGGGACGAGGGTACAAGGGTAAGAGGTACAAGTGACCGGCGAGGATGAAAAAGCTTGCACATCAGAGGTGGGGATGACGCTAGAGAGGGGGAATGGGGGAACACACCCGGAACAACAACAAAGGCCTCTCTATAGCTCAGGGTATCCACAACACCCCTATCCTCTTAGAAAGCACCTTAAAATAACACTCTTTACACTAGCAGACCATTGCTTGCTCTTTTTGCACTGCTCATACACTCCACAAGTCCACCACACAATACACACCTATTGCCACGATCGGTCTCCACCCTTACACACACACACACAGCCGCTCAATCTCACTCTCTCACACAAAACACCGTCGGTCGGAGGGGGCACACACATCCACACTACCGGCACGGGGAAACACAAGAGCAGGAGAGAGAGAAGGGGGGAAGGGGAAACGACAACAAAATAGGGAAACAGTGGCTTGATTATGCTTCAAAAGGAATGTACAAAGGCTTGCACTGTCATCGCCATGGCCATTTTCAAGAGAAATTACAAACGGATTTGACAGGCACACTCCTCTGCCAAAAGACTCCACTTTGCATGCTTCAAACGGCACAAAAAAGCCCCTAATTTGACTAAAAAATGACCTTTATAGTGGGGAGTCTTCAACTTTAGAATCTGCCCTCTCATTGGTCCATCTGTCACCTTAATTTGGCATTTTTTTGGAAGGAGGGAGCCGCCTCATTTTTATCTGCTCTCTTTCCTTTTCAAATAAGAACACATCACAACTTGAAGTGCAATTGTGTCGAGGGTCAAGGCGTATTATCATCCTCCCAAATTTTCAACCATAACCTAAGGTTTCTTCATTATTATCTTCAACATCTTGCACAATCAATTGGACAATAGATTCAAGCACCTCCAATCATGCTCAAATATAAAGATCAAAGCACACAACACATCTTGATTAAGACAATATTTCTTCAAGAAAAGAGGATCAATTTTAAGACTCTTGCCGTTGACGTCAAAACTTGACTTTGCATTAAATATCACATATTTTTTGTGGATACAAGACATTGTAGGTAACTTGGTTTGGTGGCGAGGGGGCCAAAAAGGACGTCGAGCAAAGTGATCAAATATGCAAAATCCACCAAGAAAAGGAACTATGCCTCTAGTTTGTAGCTAGTTACATAAACTTGCTTACTGATGGAAAATGTACCAATCTTCTTAAATTAAGAAGTGTGCACTTTAGATCAACAAGGTTGGTGTCATACTACAGATGGGGAAAACCGTGAGGAAACCGAAGAACCTCATCAACCACTTTACCATGTAGCACCACATAAATTGCTTTTGCATCACGATCTATTACTCGGGCTTGAACAATGGGAGCACAAACAATCTTCACAACTTTGTTGCATGCAAAAAAATAGGGATTGGAGGTTTGACGGCTTTAATGGCTGCTCTTACAACTACCACAGTTGTACTCAAATTTGAGTCTATTCACATTGACCACCTCAAAAGTGCCAAAGACCTGAACAAAAAAAAAAAGGGAGTTGAAGTGTATGAAAGGGAAGAAGAATTCACTAGAAATTGATTCTCACTTTAGTACCAAATCCTAGAAGAGAAAGCTGCTTAGCATGTATTTCCTTGAAATTTGTTGTCAAGCTCTCGGGCAAGGGACATATAATAGTATAGTACACAATGGAAAGAGTATTAAGAAATTTCTTGTAGACATTAATGTTGTGAGCCATACATGCATAGAATCCATGTTCTTGGACCTCATTGACGATGTTATGACAATCATCTCTACTAGATGGAACAAAGACAAGCTGTAGCAAATAAGTTTAGACACAAACAAGAGAAACATACCACCTTAACCACAAGGTAATCACACTTGCTCTATCGGTGAAGTCTGGACCATCAGCAACATTCAACAAAGAAGAGCTTGTGCCATCACATTTTGCAATATTTTCAACTTGCACCATAGTGAACGCGATTGTCAAAACAATATCTACCAAGGACGACTCCCGATCAACCAACTCTTTGATTTTGTTTTCAGGAAACATCGCAAAGGGACAATTGAACGGCTCACCCTTCACAATGGAGGTAGTGGCATTGGCATACAAAGCAAAAGAAGATGTTCCTCCATCATTTGCATTTATTTTTGGATAGCAGCACCCTCTATGCACACATAATCACTCACTTCAAACCACTCCACAAATTGAGAAATGTATCTTTCACTAAAAATGAAGGTGATAGTGTGATTAGCTGGCCTATCAGTCAAGTCAACTTTTAAGAACATACTGTAGGAATCGTTTTGAACTTTATAAGTCCCATACTTAGCAAGGACGTTTCCCTTAAATGCAAACTGAGAATGGATAGAGTTAGAGAGCTCGGATATAAGCAATGATGGCAAGGGATTAACAAGAGCAAGTTGAGAGCTGAATATTTCAAGGAAAGGTCCAGCTTTCTCTAAATCATGCACACCAACCTCCCCACATTTGAAGGCCACCTTCAAATCTCTAGCAGCTTTACTAGTACCTAACCAATACCATCATTTTCTCAACCTACATACAAAACACAACACCTAAAAATAACAAACTCAAAGAAAACATAAAATTACCTCTAACAAAGGATCTAGTCTTTTTGATAGATTTAGAGGGAGAATATTTTTCAAGCTTGCATTTTGGACTAAGAAACTTGGATGATGATGTACTTGATACACCAACTACATCAAGGGAAGGCTTGGCATGAGACATGAGACATGAGACAAAACTCTCTCCACCTTGTTATTAGTTTCACATCATATATATCAATATTTTTACTCACCAATGGATCACTCTCCACATCTAATTAGAAAACAAAGTAAGATTCAAAAGATTCAAAATCAAAGAGGCAAGATAGATAGAGCAAGGAGCCAATCATTCATGGTGGAGTCCATTCGAAGCTAAAACTGAGGTGATGTTTAGGGAGCAATATTAACTGCTTAATATTAGGAACCAGCAGCTTAGCATGAGCTTGACAATGTTGCAATTGCTAAGATTAGCTAGCAGAGCTGAAATACGCAGCCAAAGCACAAGCAAATGATGACCTAGAGCTGCTACATAAGTTGGCAGAGCTGAAACATGCACCTGTTCAAAGCTGGCTGAGCTTAAACATGCAGCAAGAGCATAAGGAAAGTAGGATGGCAGAGATAAAACAAGCATCAAGAGGCAAAGAAGAGACAAAAAATTATGTCTTATAAAGGTAGCAGACGAACACCACAAAAGAATAGCGTTCAATGATAGAATGAACTTTTCACACCAAGTTTTGACACCACATTCAAATACCTAAAACTAGAAAAACATAATGAGGCTAGAAGAGAACAATAAAGAACTTATTTTAAATCAAGTCATGACTTAAACAGGTTTTCCTTTTTAGGAGAAAAATATCAATATATCAAGCCTATGCGTGATGATTTTCTAGCACTCGCCCCTTTAATGATTTGGTACGTACAAGAATCAGAACAAGGGAGAGGAGAGAGTCTGTCATAATGTAATGGGAATGATGTATGAACTTTAAGAATAGAGGAATTAAGAGAATTAGAGAGAATTTTTGTGAGATTACTTTGAGAACATAGAGGGTGAACTTAATTGATGGTAGCAACATGAACATGGTACTTCTTAATTAACTTGGCATGAACAATACTTTTGCAAGAGAGAGAGTATTAGAGAACATGACAATAGTTGAGGACCGGATTTAATTGGAGCCGGTCCTCCCTCCAAAAGCCGTTTGTATTATAGATTCTCCCATCAAAAGAGACTTGGTACAATACAATCTTTGTGTTCCTTGTGACCTTGGTGATGCTATGAAGATGGAAAGCTTCATGTATCACGAGCATAACATAAACTTTGCAAAAAGCATTAACTATCCAAAGGCCTCAAACACATTCAAAGGTGGAGAGAGCTAGTGGGGAATGAGGGCAGGGAAGAGGAAGAAGAATCATTCATAGGAGAAAGAAATAGTTCCTCCCTTATCATCACTCTTCTTGCTTAGCATAGCATAATAGCATAGTAATGAAGATGAAGAAGATGACAAGCTTAAGCATTGAAGCATGGATCTTGGTTGGATTTACATTCCATAGCAAAGAGTGTTGGTGTAGGCTCTCCATTTCTCAACAAGCTTGGAGAAGGAGATAGCGCTCTTGCACTTTGCACTCCACACAATGAGAGAATATGTGTGTGTGTGTGTGTGTGTGTGTGGGAGAGTATTCCCCCCTCTCATGTTTGGTCCACACCTCTCTCTCTCTCTCATTATTTAATTATTTCATTTGGACATGTGTCCTCTTTTTCCTCTTTGAGAGAAAGAACTTAATTATTTATTTTTATGCATCTAAATTCTCATGGGACCCCTTTAAAATCTATCCAATAGGATTCAAGCACATCATAAGGGCCACATGTGGTGGAGGATCATTTGAAAATGTGTCTTTTATGCTTCTTAAGTCATTTGGTTTGAATTGAATACTTCAAGCACTTAGTGGAGGATCATTTGAACATGTGTATTTTATGCTTCTTAAATCATTTGGTTTAAATTGAATACTTCAAGCACTTAGTCAATCAAGCATAAAATCACCTCAAGCTTTGGGCAAGGTTCCCACAAACATTTTAAGCACTTTAGTTAGCAAGCCGACAAGCACCTCATGCTTGGGTAGGATTCCCACCTCAAGGTCAGTCCTATCTTGCCTAAGGTCAAAGGACTTTTTAACACTAACTTTTGGAAGTCTTTAATGAAGCTAACCCTAAGGTATTTTAAGATCCATTAGATGCACGTTGCTTTGATAGACTACCTCCTTTTGGACCCCTATTGAGATGTAACCATTTCTCCTCTTGGTCCCTTGCTGAGGTAAATCTAGAAGCACTTATTGCACATTGCTCTTTGGTAGACCGTCTCCTTTTTGGACCCCTATTGAGATGCAACCATTTCTCGTTTTGGTTCCTTGTTGATATAGGTCTAAAACCACATATCTATATTCTAACTCTTGCTCCCCTTTTATCTTCCCATATTAAATGATTAGTTTAATATGAGAAAATCATTTGATAAAGTTAGATATTATATTTTATGGCATTACCTCTGTGTTGAAATCATAGTCATCCTCGACTATGAGGTAAAGAAGATAAAGCCTAGTCATTAGACCATGTTTCTTAGCAGATAGAGGATCCCCTTTTACCCTATGACATAATTCCAGAATGGATGACTAATCCATTTGGTGCTCGGAAGACTTAGCTACCGCAAGCATGTTTGTTCTTTAGCCCATGTCATAGTAACTAATATTTAATTCTTCTAAATGATTTTCTCATGTTAAACTAATCATTTAGTATGCGGAAGTGCCAGGGGAGAAAAAGCTAGAATATTGGTTAAGCTGGCAGACTGGCCACAGTAGAGATGTAAAGGAGGGAAAATAGGGATCCAAAGGGGAATCCATCTACAAAAGACCTATGTGCAACAATGGGCTCCAAAGACCTTAGGGTTCAGCCCATTAAGACTTCCAAAATGCTAAGGTTCCAAAATTCAAAGGTTGTGTCCAATGGTCAAAGGCTTAGGAAATTGGATACTTTGTGTGTGTCCCAAAAAGTCTTCCCAAGTCCTACAAAGGAGGGGGCGAGCCCAAGAAGTAAGGGATGAGAAAGAAACACACACACACACACACACACACACACACACACACACACACACACACACACACACACACACACACACACACACACACACACACACACACAAGCTTCCTTTACACAAAGGGAATGAGGGACACATGTCAGCTCCCTAGGCCAGATGCCCACAAGGTGTACTCAAATCCTATTGGATGGCCACGGATGTGGACCAATGAGAATTAGGCTATAGTAAATCTAGTTTAATTAATTTAAAAACACTTAATAAAAGAACCAATAGGAATTAAGCTCTCTAGAAGACTATTGGACAGTCTCCTAAGGAAATTGGATACTTTGTGTGTGTCCCAAAAAGTCTTCCCAAGTCCTACAAAGGAGGGGGCGAGCCCAAGAAGTAAGGGATGAGAAAGAAACTCACACACACACACACACACACACACACACACACACACACACACACACACACACACACACACACACACACACACAAGCTTCCTTTACACAAAGGGAATGAGGGACACATGTCAGCTCCCTAGGCCAGATGCCCACAAGGTGTACTCAAATCCTATTGGATGGCCATGGAGGTGGACCAATGAGAATTATGCTACAACAAATCTAGTTTGATTAATTTAAAAACACTTAATAAAGAACCAATAGGAATTAAGCTCTCTAGAAGACTATTGGACAATCTCCCAAGGGGTCCAATGAGCATGCAGCAGCCCAATGGCTTGCCTGATTCCTATTGGCCAGGAGGAAAAGGGATCCAATGAGAGTTTAGTTGAATTAATTAATTACCTAAAGCTCTCACAAAAGGGGAAAGAGGGACACATGTCAGAAGACTATCACTTATGCTATCTAACTAGGTGTTATACTTTTTTTTTTTGCTCTCTCCACCCAAGCACTCTTGTTATTCTCATTAGGAATCTATTCTAATGAAATGCTCACTATGTTCATGCTATTTTCTGCTACACACAAGTTACTAGACCATTAAATGTAAGATTGGTATCAGAGCACAAGGTTTCTCTTTTCTTGCTCAAGACGTAGGTCCTCAAGCTAGCTATAAATGGTTGGTATTATTAATTGCATGTGAGTAAGTAGAATAGGGATTTTTTAGCCTTGCAGTGCGCCCGCCTTTGTGCACTTAACGGGGCATCACTATCGAGAGATAGGGTCTTAATAGTGGAGTCCTATGGGGCTTGAAAACCACTATTGAGCTATTAGAAGCTTGACAGGAGCTGATGTTGTTTTGGTGTTGAACGACCCTCTCTTCTATTCCTTGCAATTAATGGTATTTGAGCCACAGGTACAATAGCTTGAGTGCTTTTTCTAAAGGGGTAAAGAGGAGTAGCAACTAGGGCTTGAAGTGCCAAAGTACACCTAAAAGTTGTTAGAATGGCTGACAATAGTAAAGGGAGTGAAATTAATGTTGATAACTTTGATTTTGCTAATGAGAAGGCTACTAATGATGTCCCTATTCTTGTTAAATATCTTGTTTCTAGGCTTCAACAAGCTATGGGCAATCCATCCCAAAGTGAAGTGCAAGGGCAGCTTCGTGCTCATGGGATTCTTCAAGCTCCCCACCATGACGATAGAGTACCTAGGAAGCCTCCTTGTGACACTTCCAAAAGAGACCTCTCTCCGATTTGGGAAGAAGAAGAGGATCCATATGAAGGGCTCAAAAATTTTCTCCTTGATGACGCATCTCCTTCTCAAAGGAGAATTCAAGAGTCCCTCACTGAAGGAACGAGAAAGAAGTGAGTCTCCTGCCACCTCGACGGAGATGGCTCCACGAAGATGGCGGGCTAAACGCTCTCCATCACCTCCAAAACGGAGAAGACCATTGCATAATTCTCCACACCATACTTCAAAGAGGGATGACAAAAAGCAAGAGAAGAAAAAGGCCAGAAACAGGTTACCCTCTTCTCCATCTTCTTCATCCTCTTCCTCTTATGAAAGTGATGGTGACAACAAAGAATATCAAGGCAAGAAAAAGGCGAGAAAGAGGTCACCATCTTCTCCATCTTCCTCAAATTTTTCATCTTCTGAAGAAAGTGATGGTGCAACCTTTGAGCCATCAAAAAGAAGAGGCCATAGGAAATCCTATGCCCCATGGAAGAGGTCGTCCAAGCTCAAGAAGTTCAAAGAGGGAGAAAAGAGCATCTCTTTCCTTACCTACGATGGCACCTTTGGTGCTACAAACAAAGTCTTGGCTTTTATCCAACAATTCGATGCAACGTTTGGAGATGAGGGCTTCACGGAGTCCTCTAAGCTACACCATGTATCTATGCACTTTCAAAAGTCCGCCAGGCAATGGTGGTCTAGCCTACGGGCCAACGGTGAAGCTCCACGAACATGGAAAACTTTAAGAGCTTCCATTATGAAGTAGTTTTTTGCCACCGATGCCAAAGACAAAGTACTCACGAATGGAGAATCTTGAAGCTCTTTCCCTACGAATCCATTCACAGATATGTAGACAAGTTTTGGGACTTACAACTCAAAGCCACTGTCTTCAAGAAGTTGGATTTTGGAGAGAAAAAGCAACAATTTTGTGCGGGCTTAACTGAAGAAGTGGCGGATTATGTCAACTCTCAAAGGCCACGCACCACATTGGTGGTTATACACCATACTATGGTGGCTTCTCGAATCAATTTCCAAACGGGGGCTCAAAGAAATTTTAAGCCCACAGAAAACAAGGGTTCCAATGAGCCTAAGGGGAAGGACAATGTCCAAAAGTCTCCTAAGGGCAACTCCAACAAAGCTAAGGAAAGGGGAGTTTACAAAGGTAAAAACAAACTCTCTCCTGAAGGACTTGAGCATTATCGCAAGGATAACCGCTGATTCAAGTGCGGAGAGCAAGGGCATGCGTATCGGGATTGCCCCCAAAAGAACACCCGCCATGAGCCTCCTAGAGCTACTTTGGTTGAAATCCAAGAGGAGGAAACTCACCACAAAGAATTTCCTCTATGCCATGCTTGGGGAAAGGGAAGAGAACATAATGCTTTTATTCTCTTTGACCCTGGTTCTACTCACAATTTCATATCCACAGAGTTGGCCACCAAGCTAGGCATACAAGCTTACGAGATGGGAGATGTCCTACCCGCAAACGGTGCTTTAAAGGGGCAAAAAGCTTCAGTCACTCCCTTAATCGGGAAATTGAGACTCCATGTCCAAAGCTATGTGGACAAAGAGGACTTCTTTATCTCTCCTCTCAAGCATGAGGATGTAATCTTAGGGGCACCATGGTTTGATCGCATGGCTACCAATGTTAAACTCCCTGAAAGAAGAATCTACTTGAGGTTCAGGGGAAAAGATATGTACATAGATGCCAGGCAAATGGGTAACACCATACCCATTGTACATACACAATCTTTCAATAAGTCAATAAACAGCTCTATTTCTATTTACATAGATTCTCAAAATGAACTTAATGTTTTAACAAAAGAAAATAAATACACTCACAAGGAATTAGATTTATCCAATTTTCTCAAGGGGTTTTAAGATGTCTTTATTGATGACATCCCTTGTGATCTACCTCCTAAAGGAGGCAATGATGACCATGCAATTGAACTTCTTCCAGGAAGTTCACTGCCTAACAAACCTCCTTATAGAGTTTCTCAAGCTCAACAAGAGGAGATTATGTGGCAAGTGCATGAGTTAGTTGAGAAGGGCATGGTTAGTCCTAGCTCATCTCCATTTTGTTCTCCTGTGCTTTTAGTGCAGAAAGACGACACATATCATATGTGTGTCAACTATAGAGCACTAAATAGGATCACTATCAAGAATAGGTTTCCCGTTCCACAGGTAGAAGACCTATTTGATAAGCAACAAGGGCCCACCTACTTTACTAGGATTGACCTAAAAAGTGGCTATCATAAAATAAGGATAGTTGATCAAGACATTGTAAAGACCGCATTTCACACTACGTTTGGTCTTTACGAATATATTGTCATGCCTTTTGGCTTGATCAATGCACCAGCCACATTCAACCTCTTGATGGAGAAGCTATTCAGGCCTCACCAAACCTTTATTGGAGTGTTCTTTGATGATATCATCATCTACTCTAATTCATTAGACGAACACAAGCAACACCTCCAGGTAATATTTCAAGTCCTAAGAGAGAATAAACTTTCTGTTAATCGAAAGAAAAGTGAATTTTTCTTACAAGAGATTCAGTATTTAGGTCACATTATCCCTCAAGATGGCATCCAAATGGATCCATCAAAATTAGAGGTAATAAAAGGATGGCCTAAACCAAGGAATCTTCATGAGCTAAGAATCTTTATAGGTATGTGTGCATACTATAGACGCTTCATAGAAAAGTTCTCACTAATAGCAAGACCATTACATGACCTAAGAAAGAAAAATGTTAGGTATACATGGTCTGCCAAGGAGAACAATGCTTTCAAAAAGCTTAAAGAAAAGCTTATCTCTCAACCTGTGCTTACACTACTGGATCTCTCAAAGCCATTTGACGTCCAATGTGATGCTTGTGGTGATTGTCTTGGAGCTGTTTTGCTCCAAGAAGGGCACGCCATAGGCTATGAAAGTTGAAGGCTCGAACCTGTTGAGCAAGCTTTAGGCATATATGAAAAGGAAATCCTCAAAGCTCTACATGCCTTAGACTCATCGAAGCACTATTTATTGGGGACTCCTTTCATTTTGCAAACGGATCACCAAAGTCTTAAGTACTTCATGATGCAGACCAAGCTCTTCGACAAACAAATGAGGTGGGCAAACTTTCTTTCGCAATTTCATTTTCATATTGTTCATATTGCTAGCAAGCATAATCAAGTAGTCGATGCACTCTCAAGACGACCGAGAGTGAATGAGGTTTCCATAGCAACTCACAATGATTTATCTTCTATGATAGATAAGAATGCTATTGATCTCGATTTTAGAGATGTGATTTCAGCCCTTGCACTAGGAAAGAAGAGGAACCATTTACTTTACAAGATGTTTATCTTCTCTATGGCACTAGACTATGCATTACTTTCTCACTACGTGAGAAAGTAATGTATGAATCTCATGCTCCTCTTGATGCAGGGCATAGAGGGATTCAATCTACCCTAAAGGGGATTGAAACATATTTATATTGGCCTATCATGAAAGCAAACATACAAGAGTATGTTTCTAAATGCGTGGTATGCCAAAAAGCGAAGTTTGATAGAGGGAATCAACCTGGATTGCTTCAACCTTTGCCAATCTCTAATGCACCATGGGAGAGCATATCCATGGATTTTATCTTTGGAATGCCTAAGTCTAACCATGGGAATACGGGAATATGGACGATAGTAGACAGGTTCAGTAAACAAGCTCATTTTATACCTATCAAAAAGACTATCAAAGCTCATCAAAATGGCAACCCTCTTCATTTCACAAATCTTCAAGTACCATGGCTTGCCAATGTCCATAGTGTCGGATAGAGATCCTAGAATGACCAGTCATTTTTGGAAGGGTCTCTTTGAGAATTTAGGGACAAAGCTAAATTTCTCTTCGGCCTATCACCCACAAATGGATGGCCAAAGTGAAATAGCTAACCTAATAATTCTTGATCTACTAAAAGCCTATGTAACGGAAGTAGATCAAAGATCCCAATGGGAGAAGTACTTACCCTTAGTGGAGTATGCCTACAATAACACTGTACATACTTCCACGGGAAAAGCACCTTTCGAGGTAATTGAGGGAAGATAAAAAATTCCCCTGCTACTTAAGGTACACGAGAAGATCTTCGCTGCAGATGAGTATAGCCGAGACCTACAAGAATATTTCCAAAAGATTAAAGATGCTATCTCTATCGCACAACAAAGGCAAAAGGCTGCTCTACTGATAAGCACAGAAGAGCCCAAGACTTTAAAGAAAATGATTGGGTCTTACTCAAATTTCCCAAGGCTCGATTAAGGCACGCAACGGGCAAGAATCCTGCGGGACACCAAAAGTACTATGCTAAGTTAGCAAAAGGGTACTATGGTCCCTTCCAGATTCTTAGGCCAATCATTGAGATGGCCTATCAACTCAAGTTGCCCAGCCATTGGCTCATACACAATGCTTTCCATGTGAGCCTTCTAAAGCCTTACAAAGGAGAGCCACCACAAGAACCAACTATTGAAGACCCACCGAAGATTGAGGACCAAGAAGAGGTGTTGCAGCCCGGGTCCATTCTCCGACATGAAGACAAGGTACTAAGAGGCGGTAAGACTATCCGACAATATCTTATTAAGTTTAAGAATTATCCTTTTGAAGATGCTAGATGGATGCAAGGCATACAACTAAAGGATAACCTAAACCTTGTCAATGCTTACAATGCTTCCCTAGAGTAAGAAAATGTACAAATGTTAAAAATGAACAAAGTTTTTTTCTTATAAAACTCTCTTTTTTTTTTATTGTGCACAAATGTGAAGTAGTATGCATGATTAGATCAAGTTTGCGGAGACGACGTCTCCCAAACACTAAGAGAGCTTGTCACTCTACTATGGAAGATTGATAGGACTAATGTGCAGACATGTTTGCGGCAGCTTAGGCTCTCAAGCACCAATGGACTAGTCATACGTTCTAGAACGATTTCATAGGATAACATAGGGATCCTCTACCCACTAGCAAAAGGACTAATGAATATGCTTTATCTTCTCTACCCCATTATCGAGGACAACTATGATTTCAAGAGAGAGATAATGTCATAATAATTAATATCTAATTCTCCTAAACGATTTTCTCATGTTAAACTGATCATTTAATATGGGGAAGTGCCAAGGGAGAAAAATCTAGAATATTGGTTAAGCTAGTAGACCGGCCACAGTAGGTATCCAAAGGAGGGAAAATAGGGATCCAAAGGGGGGGAAGGGGGGGGGGGGCATCTGCAAAAGAGCAAGGTGCAACAACGGGCTTAAAAGACCCTAAGGTTCAGCCCATTAAGACTTCCAAAATGCTAAGGTTCCAAAATTTAAAGGTTGTGTCCAATGGTCAAAGGCTTAGGCTTGGATGCTTTATACGTGTCCCAAAAAGTCTTCCCAAGTCCTACAAAGGAGGGGGCGAGCCCAAGAAGTAGGGTATGAGAGAGAACTCACACACACACACACACACACACACACACACACAAGCTCCCTTTACACAAAGGGAATGAGGGACACATGCCAGCTCCCTAGGCCAGATGCCCACAAGGTGTACTCAAATCCTATTAGATGGCCATGGAGGTGGACCAATGAGAATTATGCTACAGCAAATCTAGTTTGATTAATTTAAAAACACTTAATAAAAGAACCAATAGGAAATAAGCTCTCTAGAAGACTATTGGACAATCTCCCAAGGGGTCCAATGAGCATTCAGCAGCCCAATGGCTTGCCTGATTCCTATTGGCTAGGAGGCAAAGGGGTCCAATGAGAGTTTAGTTGAATTAATTAATTACCTAAAGCTCTCACAAAAGGGGAAAGGGGGACACATGTCAGAAGACTATCACTTATGCTATCTAACTCGGTGTTATACTTTTGTTGCTCTCTCCACCCAAGCACTCTTGTTATTCTCATTAGGTATCTATTCTAATGAAATGCTCACTATGTTCATGCTATTTTCTGCTACACACAAGTTACTAGACCATTAAATGTTACAATTCATATCATACTTCCGAAGTAGAGTGACAAGTTCTACTTGGTGTTTGGGAGATGTCGTCACCACAAACATGATCATAAGCATGCATACTTCTTAAATTTTGTGCACAATAAAAGAAAGAGAATGAGTCTTATAAGACAAATACATTGTTCATTTCAAATGGATTTTCATTTGCTTACTCTAGTGTAGCATTGTAAGCATTGACAAGGGTCATATTATCCTAAATCGAGGTTCCTTGCATCCCTCTAGCATCTTTAAAAGGATAATTCTTAAACTTAACTACATATCATTGGATAACATTACCGTTTCTTAGTACCTTGTCTTCGTGTCGAAGAATCGATTCGGGCTGCAATACCTCTTCTTGATCTTCGATCTCTGGCGGATCCTCCATTATTGGTTCTTTTGGTGGCTCTCTTTTGTAAGGCTTTTGATTAATGAAAAGCTTATTCTCTCTCAGAACTTGAAAGATTACCTGGAGGTGTCACTTGTACTCCTCAAGAGAATTTGAGTGGCCTAAAGATTTTTGTCCATCGTGAGTTTGAATGCGGCTAGAGCATTTGCCAAGCCAAAACTTGTGACTTATCAAATAGATCTTCTAGCCACGACACGGGAAATCTTTTTTTTGTAGTGATCCTATTCAGTGCTCTATAGTCGACACACATGTGATATGTGCCATCTTTCTTTTGGACTAAAAGTAATAGTGAATAGAATGGAGAGGAGCTAGGCCTCACCATCCCTTTTTTCACCAATTCATGCACTTGCCTCATGATCTCCTCTTGTTGAGAGAGAGTCTTCTTACTCCACACATGGACTAGTGTGAGTGTGTATGCAATAATGCCTTTGAAAAATCAACCCCCTCTTTCTCTTGGTCGACCCCTCTTGCTATTTGCTCATGCTCACACCCTATTGGGCCATGCCAGGTTAGCCAATGAAATTTGAGCAGCATAAGTGATAGCATTCTGACATGTGTCTCCCTTTCCCCTTTTGTGAGAGCTTTAGGTAATTAATTAATGCAACTAAACTCTCATTGGACCCCCTTGTCTCCTGGCCAATAGGAATCAGGCAAGCCATTGGGCTGCTGAATGCTCATTGGACCCCTTGGGAGGCTGTCCAATAGTCTTCTAGAGATCTTCATTCTTATTGCTTCTTTTATCAAGTGTTTTTAAATCAATTAAACTAGATTTACTCTAGCCTAATCCTCATTTGTCCACCTCTATGACCATCCAATAGGATTTGAGTACACCTTGTGGGCATCTGGGCTAGGGAGTTGACATGAGTCCCTCTTTCCCTTTGTGTGAAGGAGCTTGTGAGTGTGTGTGTGTGTGTGTTTTTTTTTTTTTTCTCTCTCATCTCCTACTTCTAGGGCTTGCCCCCTCCTATGTAGGGATGCATGAAGACTTTTTGAGCACACACAAAGTATCCAATTTTTCTAGGCTTTTGACCTTTGGACACAACCTTTGAATTTTGGAACCTTCGCATTTTGGAAGTCTTGATGGGCTGAACCTTAGGGTCTTTTAAGCATGCATACTACTTCATCTTATAAGACAAAAACTTTGTTCATTTTTAAATTTATACATTTGCTTACTCTAGGGAAGCATTGTAAGCATTGACACGGTTTAGGTTATCCTTGAGTTGTATGCATTGCATCCATCTAGCATCTTCAAAAGGATAATTCTTAAACTTAATAAGATATCGTCGGATAGTCTTACCGCCTCTTAGTACCTTGTCTTCATGTCGGAGTATGGACCCGGGCTGCAACACCTCTTCTTGGTCCTCAATCTTTGGTGGGTCTTCAATAGTTGGTTCTTGTGGTGTCTCTCATTTGTAAGGCTTTAGAAGGCTCACATGGAAAGCATTGTGTATGAGCCAATGGCTGGGCAACTTGAGTTGATAGGCAATCTCAATGATTGGCCTAAGAATCTGGAAGGGACCATAGTACCTTTTTGCTAATTTAGCATAGTACTTTTGGTGTCCCGTAGGATTCTTGCCCGGTGTGTGCCTTAATCGAGCCTTGGGAAATTTGAGTAAGACCCAATAATTTTCTTTAAAGGCTTGGGCTCTTCTGTGCTTATCAGCAGCAGCCTTTTGCCTTTGCTGTGAGATAGAGATAGCATCTTTAATCTTTTGGAAATATTCTTGTAGGTCTCGGCTATACTCATCTGCAGCGAAGATCTTCTCGTGTACCTTAAGTAGCAGGGGAATTTTTGATCTTCCCTCAATTACCTCGAAAGGTTCTTTTCTCGTGGAAGTATGTACAGTGTTATTGTAGGCATACTCCACTAAGGGTAAGTACTTCTCCCATTGGGATCTTTGATCTACTTCCGTTACATAGGCTTTTAGTAGATCAAGAATTATTAGGTTAGCTATTTCACTTTGGCCATCCGTTTGTGGGTGATAGGCCGAAGAGAAGTTTAGCTTTGTCCCTAAATTCTCAAAGAGACCCTTTCAAAAGTTACTGGTCATTCTAGGATCTCTATCCGACACTATGGACATTGGCAAGCCATGGTACTTGAAGATTTGTGAAATGAAGAGGGTTGCCATTTTGATGAGCTTTGATAGTCTTTTTGACAGGTATAAAATGAGCTTGTTTACTGAACCTGTCTACTATCGTCCATATTCCCGTATTCCCGTGGATAGACTTTGGCAATCCAAAGATAAAATCCATGGATATGCTCTCCCATGGTGAATTAGGGATTGGCAAAGATTGAAGCAATCCAAGTTGCTTCCCTCTATCAATATTCGTCTTTTGGCATACCACGCATTTAGAAACATACGCTAAATGGTAGGCCAATAGAAATGTGTTTCAATCCCCTTTAGGGTAGACTGAATTCCTCTATGCCGTGCATCAGGAGGAGCATGAGATTCATACATTACTTTCCCACGTAGTGAGCTAGTAATGCATAGTCTATTGCCAGAGAGAAGATAACCATCTTGTAAAGTAAATGGTTCCTCTTTCTTTCCTAGTGCAAGGGCTGAAATCACATCTCTAAAATCAAGATCAATAGCATACTCATCTATCATAGAAGATAAATCATTGTGAGTTGCTATGGAAACCGCATTCACTCTCGGCCGTCTTGAGAGTGCATCAGCTACTTGATTATGCTTGCTAGCAATGTGAGCAATATGAAAATGAAATTGCAAAAGGAAATTTGTCCACCTCATTTGTTTGTCGAAGAGCTTGGTCTGCGTCATGAACTACTTAAGACTTTGGTGATCTGTTCGTCGTAGAATGAATGGAGTCCATAAGAAATAGTGCTTCCATGAGTCTAAGGCATGTAGAACTGCGAGGAGTTCCTTTGTCAGGACAAGGGCAAGGCCACGGAGTGAAGGTTTATGACCAGGGGCCAGGCTAGGCAGTGTGGACGGGGATCCGCCGTCTAGGGAAAGAGGCTAGGAGCGTGCCTTTATAATGGGAGGTTGGGAGGAGGATCCTAAGGTCTAGCTACCCAAGGCTTTACACTGGTATCAAGAGCCACTCCTTTTTTGGGACACACATGCGTGGAGAGTTGCACCCTTTTTTGCATGTCATGCAAGACAAGGGAAGCTGAACAACAGGAATGGCCTCTTAGTAGGGGGCATCGAGGACTCGGGCCATTGCAGGATCCGACCCTATCAAGGGGAGTGACCAAAGGTGAGGAAGGCCAAATCATGAGCTCTTGAGCTCAGTAGGTGCACGCAGACCTGTTGGCTTGAACCCATCTCACAGGGGCCGCAAGAGTTGAGCACCATAGCGCTTGACCTCTCTCTCTCCCTCTTGCTCGCCATCGGTGTCTCTGCTGCCATAGCAAGGCCTTGAAAATTTTCAGCCTTCCCAGATTAGGCCACCCAAATCCTTAAGGCATACCAAGAAAAGCTTTAGGGCAAGTGCCCACGGGAGTCACGGATTGTGGCTGCAGCCTTCGAGAGTACTCGGTCATCATCGGCGAGCATATCGGTCACCATCGGCAAAGGGCCGGGCAATTAGAAGTTGACACTTCCCTGTGTATTGCAATCAGCAACTCGACAATTCCCTGTGGAGTTGACAATTTTGAAATTTTATCCATTGATGACAGTGTCCATAGAGACGATTGCACTAAACAAATCACCATTTGCAATCGACTCGACTACGACATGTCCAAGCAGGGTACGTGCACGGGTGGATTTACGGGTTGATTGAAGCTTTGACATCCAACGTAAATAGCACAGCTAATTACCGTTTGCAGTGCATACTACAACTACGGGATTATTTTTTGAATCAAGGTATTCTTCTTTCTCTTTCTTACAATGCACGGTGTTGCCATGGATTCAGATATCAATATGACCTTTGATTTTGAGCATCATATGCTTGATCCTTCCCATGACAGCCTGTGGCCGGATACTCTCACGGAGGGTGCTCGCGATGCTATGAGAGGTGATGACACTTATGAATTGCTCAATATTCAGGAATTTCGTGCACTTCAAACACGCATCTCAGTAATGGAAGGAATTTTTCATCTTTAAATGAAAATGCCACTAAATTATCCACATTAGTGATACAATTTATATAGCAGCAGGCCAAGGGCCCTGTTGACTCGCACATGCATGAGCACACTGCCAATCAGGGGCATAGCCCTTCTGATCATGGACAAGGTCCATCTCCGGATTCTTTGCACACTCTCACTGCAAAGGAGGTGGACAAGTTGTTGAAAAACACCAAACCACCTACTTTTAAGGGAGAGGACTGTGATCGCAATAAGGTCGCCGTGAATATCTTTCTCAGCAATTGGGATGGAATTCACGCATATGGTGTACTCCGGATGCAATCAAAGCAGTGCAAACAAGTCTGGCTCTGGAAGGCAAGGCTTACAAATGGTGGATATCTCTCAAGGAGAAGAATATCATACCACAAAGTTGGGCAACCTTTGAGGCTATGTTTCGAAAAGAATTTCTACCTACAAATGAGGTAGATCGAAATTGGACGGCTTGGGATACGCGTTCCATGCGCCAACACCCATCATTACTTGAATATATCTCTCACTATCGGGATGTTATCCTCAAGTTGGAAGGACTAGACACCTTTCAGCAAGTATGTGGGTTTATTTGTGGTCTGACGCCAGAGCTTAAGAAGCACGTCAAGACTCAGGACCCTAAAACACTTGAGGAGGCCATAGTGAAAGCACACATTCATGATGATCCAGATGAAAAGAAATCACATAATAATCATGTGCATGCTCATACACATGGTAATACACGCACACAGTATGGGCACAATAAAAGGAAATTTATAGTAGCCAATTGTGAAGTAGCTAAAAAACCCAAGGGGTCGCGTGGTCCTCTCTCTCTTGAGGACTTTGATAAGGCTAAAAAAGAGAAGTTATGCTTTCAATGCTTGGGAAGCGTCCATGGAAAAAAGGATTGTCCCAAGGGAAAATTTGTTGCTCATGGTAAGGAGAAAGCAGTGCACAGTGCAACTGCTACCTCTTGAGTCTTCCTCACGATTCTTTACAGTGGAAATAACACACACTGAGGTGGCGCATGAATGTTGTATCACAGCTTTCATGTGGAAACAGACCTTCGGTCCACATGAGCTAGTGCATATGTACGAATTTCTGCAAGGGCACAATGTGCGCATCTTGGTAGATGATGGTGCCACTCACAATTTCATTAATTAGGCATTGGTAAAAAAACTCAAATTGCCCAAAACTCCGAGTTTCCACCGCTACAAGGTAGCAATGATGAATGGTTATGATGCCAAAATATGGGATACTCAAGTCCGAGCTGTGCGGTTGGAAATACAAGGCTATTCCACATCCTTGGATTTTCAGGTTATGAACATGGAGAGGGCATATGTGGTACTTGGTAGGGAATGGTTGCATAGCCTAGGACCATCATTGAAGCATAGCTACGAGCACAACAGCTTGATGTTTGAATCCCATGGCGCACATGTGTTGTTGTTAGGAGAGAAGGATGTGCCTTCCTCACCACTGATATGTACAGCCGAGCTTATGTAGCTCGTTTCTGATAATGAAATAGATAAAGTTTTCTTGTGTGACTCATTGTCTCATTTTCTTTCCAATATTGAATCTGTTGAACATTCCTCAACACCGCATGCTTCTCTCTCATCTCTTCCACCAACGGCTACTTCTCAACAAGCAAAGGTTCCTAGTGATTTAAAAATTTTATTAAAGGAATTTCATGATGTTTTTCTTGATGATTTGCCATCAGGATTACCGCCGACACGATTGGTGCAACATAGCATCGATGTGGTTGTAGGCAGTAAACCAATAAGTAAACCACCCTACCGAATGAGTTACTCTGAAGCTGCTAAGGTGGAACGTCAGCTTGCTGACTATCTTAGTAGAGGGTTTATCCAACCCAGTTCTTCACCATGGGCTTCTCCTATCTATTGTGAAGAAAAAAGATGGTAGTATGCGCATGTGCGTAGACTACCGTGGCTTTAAATGCGGTTACTGTTAAGAACAAGTACCCATTGCCATGCGTGGATGAGTTGTTCGACAAGCTCCCTCATGCTCGTATTTTTACGAAAATAGACTTGCGGTCGGGTTATCACCAAGTACGTATTTGACTTGCTAATATACTAAAACTGCATTTTGAACAAGATTTGGACACTACGAGTTTTTGGTTGTGCCTTTGGATTAACCAATGTGCCCGCAACATTCATGACACTTATGGATACTGTCTTGAAACCTACTTGGGCAAATTTGTTATCATTTTTCTCGATGACATTCTTGTATACAATGCTTCTGAGGAAGAACACTTACAAAATCTGAGGCAGGTGTTCTAATTGTTACAAACAAATCAATTATATGCCAAAGAATCCATTATCTTGGTGGATTCTTTGGAGGAAATTCGTTATCTTGAGCATGTTATTTCAACTATTGGGCTACACATGGATCAATCCAAAGTGGATACCATTCGGTGGTGGCCTTCTCCTAAAGATCTCGAAGAGTTACATATTTTCTTGGGATTTGCATGTTTTTATCGAAGGCTCGTTAAAAAATATGCTAAATATTGTTGTTCCCATGATGGACCTACTGAAAGGCAAAGGCAAGACCTTTCAGTGGGGGCCCGCTCAACAGCATAGTTTTGATACGCTCAAGGATGCATTAGCTACAGCTCCTATTCTAGCTATTGTAGATCCTTTGAGACCATTTGTTTTGGAAATGGATGCCAGTGACGGTGCTATTGGAACAGTCTTGCTACAAGAAGGGCAGCCAATTTCATTTGAAAGCAAGAAGCTTGATTCAGCCCAACAAAATTGTTCTGCTTATGAACGTGAACTCTATGCAATAGTGTCTGCCTTGAAGACATGGAGACATTATTTGTATGGCGCTCAATTTGAGATTGTGTTTGACAATGAAAGCATCAGATGGTTCACACAACAAACCGACTTGAAGGGTCGAAAAGCCAGGTGGGCTGAGATCCTTCAGGAGTATGACGCCAAGATCTGGTATTGTAAAGGACGATACAATGTGGTAGATGATGCTCTTAGTCGTATGCCTGAGATCAATTCTCTTTTGTTCATGGAACTTTGCAGTGAATTGTTGGATTCTCTGAAGGGAAAATATGAGCATGATGATGCATATTCCAAGTAACACTGTGAGTGATCATGATCCCAAGTTTAACAATCATTTTTGGAGGGCTGTGTTTAAACGATTGGTTACACAACTCAACCTCGGTACAGCCGATCATCCAGAAGCAAATGGTCAGATTGAACAAGTTAACCAAGTGCTAGAAACAAACAGACTGGGAAGACTATCTACCTCTTCTTGAGTTTGCTTACAATAGTGCTAAGCATGTCACGCATGGATTTAGTCTTTTCATGCTCATGTATGGTTTTCAACATAGGTCACCAGTTACGGTGGGATTGGCAACCGAAAACTCTAGTAGGTTAAGAATTTTCTCCAAGACCTTATGAATATGTTGAACCTCGCTTGTCAGAATGTCCGACAAGCGCACGATCGGTATAAGAAGTACGCTGATGAGAAACATCGACAAGTTACCTTTGAGGAAGGGGAGGAAATATTTTTACGTCTGCCAGAGCATTCAGAAAGTCTGAAAACTAGGCCAAGACCTAAATTACCTCTAAGATATTGTGGGCCTTTCAAAATACTCAAACGACTTGGTGATCGTGCCTCCAAACTATCGTTACCCACACACTCTCGTATCCATCCGGTGTTTCATATAAGCCGTTTACTTAAGCGATTACATGGGGATGACAATGTCATTGACCAACAGGTTCTGGTTGATTTCCTTGAACCTCCTACCCTACCACATGAATCTGAACGAATTCTTGACTATCATGATTTACGTACGCGTCATCATGTACGTCGACAAGCTTTAATCAAGTGGAAAGATTGACCTGAGGAAGGTGCCATTTGGAAAAACATTAGTGTTCTTAAGAAGAAGTTTCCCACTTTTGTTTTTGAGGAAGAAAACACTTCCTTAAGGGGGGAGTAATGTCAGGACAAGGACAAGAACTATTATAGAAATGATATTTTATGATTTACTGCAGCTAACAGGTGGAAAATACTAGACCGAGCTAGGCCTATGCTGTTAAGTATGGAGCCTGATTTACCCTTGTAATTTTCTGTGGTAAAAGCGCACATTTGTAAGGCCCCCATTATGAGGAGAAGCCATCGTGCGTGAAGGAAAATCACTCACCGAAAACCAAAATTTTCACGGACAAGAATTAGGGGCAACTTTAAAGGCCTCGGGGGCGGAGGCCCCCGATACTCTTTTTTTTTGCCGGAATATTCCTTTTCGCCGGAATATTATGGCCGGACGGCGGTCGGGAAGTGGTCGGAAAACAACCGGTCGGTTGGCCGGTGGCCGGTAGTCAATGGCCAATGGCCGGTGGTCGGAAGTCAATGGCCGGTGGCCGGTGGTCGGAAGTCAATGGCCGGTGGCCGGTGGCCGAATTCAATGGCCGGTGGCCGAATTCAAAAGCGGACTTGTCTTCTCAAGGGCGGCCACACATGGGCGGATTGGAGGGTCCGATTTGGACTTATTCGCACAAGGGCGGCTACACATGGCTGTCTCTCATAAGAGAGGGCAGCCCTTTTGGCCTATAAAAGGAGGCCATTTCTACACACATTTCATAGTGTGAAGTTGATGCAACAAGGTGAGTGTGAGGTGGTGAGAGTGAAGCAAGGCGGGAGCTCCATTAAGGGTATAATCCCTTTGTAAACTACTTCTTGTTTTGAAGTACCAAAGCCATTGAGTGGCTGCTTTCCCGTGGACGTAGCCCACATTGGGTGAACCACGTATATCGTGTGTACTCTCTCTCTCTCTCTCTACACTATAATCTCGTGTATATAAATTTTTCTCTCTCCATTAAGTAATCTACTCAATTATCTATTTAGCTACGTCTTATTTCCTAACAACTGGTATCAGAGCAAGGTTTGCTCGTAGCTAAATTATCTCAAGGAAAGGATTCCTTGAATTGAGTGGGAGTTATGGTGGAGGAGGGGAAGCTCAAGATTGAGAAGTTCAACGGCAAAAACTACCAACATTGGAAGATGCAGATTGAAGACTATCTCTACCAGAAGGACCTCTATTTGCCATTAGGCGGTCTTGCGAAGAAGCCCGCAACAATGGCAGATGAAGCATGGATTGTCCTTGATCGAAAGGCACTGGGAACAATCCGGTTAAGCTTGGCGTCAACGGTGGCCTTCAATGTTTCGGAGATGAAGACCACGGAGGACTTGATGAAGTCACTTGACGACTTCTACGAGAAACCATCGGCATCCAATAAGGTATTTCTTATGAAGCGCTTGTTCAATCTAAAGATGGCAGAGAATGGTTCAGTTGCAGAACACCTAAATGACTTTAACACAAACATAAGTCAACTTCGATCAGTGAAAATCAATTTCGATGACGAAGTGCGAGCTCTCCTTATACTATCATCTCTACCGGATAGTTGGGACAGCCTTGTGATGGCTGTAAGTAATTCTATCTCTGGCACAAATACTCTTAAGTTTGATGATGTTGTGGGTGTTCTTCTAAGCGAGGAAATGCGAAGGAGAAGCACAGGAGAATCATCAAGTGCTGCACTATCAGTGGAAACAAGAGGAAGGCCTAAGGAGAGGTTCAAAAACCAAAAGGGTCGTGATCGCTCAAGACGGAGCAAATCACGAACAAAGTCAGTTCTTGAATGTTGGAACTGCGGCAAGAAGGGCCACGTCAAGAAGGATTGCTGGTCCAAGAAGAAGAAGGAGACAGAGTCTCAAGACAACAAGCCAACATCGGAGGCCAATGTGGCAGGTAAAGTAGAGCAAGATGCTCTAATTCTCTCATTAGACAATGTGTCTAATTCCTGGATAGTAGATTCCGGGGCTTCATTCCATGCGACACCACACAAGCAACATTTCCAAGACTACACCAAAGGTAATTTTGGGTATGTATACTTGGGAGATGATGAAGCTTGTGAGATTGTCGGCAAAGGTACAGTTTCTATCAAAACTGCTAACGGAAATGAATGGAAGCTGAAAGATGTTAGGCATGTTCCTTCTCTTCGCAAAAATTTGATCTCTACAGGACAATTGGACGATGAAGGTCACAATATTACATTCGGAAACAAACGGTGGAAGATCTCAAAGGGATCTTTGGTGGTTGCCAAGGGTGAAAAAGTCAGTACACTTTACTTGTGTGCTGTTAGCACGCAACCTTCAGCTTGTGCAGCAACTACAGAAGTTGACAGTGCGGTGTGGCACTACCGACTTGGGCATATGAGTGCCAAAGGAATGCAAATCCTTCAAACAAAGAAGCTTCTACCAGGTTTGAAAGAAGTGGACTTAGAGTTCTGTGAAGATTGTGTTTATGGTAAACAAAAGAGGGTAAAATTTCAAAAATCAGGAAATGAAAGAAAAAATAAAAAACTTGAGTTGGTTCATTCTGATGTTTGGGGTCCTGCAAGTACACCATCACTTGGTGGCTCATTGTACTATGTAACATTCATAGACGATGCGACTAGAAAAACATGGGTTTATGTCATGAAGAATAAATCCGATGTATTTTCAATATTTCAAAGGTGGAAAGCCTTTGTGGAGAATGAAACAGGTACCAAGGTTAAATGCCTCAGATCCGACAATGGAGGTGAATATTGCAGCCAAGCTTTTGAAAGCTTTTGTGCTAGCAATGGAATTCGGAGGCAAAGGACAACCCCAAGGACACCTCAACAAAATGGGATTTCGGAAAGGATGAACAGGACAATTATGGAACGAGCACGAAGCATGCGGCTACATGCAGGCCTACCGCTTGAACTTTGGGCGGAAGCTGTAAGTACGTCTGTGTACTTAATCAATCGGTCACCCTCAACGGCATTGGATGGGGGAGTTCCAGAAGAGGCATGGACAGGTAAACCGGTGAATTATGCATTTCTCAAAGTGTTTGGGTGTGAGGCTTTCATGCACATAGATAGAAGCCTAAGATCAAAGTTAGATGCAAAGTCCAAAAAGTGTTTCTTCATTGGCTATGGAGAAGGAGACTTTGGGTATCGCCTATGGAATCCTGAAGATGGTAAAATCTTAAGGAGTAGGGATGTAATTTTTAATGAACAAAATATGTACAAAGATTACTTGGAAAGAAAACAAACAAAAGAAACAGGTGATGAGTACATGGAGCTTGAGGACGGTGAAGACTCAAGGACTGCAAACGGTGACAATGTGCAACAACATCAACCAAATGAGGAGCCTCAACCTATTCCCCGAAGATCTACAAGAGCAAGTAGACCTCCAGAAAGGTTTGTTCCTTCCTTCAACCATCTCTTGATCTCAGATTCTGGAGAGCCGGAATCATATGAAGAAGCTATGCAACATGAATCCAAAGGAGAATGGACGAAGAGCATGCAAGTGGAGATGGACTCACTACATCAGAACCAAACATGGGAGTTGGTTGAGTTGCCTAAAGGTAAGCGGGCACTTCAAAACAAATGGGTGTACAAGATAAAGGAAGAAGAAGGTGGGAAGAAAAGGTACAAATCTAGGCTTGTGGTAAAAGGTTTTTCTCAAAAGAAAGGTATTGACTTCAATGAAATATTTTCTCCTGTTGTAAAAATGAACTCAATTAGGCTTGTCTTAAGCCTTGTGGCTGCTCATGATCTAAATCTCGAGCAAATGGATGTAAATACGGCATTCCCTCACGGTGACTTAGAGGAGGAAATCTACATGCTTCAACCAAAGGGGTATGAAGTAAAAGGTAAGGAGAAAATGGTTTGCAGATTAAAGAAGAGCTTGTATGGTTTAAAGCAAGCATCAAGACAATGGTACTTGAAGTTTGATCGATGGATGTTGGATCATGGATTCACAAGATGCAACTCGGATCACTGCGTCTACACGAAGAATTTGGGAGATGGGAAATTCATCATCCTAATGTTGTATGTTGATGACATGTTGATTGCAAGTGCTAACATGCAGGACATCAAAGACCTAAAAGAGGAGCTGTCCAAATCTTTTTCAATGAAAGATTTAGGTGCTGCAAAGAGGATACTTGGTATGAAAATATCAAGGGACAGGACGAAGAAGACAATAAAGCTATCTCAAGAAGATTACATCAAGAAGGTACTAGAAAGGTTTGCAATGCAAAATGCAAAACCAATTTCTACACCTTTGGCTGGTCATTTTAAACTAACGAAGGATATGTGTCCAAAGACACAAGAGGAGATAGCCGATATGTCTAAAGTTCCATATGCTGCAGCGGTAGGTTCTCTAATGTATGCTATGGTCTGGACAAGGCCAGACATTGCACATGCAGTGGGAGTTGTGAGTAGGTTCATGGACAACCCAGGTAAAGAGCATTGGCAAGCTGTGAAGTGGATACTTAGGTATCTAAAAGGGACAACAACAAATGCTTTGTATTTTGGAGGAACTGATATTTTTCTAGAAGGGTATGCTGATGCAGATATGGCAGGTGACAAAGATACTCGAAGGAGCACTACTGGCTATGTGTTCACGGTTGGAGGCACAGCAGTAAGCTGGGCTTCAAAGCTGCAGAAAGTGGTTTCACTTTCTACCACGGAAGCAGAGTATGTAGCAATGACGGAGGCAAGCAAAGAAATTCTGTGGCTTCACAGATTCTTAGAAGAGCTTGGATTCAAACAAGACAATTGTGTCTTGTACAGTGATAGCCAAAGCGCTATCCATCTTGCGAAGAACTCAGCCTTTCATTCAAGGACAAAGCACATTGAAGTGAGATATCACTTCATACGCACTCTTTTGGAAGAGGGACAACTAAAGCTAGGAAAGGTGCATACAAGTGAAAATCCTGCAGACATGTTTACAAAGGTGGTCAACAAGGAGAAGTTGAGCTTTTGCTCATCTTCAATCGGCATTCAAGGATAAAAAAAGCCAGAATGGAAAGCAGTCACAGGTTTGGTTTGGAGATCAGTCTCCAAGTGGGAGATTGTTAAGTATGGAGCCTGATTTACCCTTGTAATTTTCTGTGGTAAAAGCGCACATTTGTAAGGCCCCCATTATGAGGAGAAGCCATCGTGCGTGAAGGAAAATCACTCACCGAAAACCAAAATTTTCACGGACAAGAATTAGGGGCAACTTTAAAGGCCTCGGGGGCGGAGGCCCCCGATACTCTTTTTTTTTCGCCGGAATATTCCTTTTCGCCGGAATATTATGGCCGGACGGCGGTCGGGAAGTGGTCGGAAAACAACCGGTCGGTTGGCCGGTGGCCGATAGTCAATGGCCAATGGCCGGTGGTCGGAAGTCAATGGCCGGTGGCCGGTGGTCGGAAGTCAATGGCCGGTGGCCGGTGGCCGAATTCAATGGCCGGTGGCCGAATTCAAAAGCGGACTTGTCTTCTCAAGGGCGGCCACACATGGGCGGATTGGAGGGTCCGATTTGGACTTATTCGCACAAGGGCAGCTACACATGGCTGTCTCTCATAAGAGAGGGCAGCCCTTTTGGCCTATAAAAGGAGGCCATTTCTACACACATTTCATAGTGTGAAGTTGATGCAACAAGGTGAGTGTGAGGTGGTGAGAGTGAAGCAAGGCGGGAGCTCCATTAAGGGTATAATCCCTTTGTAAACTACTTCTTGTTTTGAAGTACCAAAGCCATTGAGTGGCTGCTTTCCCGTGGACGTAGCCCACATTGGGTGAACCACGTATATCGTGTGTACTCTCTCTCTCTCTCTCTACACTATAATCTCGTGTATATAAATTTTTCTCTCTCCATTAAGTAATCTACTCAATTATCTATTTAGCTACGTCTTATTTCCTAACATATGCGAATGGAAACACACACACACACACACACACACACACACACACACACACACACACACACACACACACACACACACACACACACACACACACACATATATATATATATATTGTACATTTTATTATTCAAGTGCTCTTTATGAGCTTTGGCCATTTATGACCAGCCGGCCAGTTTGTAACCAATTTGACCATTCAAGAAATCTATATAACAAATACGTGCAAGAGGGAAATGGTCACTCTTGCACAGGGGGAGATTGCACCCAATGTCTGCGTAGTTCTTCTCTCATCTCTTCTCTTCTCTCTCGCCGTGCCGGCGTAGCACTCCATTCTAGGAGGTGCGTCTGCACATGCTATCTCGCTCTCTCCCGCTTTCTATCTCTCTCTGCTTGCATACGTCATGGTTGTGTGCTATGCGAGTCGGCAGGTACGTAGATTTAGTCGCTTATGTCTTGCTATCTTCCATTTTTGAGTATTTTGCAGGGTAGCCAGGCTTCCAGTTGTAGCAGTGGTATCAGAGCAAAGGCTACGTTCTTGGATTTTCCGCAATCATGACTATGGATATTATCATGACCAACGATAAGTCATGCTTACCTGCCATTTAATTCTTCTTGTTTAAAAATTTTTTACATGTATGTGACTAATTATTAGTTATCTGTCAAGTTCACATGTGGGTTTGGATTATTAAGGAATCCTAGAATTGTCATGATGCTGTGAATTGGAGTGTAACGATCGATTATAGTAACAATTTACTTAGAGAGAAAGATTTAGACTATTGTATTGCCTGTAATAATTAGATCTAGGACACTCTAAAAAAAATAATAATAACAAGACCAGAATCATCTTAGGGAGCGACCCCCAGAGAGTAGAAGAAGAGTTACGTCATAGGAAAAAATTCTGAGAGATCTCAAAGATCTATCCAAAGCAGCTTTGATCTTGTAAGAGGCTAGACTCCAAATCTTCTACAGTAGGGTGATGCATAAGGTGAACAATAGAAAGAAGCTATTCTTTTATATCTCTATGAGGAGCCCTCCCAAATATATTTGACCTGTGACTCCTCCTTCGAAGACGCTCCATCGCAAACTGATGGTTGTGGGCAACCACCCTAATAGAAGAGTTTATATATGCGAAAAAAATAAAAAATAAAAAATGGTGACCCTTGGCTATTGTCATCACAGCTGTGCGAGAGTGGCATGATTGTAAAATCATTGCAGTGGACGACAACTGATTTTGTTGCGGCATCATCGGCCGAGTTGCCGGAGTAGCAGTGGGCATGAGACAGGGGTCAATGGCGGCGCCATGCAAAATGTAACTTGCTTAAGAGCTTCACACTGCAGCGTATCAGCCACACACACACGCGCAACTCTCTCTCTCTCTCTCTCTGCATCTAGTCGGCGCCCGCATCATTGTACCTTGTGCATGCATGGCACACTACTTTATATCGTGCAATCAAGTATCTCTCTCTCCGCCTCTCACTACAAGGGCCATCTAGTAATCCTTCTCTCTCCTTCGACTCAACTGATGGCGGAGCTGCACCGTGCCTTACCATGCAAACCACCACCCCCAGTTTGCATGCAACTTCTGGTAGTCCTCGTCGTCTCTCTCTTTCTCTTGTTGAATAACTACCAACCTTTCTATGGTTGAATAACTACCGACCCCGCAACAATGTTGTTTTTTTTTTTTTCTTCCCTCAGTTCTCACCCACACCTCGGACTCCCTCACGCTCTGCATCTACCATCCCTCAGCCCACCAACTCTCTCTCTCTCTCTCTCTCTCTCTCTCTCTCTCTCTCTCTCTCTCTCAAACTCCCTCACGTCGCCCATTTGTTTTTTTGTGCATGGAATTGGTAGGCCACGACCACACACACACGGTCTGTATCTCTCTCGACCATTGCTTTCTGTCTACAGTCTGCATGTGTTTTCTCTCTCTCTCCCCCCCCCCCCCCCCCCCCCCCACACACACACACACACACACACTACTTGAGCCCTGTACTACACGTCCATCACATGTAGTGATTCTCTTCCTCTCCCTACCTTCATATTGATGCCTGTGACGGCTACCAACCAACCTCACTCACTCTCAGTTCCAATGGCGCACCTCCCCTCTTAAGCTAGAGTTCTCTATCTCTCTTTGTCCTTAACTGGCACCACATCAGCAGCTTTACACACAGACCCAACCTACCCCATTAAGCATGGCAGTTATGGATCCAAGCATCTCCAACACACACACAGAGGAGTGGCGGACTGGATCGAAACAGGCAGCAGCGCTGGGGCTCATCGATGAGAAGAAACATGCATGGAGTACGCGGACAAAGGTCAACAGTGCTAAGGTTGTAGCTCATGGCGGAAGCTTTTGAAGTGGCAGCTTGGCTCAACTCACTACCATATGCGCGAGAGTTTGAACCCACAGAAGTCGAGTTCGCGGACCCCATAGCCCACAATTCAAAAAAAAAACTTGAAGCAGAATTTTGAAGTTTGACCTATAACGGCATCTGCAACATTATCCCCCCTTTTCCTCAGAGTCAAAGAAAACGATAATGGCTGACCTCATGGATCTCTCTCTTCTTCTTAACGCTCATGGCTCCTCGGCATGTGAGCCTGAGGTGCGATGTAGTATGGGCGGCTGCATGCCTCCGCACAGGTAGGTCATCACAGGATGAGTGGTCGGCCTTTTGTAGTATCCCCTCTTCTTGCTTCATTGACGGAGATGATGAGCTTAAGGGCCAGTTCAACACACGATGCCAGCAGCTAGGTTGACCTGGCTATGGATCATAGAGAAGGCCTGGAGTAGAGCGGATAAAAATTTCAGTAGGCGGCATGTTTCTAGGCGAGAAATTAGATCTCTAGAAGTCTTTCTTTGTGCCTGCAGATGTCAGAGAGAGGAATGGATGTTCAACGGGGTTTGAATTCCTTGAAATCATCGTTCTTCACTTTACTTGAATTTATTTTGTATCCAAACATTGTATTAGCTTCATAAAGATTATATCGATTGGGTCCCATAGTCCTTTGCACCATGAGGAATATCACATTTCATTTAGCTCTCTCCCTTCACACTCCTACTCACAGTACGGCTACCTACAGAAGCAGACATCAACGAAGCTCTTCAACAACTTATGGAATACTTTCTCCAACAAAGCTTGCTGCCTAGCATCCTCCGGCATCAACACGATATTGATGATGAGTATAGGCTTTACGGTTTAGTTTCACACTTTACTTCATTCTATTTTGTACCCAGACACTATATTCGATCCATAAGAATTGTATGCGTTTGGTCCCATACACATTTTACAGACGGTTAATATAACATTTCATTCATTTCGCTATCTCTCTTCCCCCCTCCCAGTACGCCCACTTACAGAGGCAGGTATTGACGATGCTGACGACACCTTTTCTTTATTTTTTATTTCCTTTACTTCATTTTCATATGTACGAGGCATTGGATTAGATCGTTAAATTTACATGGATTGTATCAATTTGGCCTATCTTTAATTTTGTCCTTTTGAAGACGTTTAATACAACATTTCCTTTCATTTCTTTATCTCTCGTCGGCCTCCCACTATGATTCCTTATCACGACGAACATTGAGGAAGATGCTTTTAGGGTTTTAATTTTAGTCTTTCATTTTACCTCATCTTTAATACACAGATCTTAGATTCACACTAATTGCATCAATTTTGACTCACAATATAATTTTTGCCTTTGAAGGCGTTGAATGTAACATTCTATTTCATTTCATTTCTCCCTCTTTCCCCCTCGTCTGCTGCATCTGACACCTCCACATCAGATCTCTCCCCCTTAGAATTACATTGGCAATATGTCCCATCGACGATTACAATGTGACTAGATATTGACAAATGGTACAAATTTGCGGTGGGTAACAAAACTAAAAAAAAAAAAACAAAGTATTTGGAACACAACTATGAAATATGTTGGAGACGACCACAATCAAGTTTCATAATTAATTCGGGAATTAATTAGGGCATTAAAATTTGTTAGACTTCTCCAACTGTGAATAATTTCTGGGTTTTCTCCTTTTCGAGTAGCTCATTGTTACATTTTACTAGTTGTTGTACATTAGCGTTACTGCACAATATTATGTTTAGTTCGTTTACCACAATAAACGTATCTGTCTTGCTTGACCGTAATCAAATGATTTTATCATGATCTTCATTTGTTTTTGTCACATTTATCTAACTCATCTAAGGATTCACAAAAACCTATCCAGACCATAATGCGAGAACATCAGATAAGTGATCTCTTTCTTTGCAAACTCATTTTTTTCAGCTACAGTAATCAAATCCTAACCATATTTTATCCGATTTTATGATACTCTCCCCTACCCTGTTATCAAACCTTATTATTTCCTGCTTGACTATACTAAGTCTGTCATACAAGCTTGTGCCAAACTCCTAACTGTGTTTACTAATACCATTCCCAAAAACACAACTTTCTCGACACGCATACTCAGGTAGCCACTCTGGATCCTGCTGGTATGTACCTCGAATACGTCACTCCTTTTTTCTCTGCATTGTATTTGTCTCTGCATTATATTTAAGCTTCATACTCAAACACTGCGAAGATTATGCCCTCTAATTAAATTCAAAGGAATTTTTATGAGATAATTTTGTTGAGATGCTTTGTCAGTAAGCTATGCAGTTACTCATATGAGCTACAGTACTCTGGGATAGTTCACAACGATTTGTAAGTGCTTTGATATACTACACTATGATTCAACAACATAGTGAATTTTTTTTTTCCTTTATGTATTGCCTAGTCCATTGGTCACACACACACAGATTTGCCGATCTAGGCAGTGTGTAGATACTCATCTTGGTGTAGATTCGCCGATTTAGGCAGCACATTGAAAATTACAGATTCATGATTTTTTAAACAATACCAAATGCAGATTCGCCGATTTAGGCAGCATTAGTGCAGATTTGCCGATTTAGGCAGCACACTTTATTGGTGTAGACTTGCCGGATGAGGCAACACCAATCAAAAAATCATGCTGTAGTGGCTGGCCACCACTGTAACTGGTATGATTTTGTTACCCGCGTACATAATGAAAGTGATTTGGATTTAGACTTATACTGTGGAACTGAAATTGGATTGGGATTGGATATCTGGTGATTATTATGGGAGTGTTTATGAGATGAGACTTGACATTATGAGATTGATGATGAGTGTGACCAATGATATCCTGATTCATCAGGGCATGACATATACCGATTATTCTAGTGGTATGGGACACTAGAATAGGTAGTATGTGGATGACGGCAGGCATAAGCAATATTATCTAATTTTATGGATTTTTCTTTTACTATTTGATACAGATTTCTAATCATTGTTTTTGACAAGTATTGTTTGCAAATTTTTATCTTCGCAACTGAGGACAATTGCTTTCCAACGGAGAGGTATGTTATAGAAATGATATTTTATGATTTACTGCAGCTGGCAGGTGGAAAAGACTAGACCGAGCTAGGCCTATGCGAATGGAAACATATATATATATATATATATATATATATATATATATATATATATATTGTACATTTTATTATTCAAGTGCTCTTTATGAGCTTTGGCCATTTATGACCAGCCGGCCAGTTTGTAACCAATTTGACCATTCAAGAAATCTATATAACAAATACGTGCAAGAGGGAAATGGTCACTCTTGCACGGGGGGAGATTGCACCTAGTGTCTGCGTAGTTCTTCTCTCCTCTCTTCTCTTCTCTCTCGCCGCGTCGGCGTAGCACTCCATTCTAGGAGGTGCGTCTACACATGCTATCTCGCTCTCTCCCGCTTTCTATCTCTCTCTGTTTGCATACATCGTGGTTGTGTGCTATGCGAGTCGGCAGGTACGTAGATTTAGTCGCTTATGTCTTGCTATCTGCCATTTTCGAGTATTTTGCAGGGCAGCCAGGCTTCCGGTTGTAGAAAGAACAATGAGTCACGAACTACGGCCAAGGGCCAGGCTAGGCAGTGTGCACAGGGGATCCGGCTAGGGCAAGAGGCTAGGAGTCTGCCTTTATAATGGGAGGTTGGGAGGAGGATCCTAAGGTTAGCTACCTAAGGCTTTAAATCCTTTTCATATATGCCTAGAGCTTGCTCGATAGGGTCGAGCCTTCGACTTTCATAGGCTATGGCATGCCCTTCTTGGAGAAAAATGGCTCCAAGGCAATCACCACAAGCGTCACATTGGACCTCAAATGGCTTTGAGAGATCCGTTAGTGTAAGCACAAGGTGAGAGATAAGCTTTTCTTTAAGATTTTTGAAAGCATTGTTCTCCTTGGCAGACGATGTATACCTAACATTTTTCTTTGTTAGGTCATGTAATGGTCCTGCAATTTTTGAGAGCTTTTCTATGAAGCATCTATAGTATGCACACATACCTATAAAGATTCTTAGTTCATGAAGATTCCTTGGTTTAGGCCATCCTTTTATTACCTCTAATTTTGACGGATCCATCTGGATGCCATCTTGAGAGATAATGTGACCTAAATATTGAATCTCTTGTAAGAAAAATTCCCTTTTCTTTCGATTAACATAAAGTTTATTCTCTTTTAGAAATTGAAATATTACCTGGAGGTGTTGCTTGTGTTCGTCTCATGAATTAGAGTAGATGATGATATCATCAAAGAACACTCCAATAAAGGTTCGGTGAGGCCTGCATAGCTTCTCCACCAAGCGGTTGAATGTGGCTAGTGCATTGCTCAAGCCAAAAGGCATGACAATGTATTCGTAAACACCAATTGGAGTGCGAAATGCGGTATTTACAATGTCTTGATCAAATATCCTTATTTGATCATAGCCACTTTTTAGGTCAATCCTTGTAGCTTATCAAATAGGTCTTCTACCCGTGGAACGGGAAACCTATTCTTGGTGATCCTATTTAGTGCTCTATAGTCAACACACATATGATATGTGCCATCTTTCTTTTGCACTAATGGCATAGGTGAGAAAAATGGGGATGAGCTAGGCCTAAGCATGCCCTTCTTAACTAACTCATGCACTTGCCTCATAATATCCTCTTGTTGAGCGTTTTCTCCTTTTCGAGTAGCTCATTGTTACATTGTACTAGTTGTTGTACATTAGCGTTACTGCACAATTATTATGTTTAGTTCGTTTACCACAATAAACGTATCTGTCGTGCTTGACCGTAATCAAATGATTTTATCATGATCTTCATTTGTTTTTGTCACATTTATCTAACTCATCTAAGGATTCACAAAAACCTATCCAGACCATAATGGAGAACATCAGATAATGTGATCTCTTTCTTTGCAAACTCATTTTTTTCAGCTACAGTAATCAAATCCTAACCATATTTTTATCTCCGATTTTATGATACTCTCCCCTACCCTGTTATCAAACCTATATTATTTCCTGCTTGACTATACTAAGTCTGTCATACAAGCTTGTGCCCAAACTCCTAACTGTGTTTACTAATACCATTCCCAAAAACACAACTTTCTCGACACGCATACTCAGGTAGCCACTCTGGATCCTGTGGTATGTACCTCGAATACGTCACTCCCTTTTTTCTCTGCATTGTATTTGTCTCTGCATTATATTTAAGCTTCATACTCAAACACTGCGAAGATTATGCCCTCTAATTAAATTCAAAGGATTTTTATGAGATAATTTTGTTGAGATGCTTTGTCAGTAAGCTATGCAGTTACTCATATGAGCTACAGTACTTGGGATAGTTCACAACGATTTGTAAGTGCTTTGATATACTACACTATGATTCAACAACATAGTGAATTTTTTTTTCCTTTTGTATTGCCTAGTCCATTGGTCACACACACACAGAATTTGCCGATCTAGGCAGTGTGTAGATACTCATCTTGGTGTAGATTCGCCGATTTAGGCAGCACATTGAAAATTACAGATTCATGATTTTTTAAACAATACAAATGCAGATTCGCCGATTTAGGCAGCATTAGTGCAGATTTGCCGATTTAGGCAGCACACTTTATTGGTGTAGGACTTGCCGGATGAGGCAACACCAATCAAAAAATCATGCTGTAGTGGGCTGGCCACCACTGTAACTGGTATGATTTTGTTACCCGCGTACATAATGAAGTGATTTGGATTTAGACTTATAATGTGGAACTGAAATTGGATTGGGATTGGATATCTGGTGATTATTATGGGGAGTGTTTATGAGATTGAGACTTGACATTATGAGATTGATGATGAGTGTGACCAATGATATCCTGATTCATCAGGGCATGACATATACGATTATTCTAGTGGTTATGGGACACTAGAATAGGTAGTATGTGGATGACGGCAGGCATAAGCAATATTATCTAATTTTATGGATTTTTTTTTACTATTTGATACAGATTTCTAATCATTGTTTTTGACAAGTATTGTTTGCAAATTTATCTTCGCAACTGAGGACAATTGCTTTCCATCGGAGAGGTATGTTATAGAAATGATATTTTATGATTTCTGCAGCTGGCAGGTGGAAAAGACTAGACCGAGCTAGGCCTATGCGAATGGAAAACATATATATATATATATATATATATATAATATTTATATATATATATATTATTGTACATTTTATATTTCAAGTGCTCTTTATGAGCTTTGGCCATTTATGACCAGCCGGCCAGTTTGTAACCAATTTGACCATTCAAGAAATCTATATAAAAAATACGTGCAAGAGGGAAATGGTCACTCTTGCACGGGGGGGAGATTGCACCTAGTGTCTGCGTAGTTCTTCTCTCCTCTCTTTCTTCTCTCTCGCCGCGTCGGCGTAGCACTCCATTCTAGGAGGTGCGTCTACACATGCTATCTCGCCTCTCCCGCTTTCTATCTCTCTCTGTTTGCATACATCGTGGTTGTGTGCTATGCGAGTCGGCAGGTACGTAGATTTAGTCGCTTATGTCTTGCTATCTGCCATTTTCGAGTATTTTGCAGGGCAGCCAGGCTTCCGGTTGTAAGAAGAACAATGAGTCCGAAAAACTACGGCCAAGGGCCAGGCTAGGCAGTGTGCACAGGGGATCCGGCTAGGGCAAGAGGCTAGGAGTCTGCCTTTATAATGGGAGGTTGGGAGGAGGATCCTAAGGTTAGCTACCTAAGGCTTTAAAATCCTTTTCATATATGCCTAGAGCTTGCTCGATAGGGTCGAGCCTTCGACTTTCATAGGCTATGGCATGCCCTTCTTGGAGAAAAAATGGCTCCAAGGCAATCACCACAAGCGTCACATTGGACCTCAAATGGCTTTGAGAGATCCGTTAGTGTAAGCACAAGGTGTGAGAGATAGCTTTTCTTTAAGATTTTTGAAAGCATTGTTCTCCTGGCAGACGGATGTATACCTAACATTTTTCTTTGTTAGGTCATGTAATGGTCCTGCAATTTTTGAGAGCTTTTCTATGAAGCATCTATAGTATGCACACATACCTATAAAGATTCTTAGTTCATGAAGATTCCTTGGTTTAGGCCATCCTTTTATTACCTCTAATTTTGACGGATCCATCTGGATGCCATCTTGAGAGATAATGTGACCTAAATATTGAATCTCTTGTAAGAAAATTCCCTTTTCTTTCGATTAACATAAAGTTTATTCTCTTTTAGAAATTGAATATTACCTGGAGGTGTTGCTTGTGTTCGTCTCATGAATTAGAGTAGATGATGATATCATCAAAAGACACTCCAATAAAGGTTCGGTGAGGCCTGCATAGCTTCTCCACCAAGCGGTTTGAATGTGGCTAGTGCATTGCTCAAGCCAAAAGGCATGACAATGTATTCGTAAACACCAATTGGAGTGCGAAATGCGGGTATTTACAATGTCTTGATCAAATACCTTATTTGATCAGCCACTTTTTAGGTCAATCCTTGTAGCTTATCAAATAGGTCTTCTACCCGTGGAACGGGAAACCTATTCTTGGTGATCCTATTTAGTGCTCTATAGTCAACACACATATGATATGTGCCATCTTTCTTTTGCACTAATGGCATAGGTGAGAAAAATGGGGATGAGCTAGGCCTAAGCATGCCCTTCTTAACTAACTCATGCACTTGCCTCATAATATCCTCTTGTTGAGCTTGAGAAACTATATAAGGAGGTTTATTAGGCGGTGAACTTCCTGGAAGAAGTTCAATTGCATGGTCATCATTGCCTCGTTTATGAGGTAGCTCACAAGGGATGTCGTCAATAAAGACATCTTGAAACCCCTTGAGAAAATTGGATAACTCTAATTCCTTTTGATTGTGTATATTTTCTTTTGCTAAAACATTAGGTTCATTTTGAGAATCGTTAACAAAAATCATATAGACGGAAATAGAGCTCTTTATTGACTTATTGAAAGCTTGCATATGCACAATGGGTATGGTGTTATTTGTTTAGCATCTATGTACATATTGTTTTTCATGAACCTAAAGTAGATTTTCTTTTCAGGGAATTTAACATTGGCAGCCATGCGGTCAAACCATGGTTTTCCATACATGGACGAGTGTGAATGTGTATGCAATAATGCCTTTCAAAAATCAGCCCCCTCTCTCTCTTGGTCGACCCCTCTTGCTATTTGCTCATGCTCACACCCTATTGGCCCATGCCAAGCTTAGGCAATGAAATTTAAGCAGCATAAGTGATAGCCTTCTGACGTGTCTCCCTTTTCCCTTTTGTGAGAGCTTTAGGTAATTAATTAATGCAACTAAACTCTCATTGGACCCCTTTGTCTCCTGGCCAATAGGAATCAGGCAAGCCATTGGGCTGCTGAATGCTCATTGGACCCCTTGGGAGACATTCCAATAGTCTTCTAGAGAGATTAATTCTTATTGGTTCTTTTATTAAGTGTTTTTAAATTAATAAACTAGATTTACTCTAGCCTAATTCTTATTGGTCCACCTCCATGGTCATCCAATAGGATTTGAGTACACCTTGTGGGCATCTGGGCTAGGGAGTTGACATGTGTCCCTCTTTCCCTTTGTGTAAAAAGCTTGTGAGTGTGTGTGTGTGTGTGTGTGTGTGTGTGTGTTTCTCTCTCATCTCCTACTTCTAGGACTCGCCCCCTCCTATGTAGGGATGCATGAAGACGTTTTGAGCACACACAAAGCATCCAATTTTCCTAGGCTTTTAATCTTTGAACACAACCTTTGAATTTTGGAACCTTAGCATTTCGGAAGTCTGAATGGGCTGAACCTTAGGTTCTTTTAAGCCCATTGTTGCACCTTGATCTTTTGCAGATGCCCCCCCCTTTGAATCCCTATTTTCCCTCCTTCGAATCCCTATAGTGGCTGGTCTGCCAGCTTAACCAATATTCTAGCTTTTTCTCCCTTGGAACTTCCCCATATTAAATGATTAGTTTAACATGAGAAAAATATTTAGGAGAATTAGAAATTAGTTATTATGACAATGGATACCCCTTCTACATTAATATTCTTTGTAGAAGCCATAATGTAATATCAAATTTCTCAAGCCCAACTTTTAATTTATAACTTGTAAAGCCAGCTTCCGTTTTGTGAAGCTATGTACCATGGGAATAGTACCTAAGGCCACTTTTGAGTAACCTTAGGTATGAATCATGATTTATGTACCTCTCAAAAATGGGTTTAGAGAGTCGATATAGGTTCTACTAGTCCTGGCTTATAGTCTCCTAAATTTTCATAACATTTTGAGCTCATTTGGATGAGGAAATCATCAATTTGATGGTAGGATCAAGGATTAAAGGTAGGTAGTCATAGAATACCTGAGTTGATTTTTTCATTGCACCATAGTGCTTCTCTAGTCACAATAGCTTTGTTGGTTGTGAACAACTCAATGCTTCTCCATGTTGCACTCGGGTTGCTTCCCTGATTATTGGCATAGAGTATGTTAGTGCTAGGTAACAATGATATAGACGCCCGTCACTGGCGATCCGCTACTATTGGCACCATTGTTGGGGATTTGATCCTATGGTGGTCAAGCGACCTTTTGACCATATTCTCTTTTTCTAAAAAGAACCTCCTTAAAGCCAATGCAATTTTCTCTAGCAGCATAGTGGTAAAATAGAATTTGGTTGCTTGATAGAGTCTAGGAGTCAAGGACTAGTTAGATCTTTAATTTGGTAGCAAGAGTGTTGTTATTGAAAGCATTTCAATCTCCAATTTCTTCATGATTTTAGAGTATTGTACCACCACCCCCATTAGCAAAATTTTCACATTTTGTTCATTTCATAGCATACTATCATTTCCAATTCATAGGAGTAGGTTAAGTAGGTCAAAACCATCATTTTGGATTGTACGCGTTAGAGAAAAACACTCAAAGCAAAAAGTGATCGAATTTCACAGAGAGACCCTCTACAACTTCCAAATACACTGAGAGCAAAACTGGAAATTCTGATGCAAATTGTGGAGGAACATGAATTGTGATTCATGTACCTCATACAAGAAAAGAAAAACTTTGATTGCACATTGAGCCATCGGGGTTTGACAAGAAAAAAACCAGCCTTTTGAGCCCAAAAAGATGGCAAAAGTCCCACCAAGAAAAAGAAATTGGAAAAACCTTCCTATTGAAAATGATAAAACACATAATGGAAATGAAAATTGTGATACAAACTAAGCATGAAGCAGGGAAATAGTCTACAAATATCCTCATTTATGCTTCTCAGTTATGATTGGTTAAGATTTGCACGGAGTCCAAGGTGCCAGCAAGAGTAAATTGCAAGAGGGGTCGATCAAGAGAGATATGGGACTGATTTTGGCAACGCATTATCACACACACACTCACACAATCTCATGTGTGAAGCAAGAAGACTCTCTCTCTCCTTCTCAAGCTTTAATGGAAAGCTCATCATCTACTCCAAGCTTGTGAGAAGGGAGGCCTACACCAACAACTCTTGGCTTTGTAATGCAAATCCAACCAAGAGCCAAGTTGAATGCATGCTCATATCCTCTACAATGCTAATTACTAAGCTATGCTAAGATTTTATGAGTGATTATGTGGGGAGATATACTTCTTTCTCATAAGACTACTCCTTCCTCTCAATCTACTCTCATACCCCGCTAGCTCTCACCATCTTCGAAGGTGTGTGAGGTCTTGGGGCTAAGACTATGTGGGAATTGATGTTGTGTTTTATAAGTGTGTGCATGGTGCTTGAAGCTTCCATCTTCATTGAAGCATCAAGCTATTGAAGGAACACAAAGTATTGTATTGTATTATGTCTCCGTTGATGGGGGAAACCTATAATACAAAGCCTTTTGGAGGGGGGACGGGGGACTGGCTCCATGTAAATTGGGTCCTCAACTATTGTCAATAGCTTAATTTCTCTCTCTTTGGAAGTATTGTTCAAGCCTATCTAACTAGGTGTTATGCTTTTTGTTTCTCTCTCCATCCAAGCACACTTGCTATGCTCATTAGGAATCTATTCTAATGAAATGCTTACTATATCTATGCTATTTTCCGCTACACTCAAGTTACTATGCCATTAAATGTTATACCTAATATAATTAACAAAATCAACCATTAATAGGATACTTAAGGGTGTAATAGAATTGGCCTATTAACTTGAGAGTAGTGGAAATTAATGAGAATACTTTTAAGAAATTACTTTGTGAGCATAGCGGGTGAACATAGTTGAAGATAACAACATAAACATAGCAATTAGTTAACTTGGCATGAACAACACTTTTGCAAGAGAGAGAATTTTAGAGAACATGAAAAAATTTGAGGACCGGATTTATGTGGAGCCGGTCCCCCCTCCAATAGGCATTTGTATTATGATTTCTCCCATTAAGAGAGACTTGTTACAATACAATCTTTGTGTTCCTTGTGACCTAGGTGATGCAATGAAGATGGAAAGCTTCATGAATCACAAGCATAACATACACTTTGAAGAAAGATTTAACTATCCCAAGACTTAGTCCCAAGACCTCAAACACCTTCGAAGGTGGAGAGAGCCAGAAGGGAATGAGGATAGGGAAGAGGAAGGAGAAACATTTCATAGGAAAAAGAATTAGTTCTCACTTATCATAACTCTTCTTGCTAGCATACATAATAGCATAATAATGAAGATGGAAAATATGGAAAGCTTAAGCATTGAAGCATGGATCTTGGTTGGATTTTCCTTCCATAGCCAAGAGCGTTGGTGTAGGCTCTCAATCTCTATTTGCTTGGAGAAGGAGAGGGAGCTCTTGCACTTTGCACAATGCATAATGAGAGTGTGTGTGAGTGTGTGTGGGAGATTATACCCCCTAAGCAACCCCCTAGCTTGCTTTGGTTGACCCCCCCTTGTAGCTCATTCTTGAAGATCATTGGACCCCGCCAAGCCTAGCCAATCACAAGCAGGACGCATTAAAAGCAACACGGGTAGCCTTGGGACAAGTGTCCCCCTTTCCCCTTTGAGAGAGAGGACTTGTAAATGAAAATAAAATTAATTAAATCTCCTAAATTATCATTGGACCCCTTGGGTGGCCAATCAATAGGCTTCATGCACACCACGAGGGCAACATGAGGAGGAACTTGACAAGTGTCCCTTATGCTCTCTTTGTACCAAGTATGACTTGTGTGAGTCTGTGGGTGTTCTCTCTCATCCCCCCTCATGTAGGGCTCACCCACTCCTTGTAGGGATTGGATCTTTGACTTTTGACACCTCAAGCCCCTCAAGCTTAGGCCCAGTTCACACTACAAGCTTGGCCCTTAAGCACTTTAAGCTTGGGTTGGGGTTCTCACCTCAAGCACATCCCTAGCACCTCAAGAATCTCAAGCACCTCAAGCTTGGGCCGGGTTCCCACCTCAAGCTCAGCCCTAGCTTACCTAAGGTCAAAGGATTTTTACACTAACTATTGGAGGTCTTCAATGAAACTAACCCTAAGGTCTTATGCTCCATTGGTTAGCCTTGATCTTTGATAGACCATCTCTCATTTGGGAACCTTTACCATTGGCCCCGTGTTGAGATAGATCTATAAGCACATGTCTATATCTTAACCCTTGTTCCCATTTATTCTCCCACATTAAATGATCAGTTTAATATGAGAAAATCATTTGGGTTGGTTAGATATTAGATTTTATGACATTACCGCTCTCTTGAAATCATAGTCGTCCTTAACTATGAGGTAGAAGAGATAAAACCTTATTCATTAGTCAATCTTACTTATCGGGTAGAGGATTCTTTTTACCCTACGACATCTTTCCAAGATGGATGATTAATCCATTTGGTGCTTGGGAGACATAGCTACCACAAGCATGTCTGCTCTTTAGTACATTTCATTCTCCCAAAGTAGAGTGACAAATTTTACTTGGTGTTTGAGAGATGTCGTCATCACAAACATGAGTCAAAGCATGCATACTATTTAAATTTGTGCACAATTAAAAAGAGAACTAGTCTTATAAGACAAAAACATGGGTCATTTAAAAGAAATATGTACATTTGCATAGTCTAATGTAGCATCGTAAGCATTGACAAGGTTCATACTATCCTTAAGCTGTATTCCTTGCATCCATCTAGCATCTTCCAAAGGATAATTTTTGAACTTAATAAGATACCGTCGGATAATCTTACAATGTCGTAGTACCTTGTCTTCTTGCCGAAGGATAGCTTCGGGTTGTAGCGCCTCTTCTTGGTCTTCCACTTCGGTAGGGTCTTCAATAATTGGTTCACTTGGTGGCTCTCCTTTGTAGGGTTTAAGTAGGCTCACATGAAAATCATTGTGTATGAGCCAATGTTTGCGCAACTTGAGTTGGTAGGCCGTCTCATTGATAGGTTTCAAAATTTGGAAAGGACCATTGTATCTTTTTGCTAGCTTAGCATAATACTTTTGATGGCCAGTAGGAGTTTTGCCCGTGGTTTGCCTCAATTGAGCTTTAGGAAACTTAAGCAAGACCCAATCATTTTCTTTGAATGTTAAGGCCCTTTTGTGCTTGTCAACATCATCTTTTTGCCTTTGTTGAGATATGGATATAGCCTCTTTAATCTTTTCGAAAGATTCTTGTAGGTCACGGCTGTACTCATCGGCGGGGAAGATATTCCCATGTACTTTGAGTAACAAGGGACTTTTAGGTCTTCCCTCAATGATCTCCAAAGGTGCTTTTCCCGTAGAAGTATGTACAGTATTATTGTAGGCATACTCTACAAGAGGTAAGTACTTTTCCCATTGTGAGAATTGATCTACTTTGGTGACATAAGTCTTGAGTAGATCGAGTATCATAAGATTGGCTATCTCACTTTGGCCATCCGTTTGCGGGTGATAGGCCGAAGAGAAATTCAATCTTGTTCCTAGATTTTCAAAGAGACCTTTCCAAAAGTTACTGGTCATTCTAGGATCTCTATCTAACACGATGGATGTTGGCATTCTATGATGTTTGAAAATTTGGGATCTGAAGAGAGTTGCCATTTGGTGTGCCTTAATAGTCTTTTTGACAGGAATAAAGTGTGCTTGCTTGCTAAAGCTGTCGCCTATTGTCCATATTCCCGTATTCCCATGGATAGACTTGGGCAATCCAAACATGAAATCCATGTATATACTCTTCCATGGTGAATTTGGGATAGGCAATAGTTGGAGTAATCTAGGTTGTTTCCCTCTATCATATTTGGTCTTTTGGCATAGTACACATTTTGAAACATACTCTTGTATGTCCACTTTCATGGTAGGCCAATAGAAATACGTCTCTACTCCTCAAACAGTAGGTTGAATTCCTCTATGTCCCGCATAGGGAGGATCATGGGATTCATACATAACTTTCTCATGAACGGAATGGGTAACACATAGGTTGTTGCCGTGATAACCATCCTACAAGGTGAATGGTTCCTCTTTCTTCCCCAAAGCAAGGCCTGACATTATGTCTCTAAAGTCACGGTCAGTAGCATACTCATCGATCATAGAAGATAGATCATTATGAGTAGCTATAGACACCTGATTAAATTTTGATCGTCGTGAAAGTGCACAGCCACTTGATTGTGCTTACCAGCAATGTGAGCAATATGGAAATTAAATTGCAAAAGAAAATTTTCCCACCTCATTTGTTTGTCGGAAAGCTTTGTTTGCTTCATGAAATACTTGAGATTTTGGTGGTCTATTCGTAGAATAAATGGAGTCTCCAATAGGTAGTGCTTCCATGTGTCTAGGGCATGTAGAACAGCTAAAAGCTCTTTCTCATAAATGCCCAAGATTCATTCATCCGTATTGAGCCTTTGGCTCTCATACGCTATGGCATGCCCTTCTTGGAGCAAAAATGCTCCAAGGCAATCACCACAAGCATCACATTGGACCTCAAATGGCTTTGAGAGATCCGGAAGCATGAGGACTGGTTGAGAAGTAAGCTTCTCTTTGAGCTTATCAAAAGCATTTTGCTCTTTAGCAGTCCATACGTACTTAACGTTCTTCTTAGTTAAGTCATGTAGTGGTCCTGCTACTTGAGAGAATTTTGTTATGAAGCGTCTATAGTATGCGTACATACCAATAAATCTTCTTTGCACATGTAGATTCCTTGGGTTAGGCCATGCTTTTATTACCTCTAACTTTGATGGATCCATATGGATACCATCTTGAGAGATAATATGACCTAGGTATTGAGTCTCTTGAAGGAAAAAGTCACTTTTGTTTTGGTTGAGAAAAAGCTTATTCTCCCTCAATGCTTGAAAAATCACTTGGAGATGTTGCTTATGTCCTTCAAAGACTTGGAGTAGATGATGATATCATCAAGGAACACTCCAGTGAATTTGTGATAAGGTCTAAAAAAATATCTCCATTAGACAATTGAACGTAGGTGGTGCATTCGTTAAGTCAAAAGGCATGACTAGATATTCATAAAGACCAAACATTGTGTGAAACACGGTCTTTAGGATATATCATTCACTATCCTTATTTGATGATAGCCACTTTTAAGGTAAATCCTACTGAAGTAGATAGAGCCTTGTAGCTTATCAAACAGATCTTCCCCGAGAAATCTGTTTTTGATAGTGATATGGTTTAGTGCTCTATAGTCCACACATTTTTGCACACACATACGGTATGTACCATCTATCTTTTTCACTAAAAGGACTGGAGAACAAAAGGGAGAGAAACTAGGGCTCACCATCCCTTTGTCTACCAATTCCTGTACTTGCCTCATGATCTCCTCTTGTTGAGCTATACGGTATGTACCATCTTATGCACTAAAAGGACTGGAGAACAAAAGGGAGAGGAACTAGGCCTCACCATCCCTTTGTCTACCAATTCCTATACTTGCCTCATGATCTCCTCTTGTTGATCTTAAGAGACTCAATAAGGAGGCTTGTTAGGCGGTGAGCTTTCTAGAAGGAGCTCAATACGATGGTCATCATCCCCTTGTTTTGGAGGTAAGTCCATAGGAATATCATCGATGAACACATCTTGGAATCTTTTTAGAAAATTAGACAAGTCTAACTCTTCTTGAATCCTACCATTAACATTTGATGAAACATTAGGATCTTTTAGAGACTCTTTGACAAAACTCATGTACGCAGAAACTGAGCTCTTCATTGACTTATCAAAGCACGAGGATTTACAAGTGGAATAGTGTGACCACGCTCACTAGCATCTATATACATGTTCTTTCCCCTGTAGATGAAGTAGATTCTCCTTTCAAGAAACTTCATATTGGCAGTCATGCGATCAAACCATGGCGCCCCTAGGATAGCATCCTCATGTTGGAGAGGAGAGATAAAAAAGTCTTCTTTGTCGACATAGCTTTGAACATGAAGTCTCAAGTTCCCAATCAAGGGAATAACGGAGGCTTGTTGTCCCTTGAAAGCTGTGTCAGCCACCATTACCATATCTCCCATCTGGAAAGCTTGAATGCCCAGCTTGGTGGCCAACTCTGTTGATATGCAGTTGTGAGTAGAGCCAAGATCAAACAAGATGAAGGCATCATGCTCTCTTACCTTTCTCCAAGCATAGTCCAAAGTGATGATCCTTTGCAATGAACATCCTCTTTTGGAGCTTCGATGGTGGAAGCCCTAGGAGTCTCATTGCAAGTATTCTTTTTAGGGCAAGAATGATAGCCATGTCCTTGCTCCCCACACTTGAAGCACTTATGGTCCTTGCGAAAAGATTCAAGCTCTTCAGAAGAGAGTTTTTTTTTGCCTTTGTAAACTCCCTTCTCCTTGGACTGATTGTTGTTGTTGTTATTGGAAGTGCCTTGGGAAGAAATTTGAGCATTGGTTTTTCCCTTTGCATCATTTTTATCTTTGTTTTCCATGGGCTTGACATTCTGTCTAGCCCCTTGATGGAAATTGATGCGTGAAGCAACCATGGTGTGATAGATTACTTCGCTGATAGAACCAGGCCGTTGAGAGTTGATGTATTCGGCCATCTCTTCAGGTAATCCGGCACAGAATTGTTGCCTTTGCTCGGCAAAGTCTATCTTTTGAAAGACAGTAGTCTTGAGATGTAAATCCCAAAACTTGTCTACATACTTGTGGATAGACTCGTGAGAGAGAAGCTTGAAGCTACACCATTTAGTAAGCACTTTGTCCTTTGCATCGCTTGCAAGGAATTGCTTCGTAATGGAAACTCGTAGAGTTTTCCATGTCTTGGGGGCTTCGTCGTTTCCACGAAAGCTAGCCCACCATTGACGAGTTGATTTTTGGAAGTGCATAGCTACATGGCGTAGCTTGGAGGACTCTGTAAATCCCTCGTCTCCAAAGGCCGCATCAAATTGCTGGATGAAGGCCAACACTTTGTCGGTATCACCAAAGGTGCCATCATAGGTGAGAAAAGAGATACTCTTTCCTCCCTCTTTGAACTTCTTTAACTTTTGTGACCTTCACCATGTAGGGTACAATTTGGGATGTCCTCCCCTTCTGTATGGTCTAGGAGAATAGCCATAGCTTTTATCGGAAGAGGAGGAAGGTGAAGAAGAAGGAGAAGAGGGTGACCTCTTTCTAGCCCTTTTCTTCCTTTGTTTCCTCTCTTCTCTTTCGGAATGACAAGGAGAAGGACTGTGTGTTGATCTTTTCCTCTTGGGAGGAGTGGGTGATCGTCTAGACCACCGTCTTCATGGAGCCACATCTTCACAGGAAGTTAAAGTTTCATTTCTTTCTTGCTCTTTGGATTCCTCTTCTCGAATGGGAGAGAGTCTTCTTTTGGGGGTCTCTTCAAGAAGCCTCCTAAGCTCTCTGTCCTCTTGGATAAAAAGGGAATCATAGCATGAAATTGTTGAGTAACTTTGGCTTGCAAAGCAGGGTTGCCTATAGCTTGTTGCAACCTAGTAAAAGATAATTCACAAACATGGGAGCATCATCATTAGCACCTTCATGTGCAAAATCAAAGCTATCAATGTTCACTCTACTCTATTGATTATTGTCAACCATGTTAACAAAATTTTTGTACGTACTTAGTGTATGCTTTGGCAATTCAAAACCTTAGTTGCCACTCCTCTTAGCCTTTGAAAATAGGCTCTTAAGTATCTACACCCACTGCTCGAAGTGGTTAATTATAGAGAGTAGTGGAGTAGGTCTAACATAGCAGAGTTTCCAAGGGCTAGCTCCTTTCGGACTTCTTATGGCTCAATAATGGTAAAGCCGTAGGCAAAAAGTCTAAAAAGACTCCATTATTAAGTCCAAATCTCCCTAGGTGTGCATCATATCCCACATAGTGGGCTCAACAAAACCGATAATAGATCTCAGTTCCACTTACTCTAATATAATTAACAACATCAACCATTTATAGGCTACTTAAGGACCTCTCTTCTTAAGTAAGAAAAGAGAAACCAAATGCTCTGATATCAATGTAATGGAATTGGCCTATTAACTTGAGAGTAGCAGAAACTAATGAGAATACTTTTAAGAAATTGCTTTGTGAGCATTACGGGTGAACATAGTTGAAGATAACAACATAAACATAGCAATTAGTTAACTTGGCATGAACAATACTTTTGCAAGAGAGAGAATTTTAGAGAACAAGACAACAGTTGAGGACCGGATTTATGTGGAGCTAGTCCCCCCTCCAATAGCCATTTCTATTATGATTTCTCCCATTAAGAGAGACTTGTTACAATACAATCTTTGTGTTCCTTGTGAAGTGCGCGTGCAAGAGCGCGCGTGTGTGTGTGTGTGTGTGCGTGCGTGCGCACAGCAATGGAGAAGAGATGAGACACAGGTTTGGGTAGACTCCAAACACAATTGTGTTAGGGTTATGAATCCTTATTGTTTTATGTAGAATGAATGGTTAGTGTTAGTTCCCGGTAGTCTCCAGCTGCCCAACACTCAGGTGTGACACATTGGGCTTTACTACCCCAACAACCTCCCACTTAAAGGACAATGTGCCTTTAAGCTGGGGTGATAATGTATATATACATACAATACAGGTAGACAATGACCATGATCATCGACCCAATGCCCATGAGTGTGCGAAAATATGCAAACCTCTCTGAAGGTAAGCCCTTTGTGAGCAAATCAGCAGGATTCTCAGTGGTGTGAATCTTGGCAAGCTGCAATCACTTGTCCTCAAGCACCTCACGAATAAAGTGATACTTCACATCCACATTCTTTATCTTTGCATGAAACATTGGATTCTTTGCCAATTGTATAGCACTTTGGCTATCACGATGTAACATAGGCATCTCGACATTGATTCCCAAGTCTCCCACTAGTCGACCAAGCCATATAGCTTCCTTGCAAGCTTCTGAAGCTGCAACATATTCAGTCTCTGTAGTAGATAAGGTAACACAATCTTGCAAATGAGATCGCCATGAAACTGCACCTCCAGTGAATTTATAAAACATAGCCTAAAGTGGACCTTCTCTTGTCCAAGTCTCCTGCATAATCTACATCTGTGTAACCCATTACACATGCTTCCTTTCTTCCAAAGCAAATGCACATGTCTTTTGTACCATTCAAAACGCATAACCCCTTTCACTGCCTCCCAATGTTTCTTGCCTGGATTTGACATATATCTGCTAACAACTCCCACTGCAAAAGCAATATCAAGATGTGTAGCAATTATAGCATACATCAAACTCCCAACTATAGATGAATAAAGCACTTGTGCCATTTCAGCCTTTTCCTCTTCAGACTTAGGGCAATTATTTTAAAAAAGTTTCACATATGGAGGCAATGGAGTACTCAATGCCTTCCCCTTCTCCATATTGAAACGCTTGGGCACTTTAGCAATGTACTCAGATTGAGACAAATAGACCAATTTCTTGCATGTGTCTCGCTTAATGCGCATGTCAAGGATATGGCTTGCTTCACCCATGTCTTTCATTTTAAAGTTTGCATGTAACTCTAACTTCAAGGCTGAAATCTCATCCCTGCATTTCTCGACAATTAACATATCATACACATGAAGGACCAAAATAAAAAAATACCATCTTTAGCTCGCTTAGTGTAGAGGCAATGGTCCATATCGCTATGTTTGTAGCCTTGAGAGAGCATGAACGAGTAGAATTTACAATACCACTCCCTTGATGACTGTTTTAAACCATAAAGAGTCTTTTCTAACTGACACCCCAAGTCTTCATTGCCCTTCTCAACAAAACCTTCTGGCTGCTTCATATAAACTTCTTCTGGAAGATCGCCATTCAAGAACACCGTCTTGAAATCCATCTGGTCAAGTTCCATGTTGTCTTTAGCAATCAATGCAAGTACACACCACAGAGTAGTCATCTTGACAACCGGAGAAAAGATCTCATCAAAGTCAATACCCTGTTGTTGCTTAAATCCTTTAGCAAAAAGTCGTGCCTTGTACTTGGGTTTATTATCATGAGGTGTAATTTTTTGCTTGTACACCCATTTGCATGTTAATGCCTTTTTACCTTTAGGCAACCGAACCAACTTCCAAGTTTGATTCTTATGCAACGAGCTCATTTTTTATTGCATAGTTTTCTCCCACTTTGCCTTGTCATCCATTGACATGGCTTCCTTATAGCAAGAAGGCTCTCTACAATCTGTCAACATAATGTAGTCCAGTGAGGGAGTAAATCTATCAGGAGGCCTTGAAACTCTTGTAGACCTTCTAATAACTGCTTGAGCCAGTTGTCCCTCAGCAACATCTTGTACTGAAGGAGGATTCTGTACTTGTTGTCTAACATTAGGCACTTCAGCCCTATTGTGGACAATTCCATCTTCTTGAAAGATAACTCTCCTGACATGCACATGCTTCTTATGCATCTTTTCTTCATTGAAGTATACGTCATTGCTATGAACTATCTTTTTAGCTTCAGGATCCCATAACCAAAATCCCATCTCGCCAGGATTGCCATAGCCAAGAAATATGCATTTCTTTGACTTAGGAGCCAACTTGCTTTGAAACTCCTTTGGAACATGGCAACACACTTCACAGCCAAAGACTCTAAGATGCTTGTAAGAAGGTGGCTTCCCAGACCATAGCTCTTCAGGTACCTTCTCATCTAAAGACTTGTTAGTAGATCTATTAATAAGATGGACAGAGTTGCTAACGCTCCTGCCCAAAATCCATTAGGAAAATCTGCATTAGACAACATGCTACGTAACTTCTCTTGTATGGTACTGTTCATCCTCTCAGCAACACCATTTTGTGGAGGGTTATATGGAGCAGTCAACTCTCTTTTGATGCCTTTGGAATCACAAAAACTCTAAAAGGCTTTAGTGACATACTCACCACCATTGTCTGACCTTAAGCACTTGACTTTGTTGCGAGACTGATTCTCCACTAATGCCACAAAATTTTGAAATTTTGAAAGAACTTCATCCTTCTTCATGAGAGGATATATCCACACTTTCCTTGAGAAGTCATCAATGAATGTAACAAAGGACAATGAACCTCCCATGGATACATTAGACATAGGTCCACACACATCACTATGCACTAACTCTGATGGCTCACTTTTCAGAGTGCTTCCCCTTTTGTTGGTGACTGTGTTTGTTTACCATAAAGACATCACAAACTGAAAATTCTGAGAAATTGAAGCCAGGCACATAACCAAAACGAGACAAGATTTTCATTCCCTTTTGAGACAGATGTCCTAACCGCCGATGCCACAAAGAAACACTTGGTTGCTTGGCTACACAAATTACATGGTTTTTAACATTGGATACATGTAGCCTGTACAAAGTCCCAGACTTTGAACAATGTGCTACCACTAAAGAACCTTTGGTGATCTTCCACGAACTATCACCAAATGTATAGTAATATCCTGCATCATCCAATTGTCCTGTACTAATCAAGATTTTGGTAAGCTTCAGCACATGTCTCACATTCTTGAGCATGAATGAAGAACCCTTCTGAAATTTTAACTGCACATCACCGACGACACCAACTATGTCGCAAGCAAAATCATTGCCAAGACGAACACGACCTTTACGGGCTGCATCATATGTAATGAACCACTCTCTGTGAGGAGTCACATGAAATGATGCACCTGAGTCAATAACCCAATCTGTAAAGCATAGTCATTAGTGGCAACCAAAAATGTTGAATCCATGGCAGATGTTAGATAAATGTCTCCATCATAATCTTCAACAAAAACATTGTTGATCTCTTCAATCTTTATACTGCTTTTCTTAGTCTTTCCTTCTTCCAGCTTCTTGTCTTTACCTTTCTCTTGTTTCCACTTTGACAGTCTTTCTTCATATTGTTACCATATACATGTGGTAGTGATGTGTGTGAACACTCTAGGACCGCCGGGGCATTTTTTCCCTGTTTAGGAGGCTCTTTTCCTCGTGCATTGTATATACGCCCATCACTCTAGGGCTATCCATCTTTCCATTGCACACTAAGTAATACACTCTCAGTTGTGTGCCTTGAGCTTCCTTTGTCTTCTCCAAGTTGTGTGCGTTTTTTGCAACCCTAATTTCAACAATTGGTATCAGAGCAGGTTGCATCCTCCCAGGCTTAGTCGCTAGTTGCTCCAACACACGCCCACTCATTTTCTCCGATTTTAGTGAGCTTTGACGAGCGTTCACAGGTCGACAAAAATTTTGGGAGCACTTGTAGAGCTTAGTCTGGTCAGATTTCTGATTCGAGCTCATTTCGGCCTCCATTTCCATTGCGGGCAGTACTGCACAGGCTATTTTTTCATTTTGTGCAGAATTTTTGTTAGTGCCTTTTTTTGCATAACAGGTGCCTTACACTCTTCTACGGTTTGTGCTATATAGCACATGTTGTTCCCGCTTCGTTTCTCCTCTTTTCGGGCAGCTTCACATCAGGTGCAGCATTTACCATGGCTGACAACAACAAAGATGTGTTCAAAATGTTTGCTGCTCAGGACAGATTGGATGGGGACAATTACCCTATGTGGGCTTACATGATGCGACATGTTCTTGTGTCAAAGGGCCCTCGAATATTGTGCAGGGCATTGATGTACGTCCTGGTTCTGAGGATGTAGGAGATGTTGAGGATGTTGTAGGTCTTGCTGCAAGGATTGCTGCTATTAGAGTTATTTTTCCTACGAGAGAACAAGCTTGTTGGGATGTAAAGGATGTGCAGGCTCATGCATTGATTGTGTTGTCTGTGAAGTGCACCATTACTCCTCACATTCGTTCAACAAAATCTGCAAAACAGGCTTGGGATATTCTAGCAGGTATTTATGCAAGCCGCAATGAGGCTAAAATTGCTTTGCTACGTAAAGAGATGGAATTAAAGATCATGCATGAGGAAGATGATATGGACACTTTCCTTGCTGGTGTCAAGGATATCAATGAGAAACTTATTTCTGCATGTGAAGTCATTTCAGATAGTTCCCTTGTGTAGACTGTTCTTGATGCCTTAGTCCATGACGCTGTGGGCGGGATGGAAACACATACAACGCCTCTATAATGACCCGACACACACTCTTGGGATGATACACACACACATTATGGGGCACCACTTGGCTTACACAACCAGCCTGGCCGAGACAGGAAACACACAGACGGAGTGAGAAGAGAGAGATTTCCCACTTGCCCACTCAACACTCACACATACACATTCACACACACACTCTCAATTCAGCTCAAAGGAGGCAAATTGCTGTTGTTTAGACTCAATGAAGCTCAGCCCAACACCAATGGGGCAAATAGTTTACACAGTATTGAGGAAATACACCAGATACAACCACAAAGTTAAGCAGAGGCTTCACTCACCGGAGAAGATTACACAAAAAAACAGCAAAAAATCTGCGAGGAATTTGGCAAAATGGACAGCGCCATTGCGTCCGGAATGCCTAAAAACACCACCCTACAATGTCACAGTGCTCAAATCCGATCTCGGATGAGCAATTTAGGGCCAAAAAATGCTCCAAAAACAGCAAAAACACACTTGCGGCTGTTCCTCCTCTCTTCTCCACATTTTTTCTGGTCTTCTCTCAGTTTTTTCAGTTCCCACACTTAGCTTTATTAGTTGGGCACCCGTGGCCTTTTAGATGACCTCAAACGGACCCCGAACAGCCCAAAAACTGACCTCGCAGTGCATAGTTGTCGCCTTTTTGCATCATCCGCACACCTGGCACTCAGTTTTTCCAAATAATGCATCCCGCAACCACGTGAAGTGGCCCCAAAAAGTGGTCCTCATGATGACCTTTCTGCATAAGTATCACAAGAAAACACCCACGTCGTGTCCATACTTCTCCGCGTGCAAGTATTGACCCCGTTCGACCTCTTCACGCCACTCGATGCCATCTGACACACCTGCTTACCTCATGTCATTAGCCCGTGGATAGCTTCCTCGAGAAGTTTTACGCGCTACCAACTCCTCCTTATTGTAGAAAAAACACAGTGGTACTGGTAATAGTGAAAATCGATGTACTATGTACACCCTGTCCTACCTGTGTACACATGTGGGCCCCACGTAACCACCTCGCTCTGAAAAATGGGCAATTCTTTATTTGATGCACCATGCATGTATATGTACATATGCGCAATCTCTTGCTCCAAAAAACTCCTGACATAATTTGCCCATCCCCTAGCCTGCTAGATCATTCATGATCAGCAGCAGCAAAGAGAGATATGAGACTCACCGCATCACAGGTCTCCTCCCCCCTCACCAACACTGCTTGATCCATAGACAGCTCATCTTGCTCCACCATCATCAATCTAGCATGATACAATTTAAGACGCAATCCATTTACCCTTGACTTCTGTAGAACACCATCCAGGTTAGCCAGCTGATATGTGTCATTTGGAAAACACTCCACTACCTTGAAAGGGCCTTCCTACTTAATTTGAAACTTCTTTTGGAAGGTGTTGTCCAGCTTACTGTTGTAGCGCAAAACCAAGTCATGCTTCTTGATACCCTTACTTTTGACCTTTTCATTTATCTTTGCCAAAACCCTATCTTGCATTTGCCCATAATGTTCCAATGCACTCATCCTATCCAGCTGAACCTCTTGTAGCTGTAACAGCCTCTCTTTGACTGCATCACTAGGCGGCCCAAGCAACTTCTCTAACATCTTGACCGCAGGCAACTCTACTTTCACAGGCAATAATGCTTCCTTTCCATACACCAAATGAAATGGAGTAAACCCTGTACCTGTCTTCACCGAAGTACAGTAAGCCCATAATGCACTAGGCAATTCCAAATCCCAATTCTTTCCTTGGTGCTTTGTCACTTTAGAAAGAATTTGTACCAACTCACCATTGAATCTTTCATTTAAGCCATTACACTGCGGGTAATAAGGAGTGGTATGCTGATGCTTAATTTTCATCTTTGCACATAAAAAATCTAGCAGTTTAACTCTAAAGCCAGGCCCCTTATCTGAATGTAGCTCCAGTGGCACCCCAAACTTGCAACATATTTCATCATACACAAATTTTGCCACATCCTTTGCAGTGATCTGTTTTACTGCTATAGCCTCTGCCCATCTAGATACATAGTCCGCTGCCGTCAAAATATAGCTTTTGCTCCTGCTTGTGATAGGTAACGGGCCTATTGCATCAATCCCCCACTTTTCAAACACATCAAACGCCATAATGGTTTTTCGTAGCTCTGGCTTCAACACTCTCTTCCCAAATGCTTGACACCTATTGCAAGACCTACACCAATGGTGAACATCCTTGTGCAAACTAGGCCATACATACCCCTCTTGCAAAATCTTATGCAAGGTGATCTTTAGAGCAAAATGGCCACCACATGCACCTTCGTGATTCTCTTCCAACACTCTGTAAAGCTCCTCTCACCAAGGTACACGTCTCAACACGAGATCAGTCCCTTTCATGTATAAGACATCACCAATCAATTTGTACCTGTATGCTCTACGCACAAAGCCATACTTCTTAGACTTCTGAATCTCCTTTGGAATGATTCCTGTTAGCAAAAACTTCTCTTCTTGAGCCAAACTTTCCCGGCCATGATAAAGAGGTAAAGTGGTCCTCAACACAAATAGCTCCCCAATCATGCCTTGAGCTGCTTCATGTGCCTCTCCATTTAGAGCACGTTCAATGTGTCTGATGATCCATGCTTCGAACTTTTTTAACAGGCCTTTAATTCTGAAGCACATTTCCTTCAATGAGGTGTTCTTTCTCTTCCACACACCCAGCACTTGCTTCACCACTAACAAGGCATCACCTTTTATGCTCAACCTTCGAACCCCATGCTTCAAACAAATGTGTAATCCGGCTTCCAGAGTAGCATATTCAGCCTCATTGTTACTATGAGCATCCAATTTGAACCCTCTCTTGCATACTAGCTTCCCCTCTGGATCATAAAGTGCTATACCCCCTGAAGCTGCATCATGGCTCTTTCTGTATGAACCATCAAAGAACAACACATGTGCATTTGTGATCTGTGGCACTTCTTTAACTACCTTTCTCACCACCTCTTCCTTAACAATAAGGGGATTCTCCTTGTAGGTCAACAAATCAGCTAGGGTAGCCCTTGTACTATCTTCCACTAGAAAAGAGAACTCAAACTCTTGCAGCTCAATTACCCATTTCTTCACCACATTTGACATGTTAGTACCATTAATTAACTGTGGCAAAAAGGCATAACTCGTCAAGAAAACAAAAGGCCGTGGTAGCAAGTAATGACAAAATCGTCGGCAAGCAAATATTACATTGGCCATCACTAGCTCTACTTCCAAGAACTTTCTCTCCAGTACCAACTTCACTCGGCTTGCACAATACACTGGCCTCATATAATGGCTGCCCTTCCCCTTTTGCAATAGCATGGCTCCAATGGCATCATCCCCTACTGATGGATTTACATAAAACACTTTCTCCCAATCAGGAGCCTGCATGGCTGACAACCCCCCTAACACCTCTTTCACCTCTTGAAACACTTCTTCACACTTGTCATCCCATTGCAATGGATCATGCTTTGCCACTTGCTGTAATGGATAAAGAAGCTACGAAGACAATGGAATAAACCGTGCCATGTACTTCACTTTGTGTATAAAAGTTGCCAATTGCTTCCTACTCGTAGGTGATGGAAGAAGAATAATAGACTTAACCTTATCTAGATCAGCCTCAATGCCATTTTCTGACACCATATGGCCCAATAACTTCACCCTTGGCTGTGCTAGATGACATTTCTTTGGATTTAGTTGTCCTCCACATTCATCATATCGAGCCAATACCATCTGCAGCTTCTCATGGTGTTCAGCCCTACTGCTATAAACACAGAAGTCATCCATAAAAGCTTTAACACAACTACCAATGAATGGTTCCAACACCCAATTTGCTCTCTCTTGATAGAAGGAAGGTCCATTTGACAACCCAAATGGCAATACTATGTAGCAATAGCATCCCCATGGCGTAATAAAAGTGGTCTTTGTGCGGTCTTTAAGAGCAATCTTCAATTGAAAATAGCCTGAAAAACCATCACACACATTGTACCTCTCATAACCTGCCACTGAATCCAAGATCTGATCGATGAATGGAAGAGGATATGGGTGGTTCTTCTTAGTGGCTACGTTTAAGGGTTTAAAATCTACACAAATTCTCCACTTCCCATTCTTCTTTGGATTGACTTCAACTGGACTCACCCATTCTGTGGTCTCCACAGGGACTATGAACCCTGCCTTCAACAACTTGTCCACCTCTTCTCGCAAGGCTTCCATTTGCTCTTGACCCATCCTTCTTAGCCTTTGCCGCACTGGCTTAGCACCTTCTTTCAGCTCTATATGCATCTCTTTGCCCTTGAACCCTCTGATCTCTTCATATGAAGTAATGAACAAATCAAGAAAACTAGCCAGCATGTGCAAATAAATATCCTTCTCCATAGCTGAGAGGTCTCCACTGATCATTTGTGTCATCAATTCCTGCTTCTTTGACAACTCAACCTTGGTTTGCATCAGCCCTTCAATCACTTCATAAGGCCCTTTACTTTCATCTTCAACCTCATTCGCAAATGCAACTAAACCAAACTCCTGGATTTCTTTGTCCATCAAAAGAAATGCAACATCAGCATCCTCATCACTGTTGGTAGTGCTATCACTGTCCTCATCTGTCACCGTGGAAGAGTCTTCATCACTAGACTCATCCTCATCTTCATAAAGCTCCTCTAATCGTTTCCTTGTGTCCATATTATAAAGCTTCTTGGTACCTGTCTTTCCATAGAGGCTAATCGTACCATGTCGCCAATCTTGAACAGCTCCCACTGCACGTAACCATGGTCTGCCCAGTATAATAGGATATGCTCCCAACCCTGCTGGCATCACATGAAAATCAACCACTGCCTTTGCATCATATGCCTCCACTTCCAAGCTCTTTACAACATCCAGGCATTTTACTTTTTGATGGTTTGCCAATCTAATCTGAAAACCTGACACCCCAGCCACTGTGAGACCCATCTTCTCAACGCATGAGTGTGTTATGACGCATATTTGGGCTCCGCCATCCACATAACCTTGTCCCAAATTTTTCCTTTTATGCCACACATCTACTATTGGACAAATGTCTCGTAGCTCATCCATTGCCAACACCTTTATTGAACCTCTCTCTGGCTCTTTCTCCATTGGGTTAACCATCCTCTTCCACAGTCGCTTTAGCTTAGGCACCATCTCTATAAGCTGCCCAAAAGTAACATCTGCCTTCCTGCTCGTCAGATCCTCCTTCAAGTCATAGCTTAATTGCCCATCCCCTAGTGGAAAATCTGAAACATGAAACTTTCGACAAGCTCTCCTTTTTCTCTAGGCCTTGACATCCTCGCCTTCATGGCTCTTTCCTTTCTTCTTACTAGGACCTGGGGCACTTCTTCCTTCCTTATCCTCTGTGGTCCTCTTCCCAATAGGCATCACTAATGTATCCTCTAGCTTTGATGCCTTCTCCAAGGTGACTACACTTAGCACTTTTGTCTTTTCCTTTTCCTCCTGGGTCAGTCCACTGGTTCCTTCGTCTCCCTTAATTTCGATGTCATAATCATTTGACCTAGTTAGCACCTGTCTTTGCAATGGATACATGTCTCCCCCCCATCCTTGGTGGCTTATCACATTGCGGGCTGATGTGACCCAACTCTCCACAATTATAACATGTGGGCGTCTGCCTCCAAAACCTACCATTGCTTTGTCCAACACCATTCCTAGGCCTTTCTTCACCTCCTGGCTGATTTGCAAACCTCCCTTGACCTCGATTATTTCCCACTTGACCTAGCATGTTTAGGCTGAGATTCTTCATCAAATCTACCATTTACCTCATGTCTTGCCTTAGCCCATCATCTTGCACTGCTGTAGTGACCATTGTTGGCATAACCTGAGTAGTAACAGGAACCACTGGTTCGTGATGAACCCCTGGCATGTGACCTTGTAAAGAGTCCATAGGCTGAAATTCAGACCTCATGGGCAAAGACTCCACCCCTAACTGGCTCATTTTCCTCAGTTTCCACTCTTTGTTCCTTGCTACCTCTAGTGCATCTTCATATGTCCTAGGCTTCTTTAGCTCCACTCTCCAACGTATATTCTCCCAAAGACCAGCTAAGAACCTGTCCTTCTTCATCATGTCAGGCGGGGGTACCTGTGGTGCTAAGGCCTTGCACATTCGCTCCCATGCCAATGAAAACTTACGTATGTACGCATCTACTGGCTCACCTTCCTTTTGCACCATTCTTGCCACACTTTGTCAGGATCTTCTATCTTCACAAACTCCACTTCCAACCCATGTCGTAGATTGTCCCAACTCAATCTTACAGGTGGATCCGCTACACGCAACTCCTCTTCAAATGCTTTGGACCAAACTCGTGCATCACTCTTCAAACAAATTTGGAGAACACGTAACATCTGCGCAGGGTCATGAATTTGGTTGCTAATGCAGGCAACCTCCATCTTTTCCAGAAATTCTTCCACATCTTCATCACTTCTTCCATGAAACTCCGGATAAGAGAAAGCCATGGCTACCCAAGTTTCAATGCTTTGAGAACCCCTTTGAACACACGTGTAAGAACCCAAAACTTTTACTGACTCAATTTCCAGAAACTTCAATGGAGCTCAACTTTAGATAAGGACAAACACATGCACATCAAATGAGTTTTCATAGTTGATCATCGGAATTACAACAGGCAAAGGACATTCCAGGATCTCTCTTAATCTTCTTGGCCCGAACATAAAGACTATGCGCTGTTGGAAAAAAATCTTCCTGGACACATGAAAATTTATCTGAATTCTTTGAGTTAAATGAAATGGAGTGAATTGAGGGCCATTTTGATCATCCATTAAAGCCAACCATGAAGCTTCCAAGAAGGCACACCTGACTTAACCTCTGATTTTGCCAAAATTTTAGCAGCATAATAGCATAAATGGCTCAAAAGACCAAAAAACCAGCCATCATATCTTGGAAAAATTTTGGCAGAGTTTCCCTAGAAATAGAGCAGTAGGAACCCAAAATATAGAATGTATATGTATGCATAAATTGTCAACAATAGAACCCGAGCATCAAGTAGGACTCACTAGTACATAGCCTATGGCGAGGTCACAAAAAGGGTGCTCCAGCTACCTGTATCACCGAAAGGATCTCTACATTTGAGAATCCCCCAGCTCAATAAAAACCTCACGCTATCGACTCTCACACGAAGGCTAATGCAAATCGCGTATAGTAAAGTCTCAGAAATGGTTGGGACTGCCAAATACAACCAAGTATGGCTTCACAAATGCGTACAATGGAAGTTTCCACAAGTAACGTACAATCCAACAGACAATGCGCTCAAATAGGCGCCAAGTGATGCATACCCACAACAACTGCAAGTGACATCACTGCTAGTATATCACTGTACTCCAACTACCTGTACCTGTGTGAATCACTTGTACCTATACCTGTAACCTGTAATCTCGAATCTCGAAGCTTGAAGCTCGAAGCAGAAGGTACTCGAAGAAGATCCTCAATGGGGGCACCAAAAGAATGTGGGCGGGATGGAAACACACACAACGCCTCTATAATGACCCGACACACACTCTTGGGATGATACACACACACACATTATGGGGCACCACTTGGCTTACACAACCAGCCTGGCCGAGACAAGAAACACACAGACGGAGTGAGAAGAGAGAGATTTCCCACTTGCCCACTCAACACTCACACATACACACTCACACACACACACTCTCAATTCAGCTCAAAGGAGGCAAGTTGCTGTTGTTTAGACTCGATGAAGCTCAGCCCAACACCAATGGGGCAAATAGTTTACACAGTATTGAGGAAATACACCAGATATAACCACAAAGTTAAGCAGAGGCTTCACTCACCGGAGAAGATTACACAAAAAACAGCAGAAAATATGTGAATAATTTGGCAAAATGGACAGCGCCATTGCGTCCGGAACGCCCAAATACCCCACCCTACAATGTCACAGTGCTCAAATCTGACCTTGGATGAGCAATTTAGGGCCAAAAAATGCTCCAAAAACAGCAAAAACACACTTGCGGCTGTTCCTCCTCTCTTCTCCATGTTTTTTCTGGTCTTCTCTCAGTGTTTTCAGTTCCCACACTTAGCTTTATTAGTTGGGCACCCGTGGCCTTTTAGATGACCTCAAACGGACCCCGAACAGGCCAAAAACTGACCTCGCAGTGCATAGTTGTCGCATTTTTGCATCATCCGCACACTTGGCACTCAATTTTTCCAAATAATGCATCCCGCAACCATGTGAAGTGGCCCCAAAAAGTTGTCCTCATGCTGACCTTTCTGCATAAGTATCACAAGAAAACACCCACGTCGTGTCCATACTTCTCCGCGTGCAAGTATTGACCCCGTTCGACCTCCTGACGCCACTCGATGCCATCTGACGCACCTGCTTACCTCATGTTGTCGGCCCGCGGATAGCTTCCTCGAGAAGTTTTACGCGCTACCAACTCCTCTTTATTGTAGAAAAAACACAGTGGTACTGGTAATAGTGAGAATCGATGCACTATGTACACCCTGTCCTACCTGTACACATGTGGGCCCCACGTAACCACCTGGCTCTGAAAAATGGGCAATTCTTTAATTGATGCACCATGCATGTATATGTACATATGCACAATCCCTTGCTCCAAAAAACTCCTGACAACGCATGCATGTCAAATGCTGCAGATTCACATGTGTGGCATTTTGACAGTGGTGCTACAAAGCACATTACCTCACATCGTGATTGTTCACCTCTCTTGAGTCTGTCCCTCATGAGAATTCAGTCACTTGTGACAACAATGCCTCTTATCCAGTTCCGGGGGTTGGAAAGATTGTGCTTACTGCTGCAAATGGTAGTTCTTTTGCACATGTTGATGCACTTTATGTACATGGGATCAAGAAGAATCTTTTGTATGTATCTGCACTTGCTAGACCTGGACTTGTAGTCAAATTTGTGGATGACATATGTACAGTTCATGATCTCGATTTTGGTGATGAAATTGTTGCATCTGAGCTTTTGTGTCGTGGGATGTATAAGCTCACTTTGTATGACAAGAGTGAACAAAATTTTGCAAATGCAGTTGCAGATTCAAGGGCTATTACAGATGCAAAACTTTGGTATGCACATTTTGGTCATCTAAATTTTATCAGTTTGCTGCGGTTGCAGAAATTTGATATGGTTGCTTCTTTGCCACCTCTTGAAGCACTTGTAAAACATGTTTGTGAAGGCTGTATTTTGGGTAAGATGCAGTGTTCGAAGTTTCTAAAGGATTGTTCAGTTCGGACCACATGCAGGTTACAGTGCATAGTGATGTTTGTGGGCCCATGCAAACTCCGTCCTTGGGAAATTACCTTTACTTCGTGACTTTCATTGTTGATTACTCCAAGCATGCATAAGTATTTCCGCTTAAAGCGAAGTCCAAAGTTTTTATGTGCTTCAAACAATTTTTGGCTATGGCTGAAAATGTCTCAAAATGTACTATGGGCACCCTCGATTGCGATCGAGGGGGGGAGTATATGTCTCATGAATTTAATGCATTTCTGGCTAGTCGTGGGATAAAACAGCAATGTATAGTGCCTTATACACCTCAGCAAAATGGTGTAGCTGAGAGGAAAAACATGTCACTTACAGAAATGGCATGATGTATGGTCAAAAGTCAATCTTTGCCGCATTCCTTTTGGCTTGAGGCCATCATGTGTGCCACTTATGTACTTAACAGGTGTCCTATGAAAGCTTTGCAATCTATAACTCCATATGAAGCATGGCATGATAGAAAGCCTTCTATTGAGCACATGCGTGTTTTTGGATGTTTGGAATATGCTTTGGTGCCACAAACACAGCGTAGAAAATTGGATGATAAGGCTGTCAAACGTATATTTGTTGGTTATAGTGCTGAAAGCAAAGGTTATAGGTTGTATCTTCCGCAAACAAACCGTATTTTGGTTTCACAGGATGTAGTGTTTGTGGAAGATTCTGTTCAGCCCTTGCTATCATGTACTAGAGACAGTAATGTAAGCTCACAGGACATTTATGACACTTTGTTGCCTCTTTTCAGTGGTGGAAGTTCGAATGTAAATTCCAATGAGGCAAATGTACAGCCTATGGGGATTTTCGACAGGCTAGAGGTATGCCAAAATGATTGGTGCACACTTTGCGTGACAGTAAATTGGATGCACCTTTGTCTAGTCATACTCGTTCATGCTCTCACCATGCATCTTATACATCAGATTGTCTAGCTTACATGATGTTGAGGAACCTCTGTCTTCTGATGAAGCACAAAAATCAAAAAATTGGATGGCTGCCATGCAATCAGAATATGATGCACTTATAGAAAATGACACATGGACTTTATGTGATTTGCCTCCTGGCAAAAAGGCCATTGGTACAAAGTAGGTTTACAAGTTGAAACGCAAGCCGGATGGTGAGATCAATTGCCATAAGGTTCAACTTGTTGCGAAGGGTTATGCACATCAAAAAGGCATAGATTATGAGGAGACTTTTGCTCCGACTTGTCATATGATTACTGTGCATTTTCTATGTGCATTGGCAGCTCATTTTGGTTGGGATGTACATCAATCAGACATTGTTACTTCTTTCTTAAATGGTGATATATTTGAGGGAAGTTTATGTAACGCAGCCTCACGGTTTTGTCAAGAAAGGACAAGAGGACAAAGTGTGCAAATGTAACAAGGCTTTGTATGGGTTGAAGCAATCTCCTCATGCTTGGTATGAGAAAGCTGACACTCATTTGGTCAAACAAGGCTTTCATAACAGTCCAACAAAAAGCACATTGTATGTAAAGCGTGAGGGTGATGTACTTCTCATTGTGGTTCTTTATGTAGATGATTTGTTGATCATTGGACCAAATGAGAGACATATTGTTGAATTTAAGGCTGATTTGAATGCTACTTTCAAGATGAAAGATTTGTGGTTGTTGCATCATTACTTGGGAATACAGTTTAAGCAACGTGATGGTGGTATTGCCTTGTGTCAGAAAAGTTATATAGAGACATTGCTATGTAAATTTGGACTTGAGGATTGCAAACCTATTGCCACTCCCATGGAAACATGTTTGAAATTGAGTCTTCATGATGCTGATGATACTATTGATGTCACTCTTTACCAAAGTGTTGTTGGCTGCCTCATTTATGTATGCAACCCGAGGCCAGATATTCAGTTTGTAGTCTCACAGGTCAGCAGATTTATGCATAGCCCAAGGTTTAAGAATTGGCAGGCTGTCAAGAGGATTTTTTGCTACCTTAGTGGCACTTTACATCTTGGCTTGTTTTATCCCAAGGGGGGATCATTGCCGCCAGACTTACATGCTTTTTCGGACTCATATTGGGCTAGTTGTTTTGACACGCGAGTGTCCACATCAGGTTTTTGTTTCATGCTTGGCAGTTCATGTATATCATGGTTGAGCAAGAAGCAACCTACTGTGGCCACTTCGAGTTGTGAGACTGAGTATAGGGTAGTCTTCACAGCTACGGTTGAGTGTGTATGGCTCAGACGCCTTATGGCTGATTTGGGTGTTGGACAGGACACTGCCAACACTATCTACACTGATAGTCAGAGTGCATTGGCAGTTGCGAGGAACCCAGTTTTTCATGCTCGCACAAAGCACATTGAGGTGCATTACCACTATGTCAGGGAGAGGTTATCAGCAGGAGAGATCAGCTTGGCTTATGTGCCAACACAGGAGGACAACCTTGTAGATCTTTTCACAAAGGCATTGTCTCGTGAGAAGCTCAAAGCTTTCTGCAAAGCTTTGCGCTTACTCCCCTTTGTGGACTGATCATGTCCTCAGGGCATGGCACTTCCCTTTACTCATGTGCCAGCTCTCATTCACCGCATCACTCCAGGGGGGATCTGTTACCATATACATGTGGTAGTGATGTGTGTGAACACACTAAGACCGCCGGGGCATTTTTTCCCTCTTTAGGAGGTTTTTTCCCCCTGTTCATTGTATATACGCCCATCACTCTAGGGCTATCCATATTTCCATTTGACACTAAGTAATACACTCTCAGTTGTGTCCCTTGATCTTCCTTTGTCTTCTCCAAGCTGTGTGCATTTCTCTGCAACCCTAATTCCAACACATATGACCCTTTCTGTGACAATGATAGCACTCAATGTCTTTTCGGCCATGTGATTTGCTACGAGATTTTCCTCTTTGATTCTGCTTGCCCTTTTCTTGTGATCGACCACGAACAACAAGAGCATTGCTAGTACCACGAGGAGTATCAAGATTCTTCCTTCTAACCTCTTCACTAAGCAAACTGCTTTAACAAGAACCTCTAAAAACCTGAAGTGGTTCGGCAAAAAGACTTCATGTCTTAACTTCTTTGGGATAGAAATGGGTAAAACACTTGGATCAGAAGGGGTGATGGCCTTTTGATTGAAACTTAATCTAATTAATAAATATAATTTTCTTAAAAATATGGGGTAACTACTAACCTTAACTATATTATAAAGATCTCACTTGGGTTAGAAGGGGTGATGGCCTTCTGATCACAACTTAAAAGAGGAATTTCAGTATTATAAAGATCTCACTTGGGTTAGAAGGGGTAATGGCCTTTTGGTCTAAAAAATAGTGACAACTGCATATCATTTGTTCTGAGAATGGATGCTTGTTGTTATTCAACACTACATGGATGGTAGGGATAAGTTAAAAAGGTTTTAAGTAGGACATTGATAACAACTGATAGGGTTTGTTGACACCTATAAAACGTATTCAAAGTTAACAAATCTGTTACTTTTTTTATATGGATGCAAGTGAGGACTCTATCTTTACTTAGGATATTTTTGGCTTTGATGATGTCCATCACTGTCAAACCTGGCCTCTTTCACTTTAGAATCAGTTGATCTTGACTATCTTATGTACAAAACACTAGAATGATACCTTATTCTCACTATGATGTACAAAAATGAATCAAAGACTGAGTCGTCTTTGTGCTAATCCTTGTCATTTGTCTAAAGCAAGTTGTCTTTTGAAATGTTATGTTCTTTTGTGTATAAGTCTAAAAATAGCAACACGCTCGTCCTAAACACAATGCTCTCCAAGAATGTTGGAAGACCAGGACGCTGGCTTTAGAAATTTGTTGGGCTATAGGGCTTTGGTGGACCCATTGTTTATAATTCCCGTTTAGATTGACTGGTGTTAGGTGGTCCATCTTAAGACTATAGGTCAAGATTCCTGCTCATGGCTATCATGGTCTTTTGAATTTGCCGATTTTATTGTTGCAAGTTAATCCATGTTTACTTACCTTGGTTCTAACTGATGTTTCAGGTACACATTAAAGACAAGCTAATTGCTCACATGAGGGTCATCCGTGACCCTATGAAACACACAAAGATAATGGAAACTATTTTATAATACTTAAAGGACCATCCTTTACATAAAGCCCCGTTGCCTAGAACTAGATATTTTCTTGATAGAAAAGCGAAAAGCAAAAAGATCACTTATCCTAAGTAAATACAATCAATCTCTCAATATTTTGTTACAAGCCTTATCCCTCTCCCAAGGGCTTGAGTTGACTTCAAAACCTCTTTCTATGGCTAGCTCCCTTGTTTTTTTTATGTATTAGCAATCTGGATGCTTTGCAATTGATTTATGATTCTACCCTAACAATGACAAGAAGTCGTCTAACCTATATATGCTTTCCTTCAATGATCCGGTCAAGATTTTTGCTACTCTTGACAAAGATACTGATGATGGGGTTGCTATGATCTCACAATACATTTCCCAATCAACTGTATTAGCTCTGCAATATAATCAAGATCTTGCTCAATTTTCTTCTTCTGGTGTTGAGCTAGCCAATTTTCTCAAAAAATTATGTGGGCTTAATTCGTCTTTCGTTTAGTACTCCGGCTACCCCTATTGTCCCACAAACTAGTAGCCTCTTCTATAGAGACATTGCCACTCTAGAGGCTATTAAAGAATTCCAAAATAATTTATGTACCTTTCTAGAGACAGTTACATTATATCTCACATGATCATTATCCCAATGTTCTTGTAATTTGAGAATTATCTAATATGTGGGTTCAATAATCTACTACGAACTATTTGATCTAGATTCTACTTACTTGTTGCTGAAAGGTACTTATATGTGGATAAATTCTTAGGCATACACATTAGAGTTCATAAAATCATGAAATCTTCCCAATACAGAAACACACACGTACACTTAGGGTGGGTTCACATTGGCACGACGAAAAATAACCTCCAAAAGGGCATGTTCCGGGTGGAGGACATGAATTATTCTCTCTTCCACCGCTAAACATTCACAGTGGGAGGGTGGAAGAGAGAATGGGTGGTTCCTACCGCCCGTGAACTTTAGGGAATGGGTGGAAGCAACACAAGAAGACAAAAGAATGAATTTGTTTAATTTAAAAAAAAGGCATGCAAAATGGAAGGCATGCCAAGCTGGCATTTATAGCATACATGGAGGGTGGAAGAGAAGATGGGAGAGGGGGGGGGGTCCAAAGTGAAACATAGATTTCCTTCCACGAGATGGCACCATTTTTTAGAGCTTCCGCCATGCGATGTGAATAGGGAGTTTGACGTGCAGGTCTGCAATTCGCTGGCAGCAGGCTAACATTTCCTACCGCCACCTATTGTGAACGCAACCTTATATGTATGAATACAATACACACACACACACACACACACACACACAAAAACATTTATAAGTGTGTAATATCAAAGCTTCTACTTGTGCCCAACACTCATTGAAAAACCCCTCGGTTGCAATGGTCAAAACCATCTCTGATTGTGACGACTCCACACAACCTCAATAGAAGGAAACCATGCCATAGAATTCCAAAGGAAATTCTTCATGACAACAAAGTTCAAGAGTCAGCCTTGACACAGCTATGTTGTGTATGCGTTCATGACAAGTCAAGATTTCTAAAGCTCATAGAGATGCTATGATGTGCATACTATATATCTTTTGTATTTGCACGCTATATAAAGCTCAGATGCAATTTATGTTTGTGTTGTGATCAGCCTACAAGGAATTGCTAACATATTATAAAGTACTAGTATAGCTGGCGGCTTCGCCGTCGAAGCCGCCTCTCTCTCTTTCTCTCTCTCTCTCTCTCTCTCTCTCTCTCTCTCTCTCTCTCTCTCTCTCTCCCCCTCCGTCACTGTGTTTCCCGGACGCTGCAGGCGACACTGCCGGATTAATCTGCTGTTGATGCGTGTCAGGGGGGGAACCGGAATTCCCTCCCCCTTTATCTATCAGTATAGATTAGATACAAACATAAGTCTTTTCATAATGGATGGCATTGAGTAAGCGTTAAGCAAGCATATGTATACGAGACTAATCACCATTCAGCTTAAATTCCCAATCATCATTAGAAAAGTTGATTTGGTGGTTGCATTACAATAAGCATGACTTGATTCTTTACAAACAAGGCGGACTTAACAAAAGAAGACTCTTTGGTTACCAAGTTTTAACATAAATGATGTGATGATAAGAAGATTCTTTGATTTACAATCGAGGAGCCCAATCTCAAGGGTTTACTAGAGTGCTCAAACTTGCAAGTACAATTTGCATTTGTACATCTATACTCTTTATAATGCAGCTTAAATTTTTCAAGGAAGGAGAGACCCTCCATGTGTCACTCATCGCTTCACTTAAGAGAAAAACCTCTCTAAAATGCAGAAGGGAGAGTAAGATTGTAAGAAGCTTTTCAGCTTTTGGTATAATGTAAAATCAAAAGAGTTTCTTTTTCTTTAGTAGTAGAAAGTGCTTTAGTCATAGAAAGTCAAATATTTTCTTCTCTACAAAGAATAAATGTATTGGTTAAAATGCACATAACAAAAAGGAGATAAATTTACTGGAGATTTTATTACTTAATGATAATTTAATTTTTGAAGGTATATTTGGTTTTTTCTTTTCAAGAGTTTTTTTCAAGACCAATATTGACATATATTTTTTTTAGTTTTTTTTTTTTTAAAGAGATTGAAAAAAAAAGAAAAGAACTCGTGTGGTGTTGACTTGGGGTAGTTTCACTTTGAGAAAATACATGCAAATGAAGAAGTAGCTATCCATGTTATTGACCATATGAGAGAGAGAGAGAGAGAGAGAGAAATTTTCATTTCTAGATCATAGGGCTCTGTCTCACCAAGGACACCCTTCAAGCTCTTCAAATTTCTCGGGCGAGAGGGAGGGGAGGGGGTCACTTAATATTTATGCGACTATCACGTGAGTATAATAGTAGGGGTTAATATTTTCTTTCTCACGTTTTAACATACAAAAAGATACCATAAAATGTAATTGGATTTTTTTAATATAGATTGAATTGTTTGTCAAAAATTCAAAGATAAGGAATTTAAAATAGTTCTTGAATGCACGTGATACACAAAATTTATATTTAGTAATATACCAAGTCAAATTTCCAAGATAATATGGTTTTCTTAGAGTAATAGTGTATTTTCAAAAGGGTAGCTAACATTTTTCACCCATAGAAAACACATAAAATGTCCAACAAAAATCAACCCTCTCATTGACACCCCAAATAGAGAGAGATTGCGCAATTAACGTACCTTTTACCAGTTCCTGGATATTTTGTCGTTTTTGTTTTAAAGAGTTAAACCCTGGAAAATGCTTAAAAATCAATAGATTCTCTAAATTTTGATACGCAAATGTGCCTACCAAAAATCAACTCCACACACACACACACACACACACACACACACACACACACATAGAGAAAAATGTTTTAGCGTCGAACGAATGACACAACAAGTAGAAGGGAGAAGAGGAGAAAGAGAGAATAAAATGTTTAAGGGTGTAAGAACAATCTAAAAAAAGACGCTAAAGTTACACAAACACTTGAATATTGATGGAAAGGGGGGGGAGAGAGAGAGAGAGAGAGAGAGAGAGAGAGAGAGAGAGAAGAAGAAGAAGAATAACAATAATAATCATAAATTTTTTAATCCCATAGGTGAGAATAAAGTTATTTTTGTTTCATCTTCTAACTCTCTCTCTCTCTCACACACACACACACGTCTTGAAAAAAGAAGAATTTAAAATGTTGTAGGAGCGATCCAATGAGATCTCAAAGATCTATAAGATGGTCTCAAGTTCAAGACCTGGAAGAGAGAGAGAGAGAGAGAGAGAGAGAGAGAGAGAGAGAGAGAGAGAGTTGCATTGCATGTGTGTGCGTGTATGTGCATGTACAAGAGAGAGAGAGAGAGAGAGAGAGAGAGAGAGAGAGAGAGAGAGAGATTTTCCATTCGAGCTCATAGGACTCCGTCTCACCAAGGACACCCTTCAAGCCCTTCAAATTTCTCGGGGGGGGAGGGGGGGGGGGGGGGGGGGGGAGGGGGGTCACTTAATATTCGACTATCACGTGAGTACAACAGAAGGGGCTATTTTTTTTCTCAGATTTTCAGATACAAAAATGTAATTGAATATATATATATATATATATTGAATTGTTGTCAAAAATTCACAAATAAGGAGTTTAAAGTAGTCCTTGAACGCACGTGATATACAAAATTTATACTTAGTGACACACCAAGTCAAATTTTCAAGATAATATGATTTTCTTAGACTAACAATGTATTTTCAAAAGGGTAGCTAACATTTTTCACCCATAGAAAATAAATAAAATGGCCAACAAAAATCAACCCTCTCATTGGCACCCCAAATAGGGAGAGAGATTGCACAGTTAACGTACTTTTACCAATTCTTGGATATTTTGTCCTTTTTGTTTTTAAGAGTGAAACCGTAAAAAATGGTTAAAAATCAATAAATTCTCTAAATTTTGATAGGCAAAGGTGCCTATCAAAAATCAACCCCACACACACACACACACATAGAGAAAAATGTTTTAGTGTTGAACGAATGACGTAGCAAGTAGAAGGGAGAAGAGGAGAAAGAGAGAATAAAAGGTTTAAGGGTGTAAGAACAATCTAAACAAGGTGAGGGATCACGAGGGCCTGCCAATGGAAGGATTTGTGAAGGTGGACGGCATCCTTCAAAGTACACTCAACCCAACACAATGCTAAGGCCTTTCCTCAGCAGGCCAAAAATACAAACACCGTCGATGTAAGGCTAAATGGGGTCTAGGTGCCTTTATGATTCGATAGACACCTGCAACCAGTGTTCGTGAAAAATGTGTCTCGGCCTAATATCGTGTCAGTTTCAATTTCAGAAATGTCGGTCGAGGGCAAGAGAAAAGGGAGAAATTCCGCCCAAAAAGCGAGAGAAATACTGTAAAAACCCGAAAAGATAACCTAATTTTTAAACATTTCCTCTGGAAAATCAAGGGAAGGAAGTTTTTATGTTTGGAAAAATGAATTTTCAAGTCTGCCTGTAACAAAACGTGAGCTGGTACATCGATGGAACTCTTGAGGCAGACAACATCGCAGATGACTCTAAGCACAAACTCGCATGCGCATTATAACAAGGGCCTTTATGACTCGATAGACACTTACAACAAAATGCAATTAAGGCATGCAGATTGACGTTGACACCTCTTTTCTGAGCCCCATTAGGAAATTTTGGAGGTCATTTGGAGGGCCATATGAAGAGAGAGAAAAATAGAGCGCGTCCAATGAGCATGAAGGCTACGTTACGTAGAAAAGTACCTGGAAAGACTCAAAAAATAGGAAAATAGCATAAAAATTTCACGAAACTAGGATTGTAGCATAGTAATTTCCTTACTTTTACCGAGCTTTTAGGTGCTTGCGTGTGGTCCCACTTCTGATATTCTCTCATGGTCATTAACGTACTGGAGGGTGACCATTAAGCCCGCACAAGATATTGGAATTTTAAAACACTTTCCCTCCATTAGAATGCTTTCAAAGTGAATCTCCCTCCACTAAAGCTTTTCTCTGAGAGTTATGGCATCCACGTCTTCTCGCCCAAGAGCCTCAAGGTGTTTACTGTCTCTCACACCAACAAACAACAACGGCACTTTGCCTAGAAGGCCAAGTAGTAGCATATCCTCAATTACAATACCAGCTTCAATAAGTGCAGACAACCAATGGGTTGGACAAAGGATAAACAAAGGTTCATGGGTCCTCATGCAACCAAGAAGACCCAAGAGGTCTAGTGGTATCAACGTTTACCGCTCAGCATGGAAGGCCAGGGTGTTGGATTTCAAAGTTGAGATCGGCAAAAGATCTGTAAAGGAAGTTCTTGTTCAGCATGTGTTTACCCATCCAGAGGTGATAGCAAACGGTGGAAATGTATCAAATATACATCAACCACGTTGCAATTGTAAGTACTCTTGACATGTGAACTTACTGATACTCTCATTATAACTTTTCTTATATATTTTGCAATGTTTCTCCCGCTTGTTATGAGTAATGTCTCTACTCTTCACAACTCAATTACATTAGATTTGTCATTTGTACTTATTGATACTCTTAGTTTAACTCTTCTTATATATATTGCAGATGTTTATCCCTCTTCTTATGAGCAATGGGAGCCTGTGGAGTGCATAATAGGCCTCTTCCATGTTGTACATGCCCATATTGGTTCTCTACAGTACTCAGAGAGGAGCAGCAAAAGATTGGCTGATGAGGGAATCTTTTTTTATGACCACTTTTACCAACTCAGCTCAGGGAATAAGAATGGCATGTTGGTGAAACTGCCTCTACCGACCGATTGGAACACTGTGGACTGGCCAGTTCCCGAGGAAACAATGGTGGAGGCAATGCGAAGTAAGCTCTACAAGGATATACAAAGGTCTCTACGTAGCTCTATTCCTACCAAACTGGTTCGAATTGCAAACTTTTGTCCTGTTGCACTCTTCATAGAGCTGTTTCATAGCTACAACATCAGAGTTACAAAAACTATGTTCATGTGCAAGTCATTTCAGCAGTCATCCTGTGACAAACTTCTTGACAAAGGATGGTATGCAAAGGAAGAGATTGGTTTACGGTGCGAGGTCGCGCTTGATACTCTAGTTGTCAAGTACATGATTGCAAGCCAATCACTATTACTCTCATTTTGGTATATGCGATCACAAATGCTAAACGGTAAGTACATTCCTATGGACCAAGTTTCTGCAGGTTTGGAAGATAATCCTACTGTGGATGTGGAAGTGATTGATAAAGAGAATGGCCTACTATTGGTGGTTACAATAAGGGAGCTATGCAGTCTTCAGCATTTGCGAAATGACATCATTGAAGAGTCAATGGACAAGGAACTATCAGATTTTTCCTTTTTCTTAGCTGGCCGTAAGGTGATGCGGCGAAGAGAAAAAGATATTTTGTGCAAAGAGTTGGATGGTCGGGTTGAAGTAGTGTCAATGTAACAGATATTCTTGTAAACCCAAGTGTATACAAATGACTTTCAAGACATGAAGTTGATTGATCTCATTTTTCAATTGTGCCCTGTGAAAAAGTGTGCTTGAAATACATTCCTTTACCACGTCAAATCTCTCTCTGTCTCTCTCTCTCTCTCTCTCTCTCTCTCTCTCTATATATATATATATATATATATATATATATATATATATATATATATATATATGTTAGACAAGACAAAGACAGATAGAAGAATCATCTTAATTCATTAGAAAGTACAAACTCGTCCGTGAACAATGGACTGAGATACAATTTCTGTAAGTATGGAATCAGAATGTCTTCAAGGTAAAAATCGAAGGAATGCCCCTCGAAAGAAGGTGGTGAGATAGTTGTTCCCGGCGGATTTAGTTCTCCCTTTTCGGGAGTATCATCAATTAGTAGTGTATTAGTTGCATCAAAGGGTACACCGATTTGGCTAAACGGTTTGTACAAAAGAGGTAATCCTGGTTTTTTAGGGTGGTAGTGGCCCTCAACGGTAACGCATTTTCTTTGATCATACAAAAAGGCAAAATCTGACGTGTGAGCTTGGCATACACTGCAAACTATTGCAACTAGTGGCGATAAGTTTTGCCTTTGCATTGAAGACCATATGCCAACTCTGAAGCGCGGAAGAAGAAACTCAATAAACTCCTTGGTTCCTGGACGAACCACGACTCGACAAGTTCCCATCCGAAGTGTTTGCAAATCCTCAAAGGGTCCTCTGTCACCGAGAGGAACCCGCATCAGCAGCAATCCATTGACGTCCAAGATAATCAACCTCTGTAAAAGTTGACAAGTACATATAAGTAGTTAGAAGCTGAACATATTTTTCCATACTTGAATAGACATTACCGGAACAACCGTATCTACAGGTAGCAAGGGTCCATACTGGGTCTCTGTAGTGTTCATGTCGTTGTTGCTCTCCTCCGCTTTATCTTCATAGTCATCATTCAAATCTTCATCAGGAGTCTCCCCCATGGCCCTTTCTGCCTGATTCAAGGTTGATCGGCTTGCCTCATACATCCTTCCCTGATCCATATCATTTTGCTCATCCCTAGGCCTGCTTTCCTCATCCATATCCTTTTGCTCATCTATAGGCCTGCTTTCCTCATCTTCGGTTTCAGCCATAGGCTCTTTTGGCTGTTCCACTGGCTGACTTGGCTCTTTCATTGTCTCCTCCGGTTGAACCTTAGCAGCTTCCATATGCTCATTTGTCCTTTCCTCATCCTCGACTCTTTGATCTTCTGCTGATATGACACCCTCGGCCCGATGCGATTCCACTGTATCGGATGTAGGGGTTTGTCGTGGTGGCACGTCATGTTTTGTAAGATCAATAGTGCGCTCATCCAAGCCGCTATCTTCAAGCTCTCTAGGGCTAGACATAGTAAGCAGGTGTTGTATTAAACGTACCCGGTATCTTTGCAAATAATCATATGTGTAGTTTTTTAAAGCACTCTGCAAAATTGAAAGACCATATGATGAGAATTCTTTTCTAGACTAAACCAAAACTAACTGAATGCATTGCCAAATGGGTACCTTAGTCATGAAAGGTTTTAATGCAAAGTAGCTTTGCAGGACATATTCTGCATGGAGAAGACATCTCTAGCCGCAAGAATTCCCATCGGTTTGATTTGGGACAGGTACTTCTTTGATTGGGGCCTTGTATAGTTCATACCTTCCACATAGCTTGCCATAGGCAAGCAACAACCTCTTTATACAACTGCACAAGGCAATGTCAAGATGTTAGCATGAGGCTTCAAATTTACATGGATATCTATAATAAACACTTTCTGACACAAAACACTTACAGCCTAATTTCAGGGTGGGTTCCTTTTATTGAATTGAACACCCACACTGCTGGTTGGTCAACATCAAGGCATATGAGACTCCAGTGATGGTTGTTCTCATATGGGAAGATGATCACAGTAACTTCCAGCATAGCACAGTGGCGAAACCAGCTCTCAAAGGTCCCAGATGGACTATTCTTTTGTCTAATAATTACAGACATTTGTGGATCAAGGAGAAACACCTCTGTGTGAGTGTGCAATGGGAGTTGACTTTTGATCAGACTGCAGAGACTCTACCTGAGTTAGCAAACCTATTATATGAGTTTTCAAAGCTAGCAAGATAGTAACACTTACTTAAGACAAGCATAGATAATTGTGTCTGAAATCTGAGCATCTGGATTCTGCAATAAATCAATGTCCACCTTTTCCAGAGCTAGCTTTCTGGTTCCATCTACAAATGGTATCTCTGCAAGCAAACCATTCTTCATTGAAAGTAGAGTTTCTTGATTCATTACCTCTATAGACAGGGTCACATTGCACTCTGTTTGTTTCTGGGACTCCACTGCTACTTTTGCTTTCTCCTGAAGCTCTGCTTCCCTCATTTCCTCTGTTTGGCGAGCAATAGTCTCTGCCTTTGCCCTTGTATTCACATCATGTGTGACATCTACAACTGTGAGCTGAGGGACTAGCTCCGGGGGGTATAACAAAATTTCTCTCATTTTCTTATCCTTGCAGACATTGGGGACCAGCAGTTTGTCATACCTCCACCTTATTCTTTTCAATGTCTCACTATCTTTGTCCATTATAGTAACCCTGTGGGCATGGGCTGCAACAATGGTCATGTCACTGAAGTACTCCAGTAGGAAGTCCTCAGCTGCTTCCTGTAGAGCCATTAATGCCACCACCTTCCACCTTTTGGTGCCCCAGGTAGCTTCATCACATATGGACCTCACCATCCTCTGGAAGGGCAGCTTTGGTATGCATAAATCTACACATTTCTGTGCCTTTCTGATTTCTCTGAAAAGTCCCATGCAGGTTTGGAGCTTCTTCATCCTTGGCCAAGTCTTTTCTAAGTCTTTATTTGGTTTTCCAAGTCTTTTCTTTGGGGTTGCTGATCTACCACTTGCTTTCGATGCTAATCCTGGACCCTTGCCTGCCTTCCTTGCAGTGGCTTTTGTTCTAGCCATCTTACTGTACACCAAAAGAAGAGTCTCAATCCCCTTCTCTCTTTCTATGAATCTCTCTCTCTCTCTCTCTCTCTCTCTCTCTCTCTCTCCTTTCTATAGCTTAGCATATATAACTAGAGAGAGACAGAGAGAGAATCCACATTACTAAAGGCGTGCACGGACCCCTTTTTAACCTCAACAAGCACGTCCGCGCGCCGTTAGTATAGGGTAAAATAACACACCCATACTCTCTCTCTCTCTCTCTCTCTCTCTCTCTCTCTCTCTACTCAATGGACAGTACTAAAGGCGCGCATAGACACATGCACTACCGGTATGGCTCTCTACGCGCGCCTTTGGTATAGAGAGAGAGAGAGAGAGAGAGAGAGAGAGAGAGAGAGAGAGAGAGAGAGAGAGAGAGAGAGAGAGAGAGATGTGTGTGTGTGTGT